>NC_090449.1:69078107-69414536 GCF_031143425.1 Pleurodeles waltl
GTTTGGACTCACACAACCTTTATGTAAAACACCACCTCTGAGACCACCAGAAAAAGAGATTCCGAGTTCGCCATGTCCAGTCTAAATGAATCCGATGGGTGACAGCAGTCAGAGAGACATCAGTCAGAGTGACACCAGTCAGAGAGGCCGAGGGACGGAGACATCGGGATTAACTCCACTCATGACTCCTCATATAAATGAACTACACTTGCTGTTGCCTACACAACTCAGGATAAGGGGTCTATTGAGACTATCAAATGCCCAAAGACCCCCCAGAAGCCTCTGAGAATGACTTGACTACAACTGGAGGAGGCAGAAAGACACCTTTCTGGCAGGTAGTTCATCTCTGTCCATTGCAAGTCCCATCGGTCTGTTCATCACATGACACGGGCACATGAGGGTACAGAGAGTGTAATTTAATTAAGACCCTGGACACTGCGCTTCTTTGAATGACCACTTGAGGCGGTAAACGGGGAGAGAGTGAGGCGTAACGGCCTGAGCTGCCGAATTTCGGAGCTGGGGGAACGTGGCTCGAGTCTCAGCGTCGGCTCAACATCCTGTGATTCTGGGCAAATCACTATGGGGGTTATTCCAACTTTGGAGGAGGTGTTAATCCGTCCCAAAAGTGACGGAGATACCACCAGCCGTATTACGAGTTCCATAGGATATAATGGACTCATAATACGGCTGGTGGTATATCCGTCACTTTACCGTCACTTTTGGGACGGATTAACACCTCCTCCAAAGTTGGAATAACCCCCTATATCTCCCTGTGCCTACCGTATATAGACAGAGACAGTGGTTGATGCCAAAGGGGTTCGCACATCCAATCCAATGGGTAAAAGTTGTTTAAACAGGCATGGACGATGGGTGCCAACTCAGTAATAAAATCCAACCACCAAGGATGTCGAGGATTAATGACTGGACGACCATTCTGAAATGAATATAGTTTAGCGGTACCAAGGCACACCAAAGGTAGTCCGTAGGGTGTTCATCCAAGTGGAAATAGTAAAAATCAAGTCCAAAAGCACGATATCGAAATTGAAGAAAGTTTATTCTTTTTGAAGCAATTATCAACCAAAGGTACATCCGACACGTGTTTCGTCACAGACTTTATCAAGGCCAATGGATTAATGTAGAAGTATGAGTCCAGTATGCAAAGGCAGAGTAGGTACCAATCAAGTACCCTAATAAACCAGTGTTGCATCAAAATCTCGAAAATATAATGTTTCAAAGTCGAACCTTTTAACAAGGTGACTTATCAGGGAATGTCACTAAATGCAAAGACCTGATTAGGTATCCCCGTGCATGAGAGTGTCTGCAAGTTGTGTCTGAGGCTACAATTCAGCTTCTTGCGACCCTACCAGGCGATCTGCTGTGCTTTACAAATTCTGGATTTATTGTTTATTTAGGGCGCAACAGAATATTTGTGACTACGTCTGTGACCCCTTGTATAATACAGATCATACCGCACGTTTTGTGCTGGCATGATCACAAGGATGGGGTCCCTCATTTGCATGGGGACGTGGCTGTATCTTGGCCCATCACCTTGTGCTGCTAGACATCACATATCACATCACATTCAATGTGGTTTTTAAGTGCATTTCCAAGGGTTTCTTAAAAATATAAGTTAATGTAGCATCACAATAACTGATTTTCTATGTTTTCTAAACACACACTTTAACCTTTCTGTACATACATATACCTAGGTTGGCCTGGGTGCCATTTTACTAATCCAAAGCTGTAATACTGTTCCTGGAATGGTAAAAGTATTTTGTTATTTTATGAGACGGTATGGATAAAAGAGTACTCTCTAATTGGTTGAGGGAGATTTTTCTGCCATTGGCCAATTTTGGTACAGAGGAACCATAAAGAGCGATATGATTGGCTGGATGCAACACTGAAGAAAATGCGGCCACCATTATAGGACTTGGTCTCTGTGTCCCCAGTAATCACCTCATCCGACCTGTTCCCATATTTACGATATCATGTGATGTAGCATAACTGTGCCTGAATCTAGTATAATCTCTTGAGTATTGTATTGGAATGTTCAAACAGTTATGCTATATCTCTGGAAACAGTAAATATGGGGGGATATTTCACTTGAAGATAAGTGATTTTGATATCAGAATAGAATTTGTTCAATTACATAGAGGTCACATTTAAAGTATCATTAGAGCTCTTGTTATCATGAATTGTAAAAGAGAAGGTACTTGTTCATAATGGAATATTTGAGACTTTAAGCATTAGATAATCATTGAGATTCAGTGACTTGAGAAATAGGAATTTTCGAATACTGATGAGATGGGAATGAATGTACATCCTCCATCAGGACAACAACTCTCATGAGAGGCACCATGTTACTACTGTGGGAGATGCTATCAATTCTACGCCCATGATACAACACAAGCTTCGCTGAGGAAGCTGGCACGGTACCACAGTAACATGGGGGCAGAAGTCCAGGCCCTGTAGCCTACTGCTTGCTGCACACAGCCAAAGCATGCACAACTAGGGGTTGGACACAAGCAGGGTTGGGTCTAGGGAATGGTCAGAGGCCATGCCCTGCACCCAACCTCCCCACTGTTCATGGCTACAGATTGTGCAGTGTGTGTGGTTGGGCGCCAGGCCTCACCAACCTCCTGCTGTGTACGGCCAAAGGTTGTGCACACTGGTGGTGTTATCTGAATATAATCAAAAGGCGCCAGGCCTCACCAACCTCCTGCTGTGTACGGCCAAAGGTTGTGCACACTGGTGGTGTTATCTGAATGTAATCAGAAGGCGCCAGGCCTCACCAACCTCCTGCTGTGTACGGCCAAAGGTTGTGCACACTGGTGGTGTTATCTGAATGCAATCAAAAGGCGCCAGGCCTCACCAACCTCCTGCTGTGTACGGCCAAAGGTTGTGCACACTGGTGGTGTTATCTGAATATAATCAAAAGGTGCCTGGCCTCACCAACCTCCTGCTGTGTACGGCCAAAGGTTGTACACACTGGTGGTGTTAGCTGAATATATTCAAAAGAACCCAGAAGGTACCAGACAAATTCAAAGTTCAAAATGATACTATAGTTAGATGCTGGATTCATATTTAAAAAAATTACATTTAAAAACCAAAAAACACTGGAATCCGGCATTTAGTTTGCTGAACTAACTATAACTTGCACCCCTGCCATGCACTGCTTCTGACCTCACATATTACATCACACATGACAAGTTAAATGATATCATTAAGGACATCTCCAATGACATCACTGATTTTGCTGATGACATCACCCAGTCATTGTGAAAACATCCTATAGGGTTTGTGGATTAGAAGCAATTCAACATGCCACACCTGTGGGCATTTTTCTATTTACTTTAATGCGATTAAACTCTTAAGGCTTCAACTGACCCATAATTTTAAGTCAAGGTGTTGACAGTCATGCATTTGCCACTGAAAAAACACCTTCTACCAAGACCTATGGACAACCCTCTGTAATTTGGTAAAATACAGTACATGCTTTCCTGAGATGGGCACAATGTCATATAGCCTTGAAGCCATGCTTACAACACCACTGTGAGATAAACCACCTCTTAAGTGTGAACCCTCAATTTTATATCTTTCAACAATCTGCAATGCCCCAAAATCTTCAGCAAAGTTCTTGAAATAGACATCCGCACCTTATAAACATCCTGGCTACATAGAATGTATCTGCAGCACTGAATTACAACTAGTTTTACATGGGCACATATCCACTAGTGGAGAATCTATTGTCAATTGAGTACACACAGTAACATTTATTGTATTAATTTTATTAACCAAAGATTACAATAAAAGACCATAAAATTACACAAGATCAATTCCTCATTAAGTACAACCCAGTAAATACCATGATCATAGAGTTGAAAACTGTGAAAAATGAAACACTTAGCTTGTACAGTCTGGTTAAGATACCAGTAAGCATAAGTTTTCATATGTTTACTAATAAAAGAGTTAGTCTGCGTAGTAAAACAGTAGATTGCAGTCTCAGAGATCGTTGTTAAGTTACTTCTCTAAAAGCCGGGTGCAAATATTTCTTCTGAAGGTCTAGTAGCTTCGGACACAGGCAAATAATGTGACCAATAGTTTCAACCTTGTTGCCCCACAGTCTACGTTCCTTAATGCCAGGGTGCTCCATGATCCTTCAAACTGAAGTGCCGAGAAGCCCAGACCCATTTTCCTAAAGTATCTTTATGTTAACTCTTCGGGGATTAAACACATTCATCTATTCATACTTGCAGAACTGCAATCACAGATATAATTAGTTTTAGCAGTGACACAATGGACAAATAATGGTTTCAAATGAGGTGTAATTTACAGTGGGACGTAGTTGCACATACGTCAAGGAGAGATCTGATGTTCTGCACGTAACTTGACCTAACGCTCTTCCACCATTGAGTGTTGGTAAACATTTTCACAGCTTTGGTGATTATACCAGCTTTTTGCTACTTTGTAACAACCTGCAGGGACCAAGTTAACGTTTTATCAATGATTAATGCTAAATATTCATAACTGTTTACTTTTTCAATTGTTACATTGCCAGTAACCTATTTTCTTTGCTTAATTGATTCCCAAAACACATTACTTGTCGTCAATAGAAGCTTTGGCCTTTCTCACAGATTTTTGGCTACAGGCTTTACATTTAGGCGACTTACATCAGGTACTCTCAGGCTTCACCTTGCCTAACTTGGAATAATTCTTGCCCACAAAACTTTAGTGATTTGCAAATGGTGCACTATATCACTTTCTACATGCACAATCACATTGCCTCTAGGCCTTCTGCTATTACCATGCTATAGACCAGGGGTCTTCAAACTGGGGCGGAGGGTGGCTTATGGTGGCCTTATCTGATCCAGGGCCAAGTGGCAGTCAACATTGCTGTAATGGGCTATCACTAACGTCCTTTCTCATTTACATCTGGCTGGGAGTATGTGTCAAAAGGGAATTGACTCTAAGTAGTCTTCAAACCTCCCCATCAAGATTTCTGAGAATCACACTGTGTATACTTTTACACACTATAGAGGCCTAGTTAACCAGAATAGCATGTTTGGCAATCATGCATGTGATTGTATTTTTAAAATAGATAACATAACTTAAATGCAGTTGTTAAATAAGTCTAGTCATATTTAAACCTTGTCAATTTAACAGAAAAATTGTGAAGAATTCTGTGCCCCCCCATGCATTTTCTTTGTTTACATGGGAGCGGGGTGAGGCATTAAACCGTTTGAAGACCACTGCATATAGACCCACATGTGGACTCTTGGTAACTCTATGCTGTATAAGAGTAAGGCATTATCATCTGAGAATGCCCATCAGTGATGTCATCAGTTTAACATGTCATCAGTAATGTAATATGTGGGTTATAAGCAGGGTATGGCAGAGGGTGGAAATTATAGTTGTTTTGGGAATTTTCATATCTTTATTAGTTGTTCAAGTTACAGATTTATACATCTTCATAACAGCATACAAGTGGCTGAATATCAATCTTGTTACATTGCATCTATGACACATTAATGAGGATAACCACACTGTCTTCATGTTTCAATTATTCGGGAAACCATATACATCGCAAGGACCACTTTTCTCAGCTTCCATGTCTGCGCCCATCCCTCTGGACACCCAACGTAAATGCATGCAAGGTCCTACTGATCGGAGCATAGCATTATATGGAAAGGTGCACAATACCGCAACCTCCAATATAACTTCATTATTCTCCCCATCCGCGCTCCCGGTAGGTCATGTTGTGTTCTGCCTGTGGAGTGGCACCACCCTCCTCCTGCCCAGACTCTTGTCTCTTCAGCAAGTATGCCTGGAGCGGTCCCAAACATCTCGAGGGAAGCTGCCGACAGGGAGGAGCTCGCTGTACGTGTCCGATTGCATGTTGCAATACGTCATATCATGTAGCCATTCCTTTGCAGTCAAGAGGGGGCCCCTGGCCCATCGCATAGAGACCCTGCACTTGACTAAGAGCAGTGCAATTGCCACCAGTCGACTGACTGCTTTGGGCAGTCTCCTATCGTATCCCAGTAGAGCTAGTGGTACATCAAATTCCAGTTGTTCCCCTACCATGTCACGTATTACCTGGAACACCTCTTGCTAGTTACTGCGTATTCCCGGACCGGCCCAGGCCATACGTAGGAAGCCCGCATTATGCTTTGGGCATCTTGAGCATTTAGCATTGTCTCGGACACCATACTTATGTAACCTATCTGGTATATGATAAACTTGATTAATGTATTTGAAGTGTATGAGCCTGTGCCTGATATTCAGAGATATAGATCTGGTTACTGAGCAGCAATACTGCCACATTTTGTCATCTACAGGTGTGCCCCTGCTAGGCTTGTCGAGCCTTGGTCATTTGTGGTCCACGCTCTTCCTGTATGTATAAAGATATTGTGGAGATTAAGTGCTGGGGTTTTGTTACTTGTAAAAGCAAGGATAAAGCAGAGACTGTGGGTGGTTCAAGGATTTCATCTCCCAGTAAGTCTCTAAGAGAATGGTTCACCCTGTAGTAATAAAAGTGCGTTACTGGTGTCCTCTGTGTCCCACCCTCTTGCACTTTCTCAACTCTCCAAAACTTCCCTCCACAAAGAGATTTCCCATTGTGGTTATACTCGATTCCTTCAGTGCCCTTAGCGCTCCCACCTCCTGTGAAATAGGGAACCACTGACCCCCCAAGACAGGGGCATCAGGGGAGAATGCAACAGCCACCCTGTCTGCTTTTCTAGCATTCTGTGCCATATGTACAGGGTCACGTTCAGTGCGTCTAAAACCCCATATCTTCTGGTCGATCGCCCAAAGAGAAACCTCTTCAGTGTGCTAGATGCTGCCACTCCCCGCTCTATGCAAACGTGGGAGGTCACACGGCCCATGCATCCAGTAGTGGGCACCCTGCAATTGTGCCGCACAGTAATATGCCTCTAGAGCAGGAGAAGTAAGTCTCCTCTGTATTACATGGCATTGTCAATGTCAACCTGCTTACTCTGGGCTGTTTTCCGGCCCAGGCCAACCTTAACATCAGTGCCCTTATCCTGTCAAACTTAGTGCTGGTAAGCATCATTGTTATATTCAGAAAGAGGAAGATGAGGCATGGCAACACCACTGTTTTCATAATTGCAACTCGGCCCGCGAGTGAGAGCGTCAATCTGATCCAATGCTCTACTGCATCTGCCAGATGTTGTATTGCCTACCATGGTTCTCGCAGAGAACCTCTGCTGGATACGTGTGCACCCGTATCCCATGTATCTCCGTCCACCGTAATGGGAATTCCACAAGTGTGGGCTTTGTGGCAGACATGAGTGGGAATATCACTGATTTGTCCCAATTCATCTTCAGCCCAGCATGGCCCACAAACAGTACCACTTCCCTCAGCATTGGCTTCAGGTTGTGTTTGGGGTCCAGACTCGTATGCCGAGATTACGAGGGTGTGGTGTGGGAATCGGAGGCCGTGTGAGAATGGTACTCTCGACGCGCACGCCAGCGGCTAGGCCACCAGTGCATACAATAGTGGGGAAAGGGGGCAGCCTTGCCTGGTCCCTCTTTCTATAGCGATTGGGGTGGTTATTATACCGTTCACTCTGACGCGCTGCAGTAAAACATTCCCCACCCCTATTCGGCACAGCACACTTGCATAAAGCCCCACTCTACAGAGTGGAAGGCTTTTTCTGCGTCATGAAATACCGAAGTAGCCTTGGCTTTCTGAACGAACTGCTGCATTGCCCAAAACAGTGTTCTAAGATTGAACGTATAAAACCTGTCTGTTCTATGCCTACCACTGGGAGGAGAGAGTCGCTTAGCCAATATCTTAGCGTACAACTTCACATCAACCTTCATGAGCGACAAGGGTCTATAAGAAGAGCATTGTTCTGCGGTTTACTGGGCTTCAGCAATACCACCAATAGTGCCTCCCACATAGTGGGGAGCATACAGCCACCCTTGGCCATCTCCTCAAAGAGGGTAACCAAGTGCCGTATGAGCAACTCCTGGTATGTCTTGTGAAGGGCCACAGTAAGACCATTGATGCCTGGTGCCTTCCCCGCTGGCATATCCTTGACGGCTGCCCTGATCTCCCCTGGTTGCAGTGTGGACATCAACCATTCCCTTTGTTCTACCATGAGCCAATTCGTAGCAATATGGGTCAAATACTCCATCACTTCTATTTCACAGTACTCCACGCGGATCTATATAGGTTGGTGTAATATTTGCTGAAGTGCTCTGCCACCTGCCGAGGGTCCCTCAGTAACTGTCCACTATCATCACGTATCTGTAATATAGTGTCAGTATCGCGCTTAGGGGGCATGAGGGCTACTAGGGGGCCACCAGGTCGCTCTCCCTCACTGTACATACGTACCACTGCATATTTTAATAGATATGCCACCTCACTCTGGGCGACACCTTGAAATTCTTCTATCTTGGCCCTAATGTCGGCCATAATCGTATTGTAGCCCTCAAATTACAACTGCCGCTCTAAGCGCACTATTTCCTCCTCTAGGCGGTGAAGTCGGCCCCGGCTGGACTTTAGGACTTCAGCATGCTTAGCTATGGTTACTCCCCTTATATATACTTTAAAAGTTTCCCAGACTGTGGCGAATTTGGGAACCGTTCCTATGTTTAGTGAGAAAAACTCTGCTATGTCTTTGCCCAATTCCTCCATAAACACTGCATCCAGTAAGGAAGTAGGTGGGAAACGCCAGCAGAATGCAGGCAGAGGCTTCCTATGCAAACTCAGCTCCAGTAAAATCCGTGAGTGATCCAAATACGTGTGTGGCATGACCTCACAACCCTGAATCCTGTGGGCCAGACTCAGTGAGAGGAGCCAATAATTAGTCCGGGCATGCATATCATATGCGGAGGAGTAGTGTGTGTAACCGGGAACCATGGGGTATAAATGCAGCCACACATCCAGTAGGCCCTCTGGATGCATCACCTCTTGGATAACACGAGCCACCACCGAGGGTCTCCTTGGGGGGCCACAGGACCTATTCTGTTCTGGATTCAGTATACAAGTGAGCTAGCCACCCCATACCTGCAGTAGGTTATCCCACTGTTGCAAACTCGATGTGAGCGTGTGGTCAAAGTTGGTGTCATCATATTTTGGTCCGTATACCCTCTGCAGTATCATCTTTAAGTTTATGCTGTATTTGGCAATGACATATCTACCACCTGGGTCAGCATGGAGCTCATGCACCCCTATCCCTGCTTTCTTCGGAGTCCAAATAAGTACCCCCTGGGCATGTGATGTGACGCCTGCCGCTAGGACCTGGCCTTTCAACTTGCGCTCTGGAAGTAACCCGCTATCCGTAGGTAGGTGCGTTTCTTGTATTATAGCTACATCTACTTTGTGCCATGGAAAATATGCTATTACCTTACGGATTTTCCTATTATCATTCAGGCCACGTGCGTTCCATGTGACCAATCTAAGCGGTGCTGGCCTGCCTGATTGTGCTGAGTGCTCTGGTCCCTCATCTGTCATTTTGTAATAAGCAAGAAGCTGTGCCTAAATGCAATCTACCAGATATTTGTGTCCCAACTGTGGCCAAAATTACATATCTCATATGGTGCATCTAGAGAACACTAAACAGCATATCACCCAACGAGGTGCACGCGCAGGTAGCCCAGACATTAGTAAATCTAATTATATACCTGCAAAGCTTACAACTTGTTTCATAGTTTTGCTTTTAGAACATTCGCTACTCTCTTTATGTTATTAGTGGTATACCAATGTCTGTGGTATACTTCAGTGTATGCCTCACTCTGTCCCCTCCCCATTACTCCTTACCACCCTCACGAAGTCCAGCATTAACCCCTGTACATGGCCATCACCTTGTGAGGTCCTGTCTTGACGTGGATGGTATTGTGAGATCATTCCACATCGTCCATTTCCGTGTCTGGGTCTGTCCATCTGCTTTCTAGAAATGTTTCTGTGTGGCCTTTCTTCTGCCTATGAATTGCTGAAGTTTCTTCGGGTCAGTGAAGAAGTGTGCTTTTCCATCTAGCATCACTCGTATCCGGGTTGGATAGAGCATGCTATAGTCTATCTGGAGTCTCTCATTTTCCACTTCCCCTGCTGGAATTGCCACCTTGCCTCCTTCACCTGCTGTGTGAAGTGCTAGCACAGCTCCCGCATGTCGCAGCGCGCCCAGTTCATGGGCCTTTCGGGGAACTCCATCCCTATCCCTGTAATTTAGGAGTCGTGCCACAATTGGGCAAGGAGGAGTGCCTGGCACCGGACGGGACCCAGCGTGTGATGCACCTGCTACACCACAAAAATGGTGGAAAATGTTTCTATGCCCAGCATGCCCATGAGTTGTTCCACATAGCGCTCCATGTTGTCTATGTTAGTCGATTCTGTCACTCCCACAATCTGACATTGTTGCTCCGTGATCAGGCTTCCAAATCCTCTGCTTTGGCCTGAAGCGTCATCAGCAGTTTGTCCACCTTCTTCTGCGGAGAGGCCATTGTTGTCTCTTCATTCTATGCCTCAAACACCTGCCGTTCCACTAGGGCAAGGAGCTATGCCTGTTTATCTAGGCGCTCAGACATGCGGTCCATGCGTAATGTTAATGTGTCAATTTTACAACTGATTTTTGTCAGACTGTGTTGCATGGTTCTCAGTATCTGTTTTAAATCCATCTCCGCATCAGCATCCCCCCTTCAGCTGCAGGGTCTTGCATTGACAGACCCTCTCTCCTGGTGCTGGGGGTCTTCCTCTGTTCAAATTATAGCTTTGTCTGCAGTCTGCTTACATAATCCATTATAGAATTGGTGTGTGGGCTTTTGTTAGCCGTCCTTATTAAGCAGGTGCACTGGTGATAGGCTCCCGCCGTCGGTCCCTTCTGCAGGGTCTCCAATTTGGTTTGCACTCAGTAGAGCATGGGGCAGTTCTGGGCCTGCAGTCTCTTGTCCTGCCGCTTGTGCTTTGCCATTGTCCCCATACAGCTATCTCACATCGGAACGCGTGGCCCTCCAGTCCAAGTTTGCGTGATGGTGTTTGACCTGATTGTCTTTCAGCCCAACTAGCGGGCAGGCAGGTCACATGAGGCGCCACAAATAACCCCTACCTTCTCTTTTAGGCACTGTCAGGCACTTGCTCAGCGCTCCAGCTCCAATATCAGTGTTTCAGAATGTCACAGTAATGCAATGGTGCATGGAGCACATGCCAGACTCCGAGCACACGTTGTCTGGCCTCACCAGCTGCTCTGCTTCCTCGCTATGTTGCCGGCACCAATCAAGCTGGGTGGGGAGCACTTCCCGAAGTTGCGTGGCAGTTACCCGTGTCCCCCCCTTGTCGGAGAGGCTGTGTAATTCTTCTCTTCTGCTTTGCCTTGGCCACCGCGCCCATTTTTGCAGATGGCTGGCTCGCATGGCCCGCTCCACCACCAGGCCCTTCCTCACCTCTGCTCAGATGAGTCCGCGAGCGGCCACCAATGCGGGCCTGCCAGCACTATTCTTGTTCCACTGTCCTATGGGCCCTCGGACATGGATGGCTCCACTCACGCCTCCCCCCAGGCACGAGGATGTCACTGAGGTGTCGACCATCACCGCCACTCTAGCACAGTACGCCCTCGGAGCAAGCTGCCCACTTGTCCCAGGCCTCCGCGGCTACATCAAATCTCTCGTCGGGGATTCAAACAGCACTGCTTGTGTTCAGGGTTCCTTAGCTTGAGTGTTTAGCAGCCGATTTGCGTGATAAGACACCAAGATTCTGTAGGATTTTGGTCAGCGAAGCACTCGGCCTATGCTGCGATTTTCAGTTACGGCAAGTTCCACCCCCGTGGAAGTTATAGTTAGCTCAATAAACTATAACTGGTGAAATTTCAGCGTTTTCTTTTTAATTTTAAATTTTCGTTTTTATCTTAATCCAAAAAGTAACTAAAACCTCACTTTAACCTGTTTCTTTCAATGAGGACAGATAGATAGACAGACAGATAGTTATGGATTTTTTTGATTTGTTTATAACTTTGGCACTGTTTGACGAATCTTCACTAAACTTTAAAAAATGTGCATCCTTTCCTGCATATAACTTGAGCCCTAAGGTAACTATAAATTACGCCCCCACCATGCACAGTTTTTAGGTGAATTATTTTACAGCAAATGTTGCAATGATGTTATCAATGATGTCATAGAAAAAGCAATTACTGATGTAATATGTGGGGTAATTAGCGGTGGATGGCGCAGGTGCAAGTTATAGTTACCTCAGGGCAATGGAGCCCCCACTGCAGTTGGAACAAGGTCACTGAAGACCAACTCATCGCAACCCTCTCCCGGAACCCACCCATCGATACCATTGACACTGATGCAGCTGCCTGCAACTTCAGGCAATGGGTCGACACCTGTGCCAATACTCTCGCCCCAATCAAGAATCCCTCCAATAGACGCACCAACAGAAAGGCCTTCTGGTTACCCCCGACCTCCACGAATCTAAGCAAATCTGCCGAAGACTCAAACGTAAGTGGCGCCAAGATCAGACTCTGGACAACCACACAGCCTTCAAAAATGCCATCCACAGACACCATCAACTCATCCGAGCCGCCAAAAGAACCGCCTTCAAAGACCAAATAAAAAACAACGCACAAAGCCACAAGGAGCTCTTCAACGTCGTGAAGGAACTCTCCAACCCCAGCTCCAACGCCAATGAAATCCTGCCATCCCAAGACCTCTGCGACAACTTAGCCTTCTACTTCCAGAGATTGCAGACATCCACGACAGCTTCAGCACCCAGACCCCCCAGCAACCATCATCACCACAGATTCACCTCCGACCAACCTTCTGCTCTCCTGGACCCCCGACAACGACACCATCGAAATCATGAACACCATCCACTCCGGCTCTCCATCTGACCCCTGCCCTCACCCCATCAACAAAGCAAGCTCCGTTATCACACCCCAACTACGGAAGATCATCAACAGCTCCTTCGAGTCTGCCACCTTCCTGGAGAGCTGGAAACACGCCGAGATCAACACCCTCCTCAAAAAAACAAAGGCGGACCCAAAGGACCTCAAGAACTTCCGGCCTATCTCCCTGCTCCCCTTCCAGGCAAAAGTAATTGAGAATGCTGTCAACAGACAACTAACCTGCTTCCTCGAGGAGAACTGTACCCTGGACCCTTCCCAATCCGGATTCCGCAGCAACCACAGTACCGAAACCACCCTCATCGCCGCCACCAATGACCTTGGAACCATACTGGACAACGGCAAAACCGCGGCCCTCATCCTCCTGGACCTCTCCGCTGCGTTCAACACCGTCTGCCACCACACCCTACGCTCACGCCTCAGCAATGCAGGAATCCGCGACAGAGCCCTGGACTGGGTCACCTCCTTTCTCACCGGCAGAACCCAGAGAGTCCACCCATTCCGCTTGGAGGCCACTAAAATCATCTGCGGCGTACCCCAGGGTTCGTCCCTCAGCCTGACCCTCTTCAACGTCTACATGGCCCCACTTGCTAACTTTGCCCGATCCCACAACCCCAACATCATCTCATATGCCGACGACACCCAGCTGATCCTCTCCCTCACCAAGGACTCTGCCAAGACCAACCTCCACGAAGGAATGAAGGCCATAGCCGAATGGATGAAGAGCAGCTGCCTCAAACTCAATTCCGACAAGACGGAAGTCCTCAACTTCAGCTCCACCCACTCCACATGGGATGACTCCTGGTGGCCTGCCACTCTCTGAGCCGCTCCGGCCACGCACACAACCTAGGATTCATCTTGGACTCTTCATTATCCATGACCCAGCAAGTCAACGCCCTCTGCATGCTCCGAAAGATCTACAAATGGATACCCACCAAAACCAGAAGAACAGTCACCCAAGCCCTGGTAAGCAGCAGACTGGACTATGGCAATGCCTTCAACGCAGGAACCACTGCCAAACGCCAGAAGAGGCTGCAACACATCCAGAACGCCTCATCCTGGACATCCCCTGCCACTGCACAGACCACCTGAGAAACTTGCACTGGCTCCCAGTCAACAAGAGAATCACCTTCAAACTCCTCACCCACGCTCACAAAGCACTGCACACCACCGGACCAGAATACCTCAAATTACGACTCTCCTTCTACACCCCGCCCTGGCATCTCCGCTCCGCCAACCTCGCAACCATCCCACGCGTCGGCAAAACTACAACCGGCGGTAGATCATTCTCGCACCTTGCCACCAAAACATGGAACACTCTTCCCACCCACTTGCGCCAGACCAAAGACCTCCTTACCTTCAGGAAACCTCTCAAGACCTGGCTGTTTGTGCAGTAGCAGTACCCCCCTCCCCTTTTATCCCCCTCGACTGGGCCTTGAGATCCGTATGGGTGAGTAGTGCGCTTTACAAATTCCTGATTGATTGATAGTTACTTGAAATAAATCTAGCTTTAACAGCTGAATTTCTATGGTTTTGTGCTTGTAAATTCTGATCCTAATTATAAAGTCCTTGTAACCTCTGTGTTTTTTTACTGTATTTTTAAGGTTTCTTAAATGCTAATCATCCCTGTATTTTCTTTGGGGGGGTGGGGGGGGGGGGAGGAGTGTGGCCTTCCTTCCCGGGGCCAATCTCAGACCCGGGGACCCCATCCCCCGGGGCCCATCCTAATAATTTTGGTGGGGGTGGGCAGAGCGTTGCTCTTCTCCCCAGGGCCTATCTCAGCCTCGGGGACTCCATCCTCCGGGGCCCGGCCATGTGACTTGGGTGCCTCCCATACGGTTTCAGCAATGTCCGGGAAGGTGATGGCCCTCCCAGCTGCGGGGGAGGAGGGGCCGTGCAGCCTACCTGTACACAATTTGAGAAATGCCCCGGGGGAGGGAAGCAGGGGGGTGCATGCAGTCCCCTGCACACAAATGCCCCGGGGAGGTGGTGGTTCCTGGGGCTGAGGGGGGGCAGCGTGGCCCTCCCACACAAAATTTAAGAAATGCCTCAGGGAAGTGGAAGTCGCAGGGCTGAGGGGGGACCGCAGGGCCCCCCTGCATTAAAATGTTAATGCCGCCCGGGGGCCCTTGCCCACCTGGGGGCCTCACAGAAACACAGAAAAAATATGCATATATATATATATATATATATATATATATATATATACACACACACATATTACCTTGGCCTTCACTGCACCCCCCAATGAATCAGTCTCTACTGTGGGTCTGAATTGTAAATTACTAGCTGGAAGTCAGTGCTCGGAGCTTGTCTTGGTGCTGAGGCGGGGGTGGATATAAGAGGATGCGGTCGGGAATCATTTGGATTTAGTGCACCAGCAGATTAAGTCCTGTTAAGGCTGAGTAGCTAAAGCAGAAAAGTATAGGAACTTGAAAGACTGCAGCTGAACACAGAGGACACACCATTCACTCCCTTACTGAATGCCTCAAACCTGTCACTTAGGAAGGAATGGTGTAGGGATTCCTTGAGCTCTAGGCAACAAAGATTTACCCACAATAACCTGTCACTTGTGCAAAAGAGTATGTTGGCGGTGGTCTCCACAGAGCCAAGGACTTACTTGTCGCTTAAGAGTTTGTGCGCATAATCCTTTGTATTTCTGTTTCCATATACTTAAGCACTAACGCATTACTACTTGTCTGTTAGCGGTTAGAGGGTTTGCAGTTGTGAAGCACCGACCCCTGGGGACAGTCTTGCAGAGCTCCAGGCCCAAGGAGAGACAGGAAAAGTAAATTCATATTATGTATGTTTGATATGAGAGGCAGCCCATCACGTATGCAGAATGTATGTGACGGGTGCAGAAGTTTTGTCTTAGAAAGATGCCACTTGAAACTGAGGACCTCAGCTCTCTAGCGCAGAACTGTAAACTCACGCCCAATGGCCTCTCAGCCAAAGTGACTATCTGAAACTGACTCCAACTGGACCTGACAGAGAAGGGCCTACAACATGGTGGCCACTGATCATACAGCACCTTTCAAATGGTGTCTTGCTCTATTGCAAGCCCTGTTTGTCAATCACACAGTGTGTCCTTGCAAGGCCTGCTTTATAGCAATGGAATGGAGCAGCGACATGCAGGCTAGGTGTGACAGCATAAGTAGAGGTAAAAAAAAAACTACACGGCACCCGTGCATGTGTTTGTGACTATGAGAGCATGTCAGCATGCATGAAAATGCCTGCTGTCCGGGGTGTCTCTCAGCCTATCATATAGCCTGCCTTGTAGCACTTTTAGCCACCCAAGAGATCCGATTCTCTACGAATGTACCAAGGTCATCTCTGACAGAACGGATGTCACACTTGGCATCCTTGCCTTGGTGGTGCCCAGCTTTTGCTAATTACCTGCGCCCTGGCATTCTGTTTGTAAATCTTAGACAACGTTGGCTTCCTTGACATGATGGTGGAATTCTTGGTATATGATGAGCATTCTTGGCATGAAACAGGCAAGCAAGTGACACTGTTTGTGTGTTGCAGCAGTACTCTGAGTACTTAATGAAACCAACAAGATGATGCTTTGTCAGTAAACATGTGTCTGCTTAAAGTAAAATGCTGGTATTTTGTTTTCCATAAAAGTGACAGGCTTTTGTTTAAGGATATTGGATATATTATTCAAAGCTCAAAAGCTAGTACTTGAAAGGAAAATGGGTGTGTAGTCAGAGAATTACAAGCTGAAGTATGAGTACTGAACAAAATTATTACACAGCATTTCAAAATATTTTGGTGACAATTCAAGTTTGGAAGGCTTATTGCGGATGCTGGTTCTTTAGCACCAGTGGGTGTTTTTCATTACTTGTACAGAGCCTGCCCACTATTTGCGCTGAAAATGATGTGGTATTATCAGTACTGTGTCTGTGGCCTCAGACTTGGTACAATCTATTTGGTGTTAGATGTGTGAAGTCTTTGTAACCAGAGCAAGAGCGCTGCTATACTGTAAGATCTATGGCCCATTATTGGGAGATCTGTGAAACTTTTCATTTGCCACAGTCCCCTTTCCATTCACAACGTGTGACCAATAATCTACTGAGAAGTAGAAAGATGGAAAATTCGGATAAAGTCTCTCCGGCTGACGCATCCACTGTGGAAGCCCCCTTGCCTGTACACAAGATCAAGGCTGTGGTCAGCGCTGTCCTCCGGCTGGGCACAATGCTGCAATGTCAAATTCTATAAAGCGTATGCAGTTGACCTCACAGGTAAATGGTTATGATTAAAGAAGTAATACAGCTTCAACCATTGTGTGAACCCACAATAATGACCCCTCTTTAGGCAAATAAACACCCAGGACCCTGCAGGTCCTAGTGTCTCTGCATTTGTTAACACAGGCTGTAGAATACTTACACAAGGGGCTGCAGCCAGGTTCTTGAAGACGCTTGTTCGTCTGAATAAGGCAAATGTTGCCCATAGGACATTCTTGTAAAGCAACTTTGAATTCTTATGACACATGTACCATGATAATCATGAATTATACTACAATGCCAACCATGTCATTTGCAGAGAAGACATCTGATTCTGGTTTCTGTGCGTTTTTATTGCATCTCTTTTTGAGTCATCAATTACTACGAGCTGATTAGGCGATTAA
This sequence comes from Pleurodeles waltl, assembly GCF_031143425.1. Classification (NCBI taxonomy): domain Eukaryota; kingdom Metazoa; phylum Chordata; class Amphibia; order Caudata; family Salamandridae; genus Pleurodeles; species Pleurodeles waltl. The sequence continues at coordinate 69,095,604 of NC_090449.1, forward strand.
GCTGTAATGCACAAGACCCCTGGCATCAATAAATAAAAGTTGCTTGATTTCTACTCTCTTCCCGCTTGCTCATCGCTTCTGCTCCTATGCCCATGAAGGAGCTGGTGAAGATACGTGTATCACAAATCATTGTGAGAGGTCACCTAGCAATTTTCTTGCCCTTTACTGATGCCACTAGAAAGGTCCTTTGTAGATTCCACCTTTAACCCAATGCTCTTACAGTGCTTCTGTCTAGATTAAGGTTGCGACCATCGAAGGTTCCTGTGTAGGCTGAGGTCATGTCTTATTTTGTTCCTCTGTAGAACGGGGCACACTATGTGGCATGATTATGTCTAGACCATGCACAGACATTACCCCTGCCCCTAGTGCTCTTCTGCCAGGACTGGGTCATGCCCGTAGCATGCTCGTGTCTAGATGGAGGACCCCCTTTTCCCAATCCCTGTTTAGCAGAACCCATTTGTCTTTCACTCATGACTCTATCAGACCCTGTCTTATCTCATTCACTAAAGGGATCGTCTACTGGTCAAGTGTTTTGGACTTCTTTGATCAGTCAGTTTCTGGTAGGCTCCAGAAATAGTCCGTCTAAATGTGTCATGTATGTACCAGGACTCCACGTCAGGGAGAACCTTCTTCATTCTCTTGGATCAAAAAAGCTTGAGGTAAGAATTCGAGCTTCTACATGCACAATGAATTTTGGGACTTTTTAGACCAGGGAAGACTTCCAACAAGCTCCTGTTGAGTAACACCATTCTGAATGCAAAATGTAAAGGACAGAGGCCCTCTAATTAACAATGTCCCCTTCCTTCACCATTAAGCATTTATTCTAGTGATGTAGCCTGCCAAGAGGTGGGACCCTCGGGATCTGAGTCTGCGTAAAACGAGGTTGCTGAAAGATGAGCAGCTGCAAAACTTGTTTTTTCAAGAAAAGGGTTCTTTAGCCAGCCACATTAAAGGATGAAAGGCCAGTGTTGCTTCCACCATGGAGGTATTACTGTTCCTGACAAACTTCTGATTGTGTCAGCTTTAGTAGATGTGCTACTCATATCCTGCTAAGCTGGAAAGAGAATGGACAGATATGCTTGAATCTGTGTTCCAATGCAGTGCTGTATCCACATTTATGATCACTTTCAAGCAGCGGCTGCCTGCTTACCTTTCCAAAACTTCCTTTTCCCAGAACTTTCAGGAAAGAGAAGTCGGACAGCTTCATGCGATCTCGATTTCCATTATTGTCAAATTTGGCCGTTGAGTTTGCCATCTTTCCATCGGCATCTTTGGGTCCAGGACCAATTTTTGCTCTCTGAAAAAAAGAGAAGAAGCAAATGCTTGCTATTATTGTGCCTTGGACATACACTGTTGGATAAATCTGATGCACTGGCCCACGCCAGGTTAACACCAGACAGGTGCTGCTTACTTGGAACCATCCCGCTCTGCTTTGCTACCCGGAGAAGGGAGGAAAACGTACTTTATCTCTTGGCAAAGTGAAAATAGCCTCTTATTGTTCTCCAAATTGATCCTACTTCAGCGGTCCTTGGCATCCAGATGTACACTAATACACCCTCAAAACTTCCTTCCATGAACACTACAAGCGAACCCCGAAACCTCCATCTCTGGACATCCTAATAAACTCCCAAACCCCTGGTGTTACCCTATAGTACAATCTGGGGATACAAAAATTCATATAAAGAGAAAGAGAGAAAAAAAAGACCGAAGAGACATAGAAAAGTCAGTGAAAGACAGACAATGTGAAAAGGGCAAGAGAGAGAGAAATTCTTTGTGTGTATATGCCTTTGACTGCGAGTGTCACACTGTGCGTTTGTGAGAACAACTGTAAAGAAAGACTGAGTACTTTGTCTCCCCTTTGCAAACTCTGACTGCACTCTTAATGGACTTAAGCTGCATTTGTTTATTTAAATGTGAATGCAACAGTGAGGAGCGTAGCTACCAGGGGAGTAGCCAGAAAATTACCCCCTTCCCCAAACACTTTAAAGCAAAACCCTGGTGGCACCAAGCAAGTGAGCCCAACCCACCCTAGAAACGTTCCCTTATCTCTCCATCCACGTACCTATGCATTCCCCCTTCCATATCAGGCTGATATCCACCATTTCACCTTTGCATTCTGTCATCCATTCATTCTTTCATCCCTCATTCAATCTTTCCCCATTCCATCTGGGACCATCTCTAGCTCTAATGGCGTCCAGTGCAAGAATCTGTTTGATGCCCCCGATGTCCTCATTCTCCCCAGACTCCCCTCACTCCCACCCTCCAATAGTGCCCCTCATCTCTCCATAGCCCCTTTCACATGGATTTCATTTGCTTAGAGTGCTACGCATGCCAGTGTAGGGTGTCAGAGCTCTTTCCATCACACACTTGATATGGAGACAAATAATATTATGTGTTAATCAGTGTAAAGGAAATGTTACATACAAAAATACGGTTACAAGGTGCAGGAATCACATGTCACCCATACTAGTCAGCAGTATATTTTAAGAGTTTATGTTAAGAGTGATTGGTCTGGAGGAGAACAAACTCAAGAATTAAAACGTACCATGTCTGCTAATCCTTGGCAATAATCTAGGCCCATATCACCTGTAATATTCACGAGTGCATTCACAGGAATTGCTGGAATGCTCATTGCCCTCCACATTATGATCTTGTGGGGGGACAGTCCAGTCTTTCGATCAGGTACACCCTGAAGGCTCATCAGCATCAGGGGCAGTGCTTAAGGCCCCTTTAAAGATGTTGAACACACACTTTTGCCAGTCTGGATTTCAGTGTGCCATTCACTTGCTCCACAAGACCAGAAGCCCCAGGTCTATAACTGTAATGCAATCTCTGCACCATCTGCAATGCTGCACACAACAGTCTTAGGACCTCATTACTGAAATAAGTTTCACAGTGGTACGTTTTAATTCACCATGGTTAGTACTGGATTCACTAATAAGATTGTATTTATATCCAAACAAAACCTCTTTAGCAACATTAAGAAAATGAAAGTATGTGGGAAAAAAATGCTCTAACCCATACCATGCAGTGTGCATGCAGCCCTTTAATGATGGTTCATAGGTCACGGTGATATATTTGGATTGTATGCTATGAACCCAATTAACAAAAAGATCTCTGTGACAAAAGCAGTAACCCACTGTGCTATCCACATAAAATATAGTTTGTGATCAGCATTGAACACGGTCTTTGACCCAGGCATATTAACCCTCTGCACTACCTTACGAGTCAAAACTGCCACTTGACCAACTCTGATGTCTCTAGAACAGGAACATTAACCACCAAAGTTACCTTGACATTTTTACTGTTGCCTAAAAACTGCTGGACACACAAGAACCTCTGACGCAGGTGCTTGTAAAGTATATGTTATTTCTACACCCCCCTCCCCCGCCCAAGAGGTCAGCACCAAGTGTGGCTTGGCTGCACCACTAGCACTGCCCTAAAGCCATCCCCGACGCACCCATCCACTGTTCATTTCATTGATCCATATGTTCATCCATTTATCATCAATGCATGCATCCATACATACATCCAGTCATGCAACCATTCTTTAACTTATCCATCCATCAATAATTCCATCCATCGCCTCCCCAGATTTCCTTTACTCTTCCATCCTTTCATCTGCCCAACCAACTATCCATTCAACTATCCTTTCCCCACTCATCCATCTATCCACTCATTCATCCTCCCTGTCACCCTTTCTCCTGCTCTTTCATCCTTCCTTTCAGTGTTCCGTGTTCCCCCTTTTCCTCAAACCATCTTTCTTTCTCTCTTACAGAGTTCGTTATGAGATTTGTGTCTGCTGAATTGCTGACAGAAGAGGCCGGGAAAGTCGCGCTTATAGCCATTGGTGAGGTGGGAGGAGGGTGACTGTATGCTCCTCATAGCGCATGGATATCTCTCTCCCAAAACTAGAGAGCAAGGTCAGACCAATGCCTGGCCCTTCCCCGCGCCTCTTCAAGCAAGGCCCAAGCAAACGTCTACATTTGCTAAACCAGAAGTGGATGCAATCTGAACACTTTCATCTCCCACTTCCCTCTCAGGGATGCGCCATGTTGCGCGTGTGCGCAGGGCGCAGTCTGGCGTGAAATCCCATTAACCCGCGCGCTCGCAGCTCCGGCTGATACGGAGGGGACGCGCCCGCGCTATCTCCCGACCTCGGCCGGGGATAATTGCTTCTTTCGAGCCCCTTTCCCTCAGCCTGAGCCGCGCGCGCTCCCCTCGACGGGCCCTTCTTCAAGGTCACCCGCGAGAACCCCCTCGCGCTCGAAGCAAGAGTTTGCCCTGAAAATCGGATTTAGAGGACCGGGCCAGCACCGGGGGCCCAGCGCGAGCCGCTCATTCCTTCCGAGGAGCCCGGAAGTGCGCTCGAGGCCAGGTCTGTCGTCGCTGTCTCAGATCTTGAACTGCCACAAAAACCACTTTAAGGTTGCAAGTGCATGAAAATAAATGTGTCCTAGAAAACGAATTTACCTCTGAGGTCCATACGGCTTTGCTTGCGGGCGAAGTGTTCACTCACTCCCCAAGTGGTAGGAGAAGTGTAATCCCTGCAGGTCAGGAGTGAGCCAGGCCAGCAGAAAAATTACAATTACCAACTGGGAGGGCTCTATGCGTTTTCAAGACCTAGACATAAATCGTGAAAGCATGTCTCCTCGACTCACTTAGTCCCAGAATGTATCTATGGAGGGCCTGTGAGCTTGTCTCAGTTTGAGACAGAGAACTAGGGTGGCCAACTTTCCATTATCACTTTGACGGACACTTTGCATCCATGAAGACACGATGTTCTTGGTTGAGACGTATTACATGCCCATAAGCATTTATTGGAGGGGGAGGCTATAGGTCACACAGCACAAGTACCTCCTCATCTCTGGGTAGCCAAGACGGCTCATTATTGCAACTTAAGTGAAACACGTTTCAAACATGAACACCTCTGGTATCCAAATGGAATGAAATAGCCTTAAACTGTGTATCGCCAATGGTAAATATTAGTATGTACCCCACACAATGGCTACTAACCACCTCCTGCCACAGGACTGTGTCCAGTGAGTATGTTTTAGGGTTGGAACTAGGATCCGGGAGGTCTAAACTCAGCTTTACCACTTCACCTAAATATGCTGGAAATAAACACTGCATTTTAAAGTTGGACAGGGCCACAACACAGTCACATTTCACTGGGAAAGTTGACCCCTAGGCTTTGCCGTCAAAATCACTGCTGGCCTAACTGCATTCTAACTGGAGTAGTTAGAAATGTAGATCCAGGAGGCATGATTTAGATTGAATGGGACTTTTTGATTGGGCATTTGGGTTTTAAACTAATTATTAGTTATTGGGTTTAAAATGGGACTGTACTAGTTTATATTTTTATGATGATATTTTACTGTTGGTGTTGCTTTGATGGCCTGTTGACAGAATAAAGCTTGTGATGATGATGAATCCTTGCCTCACATTTAGCCAAATTGTTTACTCTTTGGAAATCACTTTTTGAGTGTATTCCTCTGCCCGTTTTTTTAGTCAACATATTGAGAGCATTCAGAATCAAAACAAATGCTGCTCGTGAGCATGTGACTGAAAATAATGGACTGATATTACCTGGGGGAGAAGGCCCTAGTCTCTTGGTACATTCATCAGAATGCAATATGTTGGTAAATAAAAGCATGCAGTAGTATGCTTCAGTGTGATGTCTACTGCTTTTACAAATCCTTTTATCCTGAGCAACTCGCACGCGCCCTGAGCCTCTGTTCACTGATTGACAATATGTCAGCACTCTGAAAGAGGCTTAATGGAAGAAATAGATACCAAGACACGTCACCACCATGGTTTTCATTCATCTTTATCAGCAAATGGCTGTTTTGCATCTCAATAACTGAACGTGCTTCTATCGCTATATGCTGCTGTTCCTTCCTCCCAACCATTGATGGGTACCTCTTATACAGCTCTTCAGGGCTGATAGACTGCAACTTGGCCGCGTTTTAAGATAATTACATGTTGTGGGGAACGAAAATGCAGGACAGTTGGCGTCCCGCAGTGCCTCTGTGCACGCAGCAGGACAAAAGCCATGTTTGCAGGACGCACCTGCAAAGAGTGGGCCAGTTGGCCACCCTATATCAAACAGGGAACGGCTATGAGCATGTACCAGACTGGGAGCCTGGAACAGGTCTATGGGATGGATGTGTGCTGATGTCAGTCTTAGATCAGGTACAGGAAGGACATAAGAGCTAATCTTGATGGAGACATAGGACATCTAGTGGCTAGATAAGTGCAAGTATTAGTCTGGGAGACCTAGAACAGGAGGGTATGGATATGTCCTGGTCTCTGCCTCAGAGACCTAGACTTCATGCATAGGAGATAAAGAACAGTGTAACAGCATATGTGCCAGTAATAGCCTGGAGACCGCTGTAGGGAGCAGACAGTATATAAGAACAAGAGCCAATGCTGGAGCCAAGAGCACAGTTCAGTTGCTGTATCCTTGGACCTCTAGAAAGATGCTATAGGCTTAGGCAGACAGCTAAATCTGAAAGAGGGACATTAGCTCTTACAGTTCATGAAGAGGGACAGACAACCCAAAGGACTCCAAAAATGAGACCTAGAAGAAGTACTGTAACTGGTAGGCAGACAATGTAAATTCTATATCTCAGCATAGGTGTCCTATAACACCAGAGGAGACAGAAGTGAAAGCAATGAAGTTCAGAAGTTCAAACATATCATCCTGATAAATTTAGGAAAGATAATGTAAGCAGGACGCATATCCAGCCCAGACAGATTGTCTAACAACCCCCCCACCTGTTTGGCAGACATTGCACAGTCTGTCGGATGCCAGATCTGATGTCTGCCAAATTTAGAGCTCACCCAGCGGTGATCTCTCTAGCTTGAAAGGAATTGCTGTCATGGCAATTCCTGTCAAGGCACTAAATGTGTGTTGGACAGTTGCAGTCAAGACTTGACAGCTGTTCACCAAACTTTAACAAAGTCTTTGTTTTTCAAAAACAAAACTCCAAAATTGGGAGATTCCAAAATTGGGAATTTGTAATTAAAAAACAAATAACTAAAGACATGCACACTCAGTGAGCATTTCCCTGGATGTGGGGGAACATTATTTGTTTTTGTCCCTCATCGCCAGGTTTCATCTGGCGGTCAGGGACAGGAAAAAAAAGGAAGTTACACCGCCCACCTTAATAGGGTTAGTGATGAAATGCTCTTTTTTACTCATGGCCTCTACCCCATCACCAATGGGGTGCTCCACAAATGGAAAGCTGATCATCTGCCTGACTCTACATGAGGCTGTGGAACTAAGGTTTGGCGGACATGTGCTCTGTCACAGAGTGCACTGTCCACCAACTTCGAACTCTGGACCTAAACTCTTGGAATTCCCGGACTAGCATCACAGGAAAACTGCCAAGAAAACTGACATTGTGGTACAAGTTTTCAGTATTCTATAAATCACATCCCTAAAGCAAGTTTTGTAAAGACCATCTTAGCTCTAGTGCCTGCCCACCTAGATGGGGCAATGTTCAGCACACTCGCGTCCTTGCCTAGAGACTGTTTGGCATTCTGCTTACCACTTCCAGACTTAAAGAACAAAAACAGTGGGATCGCTGCCTTCTCACAGCGAAGGACATGCCCTGGATGCTTCTTCAAGACAACACCATCTTCAAAACCTGAAGGAAGTAGTGGTGCACTTCCATGCCAGCTTCCAAATCTAACCACCTCATGCCACCAGCGTAACAGAAACCATCAAGACATTACCAGCCTCAAAACCAACAAGTGGAAAAAAGGAGGAGTTTCAGCTCACCTCTCTGCATTGAGAATCCTCAGTAATGCCCTTCCACACATCAGGATGCACCCTCACCCCAGCAAGTGAGAAAGTCACTTCAAGGAGCACTTCATCGACCAAAACCCCTTGAGCTCCTCAAGACCATGACTCAAGAGCAGAAATGCTGTCCCTCCAATTCTCTTCTTTACAAACGTGCATGACCTCTGGTTAATCTTTACCGTCCCCCATTTTCGTTCCCTTCTTCCTACCAATAGATAGAAGGAATGCATAACATTCCAAATGTGAAAATGAGCAGACGTCACTTTGAGTATCCTGGTGAGTAAGGTTACTACGACAGTAAAAGTGAATATACTCAATGCAAAAGTATCACTGTAGTGTTACACAACACTTATCAGCCGGTGTGCGTACACACCCACACGTTACATGGATGTGTCTATTTGCAACTTTATTACGGTACACTTACTCTTCGTGCACAGGTGGGGTGCTCCAACGGAACAGTATGCACGCCCGTTGCACTGTTCCTTGTGCTTACACACGCCTTCGTCTGATCTCTCTGTGCCCTCGTCCAAGTGCCACATAACATCATTTGAAGCTGGCATGCTATCACAAAAGACAGCTTGGGGGTGTAACAATGAGCTGGGTGAGAGATGAGCATACTACTATTTCAAGAAAGACTTGTTTCTAAAAAATACTTGTCTTCTAACCACTACTCCCCATTTTGTGACACTGTGCGTTGTTCACGTGGACACTGGGTGGAAGAGGTAGCCCTTCATGGATGAGAAAGAAAGCACACTGTGAATATTTAATGGTTCAGTATAAGTCGTTTCAGGTCACTTCTAGTGCCAAGAAGCCTTTGTGAAATCATGAGTTATACTAAGAAATGTAACAGATTCTGAGTTTTCGAAATCGTTTAACACCCTGAATAGCACCACGTATAATGCCAACCTTGCCTTATAAATATGAATTTCTTCGTCGAGGTGTGACTCGGATCGCATCTGCTGTGTCCACACCTCATTTATCAATTAAAAACTATTCAGTGTGGTGTGATAATGAAAATCCAGCCACATCCAACACACCATGTCTTAAGGAGCCCGCGGGCCGCAGGCGGCGCTTGACAAATCAGTAATACAAAATAATATTGCATTGCTCTTGGAGCTGGCAGAAAAGTTGTTTCAAGGGCCCTTTGGTGCTGAACACCAAATGAAGAAGGCATAAGGGTGTTGCTTTCCCAGTCCTTTATAGTAAGAAATAAAGATTTTCTAAGAGTGCGGCTCTTCAGGTCTTATGAGTAAAATATGAAGATGGTCTAAGGATGCTGCTCTGCAGGTCTCACAAGTAAAAGATGAAGATGTTCTACGGGTGCCACTCTTCAGGTCTTACGAGTATGAGATAATGAGGTCCTATGGGTGCTGCTCTGCAAATTGTACGAGTACGAGATTAAGATGTTCTAAAAGTGCCACTCTTCACCTCTTTTCAGTAAGAGATGAAGACGTTCTAAGAGTGCGGCTCTTCAGGTCTTATGAGTAAAATATGAAGATGGTCTAAGGATGCTGCTCTGCAGGTCTCACAAGTAAAAGATGAAGATGTTCTACGGGTGCCACTCTTCACGTCTTCCGAGTACGAAATGAAGATGTTTTGAACGTGCAGCTCTTCAGGTCTTACAAGTACGAGTTGAAGATATTTTGTACGTGCTGCTCTTCTGGTCTTAAAAACGAGATGAAGATGTTATGAGGGTGCTGCTCTTCTGGTCTTTTGAGTTACAGATTAAGATGTTCTATGGGTGCTGCTTTTCTGGTAGTACGAATACGAGATGAAGATATTTTGAGGGTGCCGCTCATCAGGTTTTACGAGTACGAGATGAAGATGTTCTAAAAGTGCCACTCTTCAGCTCTTTTTAGCAAGAGATGAAGATGTTCTAAGGATGCTGCTCTTCTGGTCTTTTTAGCAAGAGATGAAGATGTTCTAAAGGTGCCGCTCTTCAGGTCTTATGAGTTAGAGATTAAGATGTTCTATGGGTGCTGCTCTTCTGATATTACGAATACAAGATGAAGATTAATGAGGGTGCCGCTCATCAGGTCATATCAGATGAAGATGTTTTGAACGTGCAGTTCTTCAGGTCTTACAAGTACGAGCTGGAGATGTTTTGTACGTGCTGCTCTTCTGGTCTTACAAGTATGAGATGAAGATGTTATAAGGGTGCTGCTCTTCTGGTCTTATGAGTAAGAGAAGAAGATGTTCTAAGGGAGCTGCTCTTTAGGTCTTGGATTAAGAGAGAGAGAATGAAGGGGGAAATAGTGATACAGGAGAGATAAGAAGTAGAGCCCGAGTGGTTGAGGGCGATCGGAAGGAGACAGCTTTTGATGAGGACCACAGAAGCGGAGACAGAAGAGGTCTCCATTTTTCAGACCTCCATACGTGGGAGATGGAATGAAGGAAGGGCCAGAGGTGGGCACAGCAATAGAGCCTGTTAGAGAAGGGCAGGGAAGGGTGCAATTGGGTGAGTTTAAGAGTCAAATTAAGGAAGATGAGTAGATGAGGTTACGGGTCAGAAGATGTAGTAAGGCAGAATACAACACATTTGAGATACGTTTGGGAAGGTGAGTAGAGTGCAAGTAGGTCAGGGAATGTGGTGGGCAAACTACACCAATTCTTAGTAGGCTGGGAAGGTCATTATGAAGGGATACAGGTCAGGGGGTTTGATTTGCCATTGTACACCAATCTGGCGTATGTTAGGGAAGATCAGTGGGAAGGGGCACGATCTTAGAAGGTTGACTGGCAGAGCAGACCCCTTTTGAGGTAAGATAGGGATGATGAGTAGATGCGGTACAGGTCAACAGAGGTAAGGCGGAGAACACTAAAACTGAGGTACATTAGGAAAGATGCTTGGAGGTGGAAACAATTCAGAGAGTAGTAGGGGAGGGTAGTCCAATCATGGGGTAAGTTATGGAAGGAAGCAGAGGGTATAGAGGTCAGAGTAGATCAATACTGGGGTAAGTTTGGGAATGTGGATAGAGGGTGGGGTAGGGCAGAGTAAACACATTTTAAGTTTAGGTAGGGAAGATGAGTAGAGATGGATACAGGCTAGAGGGTGCAGTAGGGCAGAGCACATCAACCTTGCGTGAGGTTCCAGAATATAAGCATATGGGTACACATGTCAGATGATGCAATAGGCAGAGTAGACATGTACATCCCTCTACTCAGCAGTGTAGAGGGCACAGTTTAGAGGATCTGTAGGGCAGAGCCCACCAATTTTGAGGTACGCAATTCCAAAAAGGTTGAGAGTTAAATGCACATGCCTCAGTGTGAAGCTCTAATTAGGCAAGGAGATGTCTAGACCACAGAGGCTTCTATTTCCTATGTGAGATAATTTCAGACTTTGTCAATGTCAAAGGAAATTCTGACCTAAAGCTATTTTACCGGCCAATGGCCAGCCTTAGGCCGTAGATCGGATGTGATGATGTGTCTATTTGCAGATTCCTAGCCCTGTAGGCAATGAAGCACACCACAGGTTCAATTCATGGGCTCTCCTGGTGCACTGGAATCTGAACTAGTGCTTACGTGTTCGTCCATGAGGGTAATGGTGCGAGAACTTCTCCTGGCGGGCATCAAAAGTGCCACTGCTGCTGCTCCTACTGCAGAACAGGCATGACCCCCGTGGCTACCAATCTGGTGCTTTAATGAGCCAGCAAATGAGAACATTTGCCGGTGGCAAGCAATGCGCTCTAGAAAACATTTCAGGCTCTGTATTTCAACATTTACAGTATTTTTTATTGAGTAGAGAGCACACGGATAGGTGGTACTGACATCTACAACACTCGCAACATTATTCTCTTCCCCGGCTACCAATCTCTACTTTCTTAACTCTGAAAATTTGGCCATTTGCCACTGACAACTAAATAGGCTCAGGTAAATGTTTTATTTCGCAAGCGAAACCTTGCGAAATTCCTATTTTTCCTTTTTGACGTATTGTAATTTCTTCCCGTTTCGCAGTCGCATCTTTTAACATATTCTTTGCCCATGGGAGTGTGGCTGGACTAGGCAACGTGTCTCCAGAAACTGTAAAATTGATGTCTATCACAGCCAGGGACATTGCCTGCAACTACCTGCGCTCAGTCTTCACACCGACAAATTTCTCGTAATATGCATAATTTTCATAAACTTGTGCATATTTTTTTCCAGGAAAAAACAGAGTTGCCAGTTTCACCTATCCCTACTTAAGTACTTCTGAAAATACTGCAGAGGATGCATTGTACCATTTAGAGTGTCCAGCTTCAGACTGTTCATTGTCTGACAGGCTCCTCGTGACAGAGGTGATTAAAACTGGAACTCATTCTTTTATTCTCTGCTCGGGTTATCAGTGCTCCTGGCTCAGGGAGCACAAGAACGACCATGGCTCCGGTCTGGTATATGGGGACCGGCAATGAGATCCAGAAATTATCCAGCAATGGCCCTCTTTTTGCATGCATATACCCAAAAAGAAGCGGGGCTGAATGATCCTAGAACAACTGAACTTCTACCCCCCCTTCAGTCTGTTGTCAACAAGGAAATGGAAGAAAAGGATATAAACTATTTTTCTAAATTGCTGTCACAGTGGTGTTTTGCAGCATCCAAGGGCACAGGGAGCCTTCATAAGAAATAAACGCCCTATTTATGATGGGGAGGCTGCACGCCCACCTCCCAGATAGTATCACCGGGCTTGGAATATTGCCAGCTTCCATGTACCCAAGCCCAAAATCTGGGTAGCAAGGTCAACTGGGGCTGTTCCATCCGTCTGCATACTCGGATCATGTCTCACGTTGCTACCCAAGCCTGCCAGTGGTTACAGGATAGTGTCATCCAGGATCTCCGATGCGTGGTAACGACACGTCTCCCTTCGACACTGCCCTCTAATAGGTTGTGGATAGCTCCCTACAATGCTCCTGAAGGTAGCCCAACATCTATAGAGTGGGCGCGTGGGTGCAACCCCTCACAAACACACTCAGAGCTTCTTCCTGCCATGTGTGCCATCTGTCTTTTGGGTCAGTCTTTCTGGAACAGCAACACTGATAGGTCTGTGATAATGTCTGAGAAACTTCTATGCAAAGTCTGCTGAGCCCAGATAGCATTTCCCAAGCACACTGCGTAAAAGGGGTCTTTCTTGACTCCAACCTGCATACAAACCTGTTCTGCTCTTATTAAGCAGTGTCCAAAGCAAGTATTTCATCACCACTCATAAAGAAACTGTGAAGAAGGTAGCCCAGATCTCCCTCTTATCACAGCTGAGTTATACTATTTGTCAATCAGAATATCTAAATAAGTTCTGCAGGCAGTGGCGAGCCTCGCAGCTGGGACGAGAAAGCCCATGCTCACAGGGCCAGCCCTGGCTAAAGAGCACGTAGGACGGCTCACCACTAGACCTCACTGAGCAAAGGAGTCCTCGCTTGGGTGATACAGCATAAAAGAGAACCCCTCTTCTTCCAGGGTTAGTGCCTCAAGGTTTCATAACCTTTTTCATACAAGCTGTTATTGGAATAAATCTGCTCTCTGAGTGGAGAAATGTGGTGTTTGTGTTCTGCATTGCTCTTCCTTCCAATTACCTGCCATTGGCCTTCTTGGCACGGGCACCGCATCATGTATGGCTTCCTTTTGGTGCTTACAAGTCATCTTTACCTGCAGGCTATCTGGTTGCACCTGGAGGTGTTTCTCCATCAGACTGGTAACACCAAGTATATCTGGCACTGTCAATCCCACTACTGTTGAAATGTAGGCCTATCCCAAACAAACCATCGAAAAGCGCACTGCAGGGTCGCCACTGGAAGAGGATGAGAGTCGTCATCGGTGAGGCCAACAGCAGACAACGACAAAGCAGGCCCTTCAAGAAAGCTCTGAAGACAAGTGTAGAATGGAAAACACTGGCACTGCCTTGCACAGTACTGTACACGGTATTTCACAATAATTATGGCCAGAACAAGGGTCAGGTTATGCATCTGTGAGGCTACCTATGGGTGGTAGATGTTGCCAGAGCGTTACCCAAGCTTACAACCACTCTAGTGTGGCACACTGACGTCAGACATTGTGTACAAAGTCCAGGCTTTCACCATCTCACAACCTCCCTGGGATTACAGACTCCTCGCTGCCTCCCCTGAAGACAAACATCAACACAGCAGTTTCTTCTATCTCTGGATCCACCAAGGTGCCCACGTCACTCACTGCACCTCCAAGTACACATATTCTTACAAATAAATGTCACCATCTTGTAGGAGCTCTTTAACAAAAAAGCACCACTTCAAAATCCAACAAAACACCTCCAGACGACAGCTCTCTTGTCAAAGCCAATTGTAGCCAGATCCACAAACAAACTTTCCCTGACCATGCTCCAATCTTTAGAACTTCCTCACCCTCTCTCAAACTTTGCCTCTTTTAACAACTTCAGGTGAGAACTAGAAATACTTCTCTTTCCACAACATCTCTTGTGCCTCCAACTAGCTGCTGCCTTTTTGAGGGTACCTCTCCTAATGAACAAGAAATCCAGAGCAGAACCATAAAGCCTGAGTATTCTCTCCTATCTGGAGACACTCATCTACCATCTCACACAACTGTCAGATAAACAAGCTCTGAATTGTCCGACTGACACAAGCCACATTACTTTCTGGTATGTTAATCCACCCTAAACCCAGATCTATTCGAAACACTTGGTGGCCTTTCAAGGTTGATCAAAGCAACACAAACAGATCACATAAAATATCATTAAACTCGAATTTCACACACATACAAACACACCAGCCACCCACCACCGCACCCTTATGCCGTTGACCTCATGCGGCGTGCAAATAGGTTATCTATAGCCAGTGCCACTCGAATTATGTGGCAATAGAGGACCAGATTATGAAACAGGAAAAATTAAATTATATGAAAATAAAACACAAATTATGTCCTATAATGTCCCACATTCTGTAGTAGTATTTTTTTGCTATGTATTAATTTCAACAAACATTTATACTGTCTGAGCAAACACTTCACTTTATTGGCACTCGTTTAGAAGCTAAATACAGCGAAAAGCAACCAAAAGGGCCTCAGCAATAGGACCTGCCGCTTTCTGGCACGACACAGGTCTCTTGCTCAGTAACATTTGATCCGTGTGTGCTAAAACACATGTCTATCTTGAAATTTGCATACGTAGGGGATGGAGAATTATGTGGAAAATGTGGTTAATCCACAATTATGTGGTATACGGCATGGCAGCAGAATCTCAGATTTCAAACCACCCTGCCTACAGTTTCATGAGACAGGCACATGTTGTGGGAGTGCCACACCACCCTGCATATATACACACACACAGGTCAGTTTCGCCTCACTTTGCATGCACATTTGCACTTCAGATCTCACTCAACATGCACACACCTCAGTCTGGTTCAACTGTGCATGCACATGCATGTCACTCTGGTTTGGTGCAGGCTCCAGCCTCACTTACCTTACACAGGACTTGCTCTTGCCTCCTTGTTTCCTTTGTCTCTTTTTAGGTTTTTCTACTCTCATATCTTCAGTATGTCCGGAAACAGGACAGAAATCTCTGCCCTCACACCCTGGGTAATCGCGAACACTGTGAGGATTCTCAACACCACATAAACTGTTCATGTGCAGCCCTAATACTTAAGATTGGATTGCACTTAACTCCCATTGCCTTCATTTCCCACAAAACCCTCCCGAGAATTTGCCAGGACTCCGCCCTGCCTCATGGATGCAGTCCAAATGTGGCCACAGCACTTGTAGCGCCTAGACACCTAGGTCCTCACCAGTACAGCCACCCTGGCAGCCTAGCCTCAAGCCCAGAGAAGTGACAGAATGGACCAGGTCTCCTTGTCATGAGAGAACACCAGGGCCCATCTTTCGATATCCCTCTGGGATGTAGGATGGACCCTGATGGTCCGCCCTTTGGAGAACTGGATGGTGTGTAAATCTACAAGTCTCCTGGAAACCACATTTCCGGCCATGTCAACAATAGCGGGCAGTGCTGGTCCAAGAAGTTATTAGGAAGAAGGAGCGTTCTCCGGGAGAGATTGTAAAACGTTGCAACAGGGAACAAAGTGACATTGTGATATGGGGAGGCCACAACCTAGACAGGGACGAGCAAAAGATCTACACTGTGACAGGGAGCACGCTAGCTTCAGTACCAGAAATAGGCAGACACGGACCTTAGGACGAACAGTGAAATGGGGAAATGACACAGACAGACAGACATACACTGAGACAGGAAACAAACTAACTTCGATACAATGTGTCAGGGTAGGTGGAATGGGGAGAATGACACGTAAACAGGATACACTGAGACATGCAGCAATCAAACTTCGATACATTGTCTCTTTGCGACAGAGGCAGAATGGGGAGAATGACACAGTGAAGTGGAAACACAGACAAGCACAAGTCCTTCCATGAAACAGGGATCCACCTAGATGGGAACATTTAATATACTTACACTTTGACATGGAAAGCACTATCTCCGGGATGCGGACACAACCAGTGGTAATTAAAACAATAACACGCAAGGACAGGGAAACTAACAGCACAATGAGGTGAATAACAGACCCACCAAGAGTCATACACTGGGACACGCACACAGCAACTCCGCTACACACGGCGATGATGATCAACCCAGTGAAATGGGAGAGCATCACAACCGGTCAGAAAGAAGTGCATAAGCAGCTTTTTGGGCAGGGTGGGAGGAACACCAGAAATTAGTGGTCTGCAGCTCCCGCACCATTTTAAAGCTGCTAGGGCGATTGGGTGAAACGTCTGCTGTTTCTGACAATGGGAACCCCTGACCCAGTGGTCTGCCTGCCACAGGACCAATAGGTCATAGTGCCAGTTGCCCAACCCCATTAAGCTTGGGACACCATTTTCATTCTTATGTTTGCCTTTGGGCAGGGAAAATGTGAAATGGCCTCCATGTGCATAGAAAGAGTCCCTATGCTGTATTTGCTTAAACAGATTTATCAGCTGGGTTGTTGTGCAGCCATTTTAGTTATAAGCTTCATGCACGTTATTTTAGCATGCTAGGCCTGTCGCTGTGCACTTTCACCTAGATATGTTTTATCCAGCTCCACTTTATTAATTTTACATTAGTCACTTTCACGGTCTTGTTTTATTTTCTTCTATCTGACTGTTTTTGCCTAGGCCAGCACTCTGTTCTCAAACAAGACATTCTTGCACACTCTGTGCTTCTCCCAAGACTGTAGAAAGATAGGTTGCCGATGAACGTGGTATGAGTTTAGTCTCTGACATTCATAGAAAACACACATCCTTACGTAGGGACATTTTCTCAGAACATCAGCTGTTTTATTATAAAAACACTTCCCTGTCCCTTACACGTTAGAGGGAGATTGCAGCCAGAGAACCACAACTGTATGCTGATTGCCAAATGCTTCGCTACAGATGCTAACGCAGACCGCAGGCCTTTGCTCAGGTATGGGGGATGATGTCTTCCCAGGAGAACCTGAAGGGCAGATTTAGAGCTTAACACGCTGTGCTCTATTATAGCTTAGGTAGGAATTGGCCGATTGACTCTAGTGACAACATGATAGCGTTATTTCTATGCTTTACTCTCTTCATCACAATTTTAATCCTGTTATGTTGTGTCCTGGTTATTGCAGCTCACGCTTTGCTAAAAAAGATGCAGTCGCTTCATTAAAATCTTACTGAAACATATACTGACTGCCTCTGTTTGTCATTATGTATATGAGACTAATGTAACTGAGAGAAACGGAAGTGACCTGAGTGACCACAGCTTCCCTGAGAAAGCATTTCTGTCATGCGCCTGGCTGCCCAATCATCCCTGCCCTTGGGTAGAGATGAGGCACTGCTAGTTAGCCGGAGCAAAACCCAGATTGGAGCGATAGGTGTCACCCCCAGTGGGTCAGACTCAGTCTCCCACACCGCAGGCGATTCTACTGCTTGAAATACAGTAGTCTCATTAGAATAGTGAGAGCCTACGCGACAGGGTATTTCAAACATGGCATCTGCTCAGCAAATCACCTGTGTTGGTAAGGTAACCGCTGTAGTTTCCTTCACAGTACAGTGATACCCACCAGGAAGACTGGAATCTGTAAACGGGGCACACAGTCCTCCGCCAGGGTGGTGATGGCCGTGGCCTCTGAACCCTAGTGGAGACACTGACTGGGTGACAAACACAATAAAACAGAGAGTGATATGCAGAGAGTCAGAGACTGAGGGCTTGATTTAGAAGTTGGCAGAAAGGGTACTCCGTCCCAACGGTGATGGATATCCTGCCTTCTGAAATCTAAATTCCATTATATTCTGTGGGATTTAGGTTTCGGCAGACAGGATATCTGTCAATGCTGTGATGGAATAACCCATCCGTGGGTTCTAAATCAGGATCGAGTCAGGGAATTATCAGAGGTAGAGAATACACCCCGCTCACACCGGGGGCAGGAAACATTGAGAGGCACAGCAAACCAGGGCACCTGAGCCATTCTTGACAGTCACACTGGATCACTGGAAGCAGTGTCAGTGGCTAGGCATGGGCAGTGAGGGCAGCTGCCCACAGCCCCACACTCAGCCCCCAACTTGGGGCCCCGCACCACTGTGACACGGACAGGACACGGCACGAAAGTTGTGTCCCTGCAACTGGGCACTCAGGAAGGGGCCCCATCCCTTGGCCTCCTCTCTGGTGTAGAGAGGCAAACCCCAGGGGAGTGGGGCCCGTCCCAGTTGCAAGGAGACAGGTTTTGCAGGTTTGTCCTGCAATTAGGCATCTACAACACCCCCCTCCCTCCAACACCCACAGGAGGGCACCATGGAATGACTATTGTCCTGCTGGCTAGCTCCTTGGCAGTATTAACCCTCTCTTATGGAAAGCAACCCTCACACCGTCAGCCCTTTATGAGATGCTGACAGGTGCCTATAGGTGGTTGTAAGGGCGGGGCTGCAACCCAGGAGGGGTCTGCGTAAAGCTGCTTCAGGAGCAGGGGCATCTACTGAGATGCAAACATCCCCAATGTCTTTGGAAATTAGAGGGGCCAAGCACATTCCCCTCCTGCCCGGGGCCCCAAAAATCCTAGACCCGGCCCTGACTGGAAGATCGCAAAGCATGTCCCTAAAGTACCCACTACTAGACACACCATAGCGCCTAGATGACATGCACATTGCCAGTGCTGCGAAACACACACACGCAAAAAACCAGTGCATTATGGAAATCTGGCGCTGCACACGTGGAATTCTGCATGCACACGTGGAACGCTGCATGCACATGTGGGTCACCGCACACGGATCACACGCTGCAGGCATGCGCGTGACTGACTGCACACGTATGCAGGCGCAAACCTTGAGGTGCAGCATGGTGCTTGCTAAACAGGCCAGCTTGAAGGGGAGAAACATAACAATTCAAAGTGAGCCAGGCGAAGGCGGCGGCATCCTTGTGTAGCGCGTCAGACGGCGAATGATCACAGCATTTTAACGAAAAGTCGACAGCCAGAAGCCGCCGAGAAGGAAGTCTGCTCAAAGGCAGCGGCGAGGAGAGACCGGCAGAACAGGCGTCAGCGCCAGGCCTGCAACTTCAACCTGACAGGAAAAACAGCTCCCACGAGCTTTTCTGATAAACCTTCAAAATGAAGAAAAGAGAACCATGAAAGGATTGTGTTTGCAGAGAGGAGATTAACGCCGTCTTCTGGCGGCTGCAGTGGGTCCGGGGCTGGGAGGGATGTGATACAGGGAGGGCCCGGGAGGCAGGCGGTGCACTGAGGGAGAGCAGGCACCAGCACAGAGGAACAGGCTGAGAGAAGTCAGGGAGACACAGGTTACAGGCAGAGAAATACAGACCCAAGCACACGAGGATACAGGCAGAGAGACAGGCCCACACACATGAAGGTACAGGCAGAGAGACAGGCCCAAGCACATGAGGACATGCAGAGACACAAAGGCCCTAGAACATGAGGAACAGGCAGAGGGGTGTGCAGGGGCACACAGGGTACAGGCAGGGAGAAATAGGCCCAAGCACACGAGGACAGGCAGAGACACAGGTCCTACAACACAAGGGTAACAGGCAGACAGGCCCAAGCCCACAGGACAAAGCACACGAGGAACAGGCAGAGAGACAAAGGACTCAAGGATACAGGCAGGGTGAAGTGCAGGGAGACACAGGGTACAGGCAGAGAGATACAGGCCCAAGCACACGAGGACAGGCAGAGACACAGATCCTACAATATGAGGGTACAGGGAGAGAGACCCAAGCACACAGAACCAAGCATACAAGGGTACTGACAGAGACAAAGAGACCTAGAACATGAGGAACAGGCAGAGAGAAGTGCAGGAGGACACAGGGTACAGGCGCAGAGAAACAGGCTGAAGCACACAGGACGTAGCACACAAGAGTACTGGCAGATACACAATGGCCCTAGAACACGAGGAACAAGCAGAGGGGTGTGCAGGGGCACACAGGGTACAGGCAGAGAGAAATAGACCCAAGCAGACGAGGACAGGCCGAGACACAGGTCCTACAACACAAGGATACAGGCAGACATGCCCAAGCCCACAGGACAAAGCACACGAAGAACAGGCAGAGAGACAAAGGACACAAGGATACAGGCAGGGTGAAGTGCAGGGAGAAACATGGTACAAGCAAAGGCACACGAGGAACAGGCAGAGACACAGGCCCTACAACACAAGGGTACAGGCAGAAAGATAGGCCCAAGCACAAAGCGCCAGGCACACAAGGGTACTGGCAGAGACACAAAGGCCCTAGAACACGAGGATCAGGCAGAGAGAAGTGCAGGGAGACACAGGTCCAAACACCCGAGAGTACAGGTAGACAGAAGTCAGGAAGACACAGGGTTCTGGCAGAGAGATACAGGCCCATGCACACAAGGAACAGGCAGAGAGAAGTATTGGAGACACAGGGTACAAGCAGGGAGACACAGGGTACAAGCAGAAAGACACATGCACAAGCACACAAGGAACGGGCAGAGAGACAAAGGACACAAAGATACAGGAAGGGTGAAGTGCAGAGAGACACAGGTACTGGCGGGGAGATACAGGCCCAGGCACACGATGAACAGGCAAGGAGAGCAAGGATACAGGCAGGGTGATAATAAAGGCGAGAATGTTTTCTTATGTATTGTTAGAACAACTTTGGAATTCCATGCTTAGGAGTTAGAACCACAAAGCCTGCAATGCTGATTTGTTAAGGGTGGCGAATTATAAATGTCTGGCTTGACATGTGTAATGTGCATCATGTACCAGCCCAAGCAGGGCCCCTAGTATTTCCAACAAACAACAAAAAAGCCCTATTTGACTGGCTGTCAAATTTTAAATCAAGCTCTTGGAATATATGGATCCTCCCTATGTTTACAATCAAAAATAATAAATACTGGGCCAGTTGGGCGGGCAATTGCAAGAGCTGCCACTCAATTGGCCTACATTGATTTGAATGGTGTTTTCTAGTCATTGCAACAAGGTCACCCGCCGCCCCCACCTGGAAATAAGCTGCAACTTATGTATCTGGACATGGACCAGGCTGCCTGCTAAAGAGCTCGTCAATGAACCTGAAAGATCCCCAGGGCGAGAGGGACTTCAGGTGCGAGCTCCACAGCCACCTGCTTGATCTGCCAGTGAAGACAATGACAGCCGGAGAGATGATCTGCAGAATCTGTGATGAACAGAGGACAATATATCTAACAATGAAGAACAGGTGAAAACCCCAGAGTTGTCTCTCTGCCTCATGTGCTTATTCTGATGCATTAAAGTGGGAATTCTAGTCACTCCCTTGTGCCTTGCAGGTGTCACACCAGGGCCTTTGAAACCCCCATGGTGTGCTTTGACATTGCATAGAAACCCTTGAGTTTTCTTTAAACTTCTGTCCAATATGGCTGCATTTAACGTGTTCTAGTTTTATCTGGGTATTGAAAACATTCTCCTTCAAAGACATACTGTTGCCTGAGGATTTACTTAAACTCTGTATATCAGCTTATGTGTTATATTGACGGAAATCCATCGTTTGCATCCACTTTTATATGTACGCCCGGACTGCTCGGCCAGAGCTACCTTTGAGGAATCAGGGAAATGAATGGAGTCTTCGATAACCCTTGCAAGCAACAGTATTCATTATCTTGGGCAAGTGATGAACATATGCAGTGTCATCTCTGACCCTACCCAGTGCTCCCTATCCACCCAGAACCTGTTAAAATGATAAAGAAGTGGGAGGAAAGGGGATTAATTTGTACAGGAGATGGCGAATGAGTGAAAGAGCGTAGGAGACTTTGCTCTTTTGCACAGTTCCTCTAATTGTTCTCTGTTAGATTTCAATGGTATTTTGACTTTGCACATTAAGAATTCAGTAATTGAGTTCTCATTGAAACGAGAACGGTTTAAAGATAGCGTGTGAATGGTAGTAGGAGCATGTAACTGCACTACATTTCGTTTCTCAGCTCCAGGCGCCCTATCTATCTTTTGTACTGAGGCAGCATCATTGTGGTTCACATCTACCCACTTTTGAAAGAAGCCTGGGTTCATAGATGTTGATACCATTGGACTTTTCTATGGGGCATCCCATTTTCACCTTTCAGAGGTGTGAAATTTTGGAACGTTTCAGACATTTCATTCACTTTGCAGAGTTTTAGCTTTGAGTAACCTGTAGTAAACTATGGTGAGGCTCGAAGTATGGTGATGGATTAGAGTATGGCTATCCCCTACCGCTGGAAATGCTCCCTCCCCGCCTTTGAATAGTGAAGACTGACTCATCTACAGTGGAAGCCTAATGGGGTGCTGGGCCGTCTCGCCACATGGGTTCAGCCTCTCTTTAGATGGGCGAATGTTGCAAAAGTTGCTTGTGACTCTTTGCGGTGGATTACTTGGCTCGCATGTTGATGAAGAACGTGGATAACTTCAAGAATTAGTGTGGGTTGCATGACACCCTGACCATCGACACACACCTTGTGGCCCCAGGTTCCTTACAGGACTGTCTGCAGTCGCTTTAACCTCAACTGCCCTGGGCCCTTGACAGAGAGTGACTAGGGCTGTCATTAGGGGTTCTGCTTTCTTTTTCCGCCCAACACAAGACCCGATCGCCTGTTGGGAGACCATCTGGTTTTGGCACAGAGGTATGCCGCAGGCGCACTTGGCTTCTCCTCTTTTCCTGAGGTGTGAAATTCTGGGGGCATTTGCTACATGCCATGCATGGTTGGCTGTGTTGTGCGATGGCTGACAACACACACCACCTCGGGTGCCCTACTCAGCACCTTAGAGGCCACTCTGCATGCCCACAGCTGCATGTTTTTCGACTCACAAGCTTTGTTGTACAATCCAGGAAGGATCCAATCTAGGAAATCCAACCAAACCCTGCAAGAAAGAGCTTCACCTGACTGCGCTCAACCCCTCTCCGCACTCAGGTATTGCTTTGGCTCAACCAAACTTCAACCATCCGAGTACAACCTCAGATCAGATGTGATGACTAGCTGAGCATATTACTAAGAGGAGGAAAACAAATTAGCCAGGGTTCACTCTGTAACAGTAAGTAAAGAGACCAACACCCGTCCACAAGAAGGGAGGCAGAAAATGTGTTGTACCAAAAAACAACTCACTGGCTTTGCTCAGGGAGTCCAAATACGTCAGATATTCAACAAGTGTCACGAGAGAAAGTTCAAGAGGGCGTGAAACAGTATAGGGGTAAACTCATGGGAAACATGCAGTCTGACTGGAGGGTGGTCTGGAGGGTGGAATGATCGAGAACGCAGATCCCCTACTGGGCACCCTCTCCCAAAAGAGTGCATTTTCTTCACAGTAGTGCACTGCAAC
Source organism: Pleurodeles waltl (assembly GCF_031143425.1). Taxonomy (NCBI): domain Eukaryota; kingdom Metazoa; phylum Chordata; class Amphibia; order Caudata; family Salamandridae; genus Pleurodeles; species Pleurodeles waltl. The sequence goes on from NC_090449.1 coordinate 69,119,155, forward strand.
CTGCTCTGGGTCAGTTAGGAAAGCTTGGATGTGGCTGGTGGCTGGTGGCTCTCTGCTCTGGCAGAGAAAGCTACAGCCCACTAGCAGCAGCTTTACAATGTTCGTGAAGCCAAGGAAGATCAACTGCTTCTGAGCCTTCCCCTGGTATCCACCCCTTTCAGAAGCAAGCCGCTGGGTAGGTACAGGGCCCCCTGCTCTCTGCACAACTGTTGACTGGGGTGCCTTGTGCTCAGTGAGCTGCAACTGCATCACATGATAGGCGGGGAGGTCCACATCCAGAAGGAGTCTGCATCTTGACACACGAACCAAGGAGTCCAATAGGTGCAGGAGTCAGAGGGCTGAAAAGAAACCCTGTGGCGCAATGAAGGTAGAGGGCTGGCATGTGCTGACTGTGGTGTGGCAGCCTTGCAGTGTGCCCATCACCGGCTTGTGTCGCTCGCTCTGTAGAGGAGGCAAAGCATTAGCATTTGTGATAGGACCCAAAAGATGGTGAAATAGGCCTAAACTGGACAAAGCAAGAGGAAACCCTGCTGGAGGCCTCTACCGATTCAGACAACCAAATTGGGTGTCTGACTTGGGTGTAGGTGCCAAGATTAATAGAACCGTCTAGTAGGCGGTTCCTGCAGAAGATTCCCTTAGGATAGCTGGCAAAGAGAAACCCCAGTTTTATCTGGTAAAGTGAATGATTAATAGTCTTTAGGCTGAAACAATTTCAACCTATTTTCAAATTCTTATCGAGTGAGAAGCCTGGCTCGCTGACAGAGTATGGCATCGAAGGTAAGTACCTAGTCCACCACTTTTCGTAAGTAGAAAGAGTCCTGCAGGATGAAGGGAACACCAGGTTAACGTGCAATACCAATGCTCCTCAGGCCCCAGAAATGGTGTTGGTTGCCCCTGGGCATGGTACCATTCTCGTGCCAGCAGTGTGGTTCAGCACTGAAGCCCTGATGACAGGGTTCCCTTGCTGGGGATTGGTGGAAAGTTCTAACCAGGCCCTGCCCAGAGGTTTGCAAAGTTTAAAGATAGCTGCCAGTTAAAGCTTGTCAGCTTCAAAATCGTTTTTTGGCTAAAACATCACAAGTAACGAATCATTCTCAAAGCAGATCTGGCCAATGCACAAAAAATTATGACTATGAATCACATATTCTTTTGTGTACAGAAAACATCACCAGCCAAGCAGGCACAATTAATTTCACACACCCACAGATGCATGTAAGAGACAACCGTTCCTAGGGAAGTCTGTGAAGTTTGGCAGCTGTGAACTCTGCTTGTCTGCTCAAGGAGAGTGACTTTAATTCAGTCACTCCAACCTGACAGACATCAAGAAGCAGTCAGGAGCAGGGGGTCGTGCTGCCGTTCTTCTGTAGCTGAAGAAAGCCCACAGTGGCCATTTGTGAGTAACACACTGGACATTTCAGTGACTGTCCAAGCAGAAAAGCGTGGAGAGGAATGGTTATCTAGAAATTCTATATGTTTGAAGTGATTAATCTAATCTAATTTTGTAGTTTTGCTCTTCAAGCCATAAAAAAATGTTTTAGTGATAACTACATTTGTGTAAGTCATTACGGATTGATGCAAGGGCTATGTTGTTATGGCTAACCTCTAACCTTTCATCTTGGTTCATGCTAGTAAGGGGTAGACACAGAGTGTTAGAGTGTGAGTACAAGCTAGTTTTCCCTGGAGGCAGCCGCAGCCCATCCTTTGAGGCTGAGAGATCACACCCCTGCACCTTTACCCCTCAAGAAGAGTGTCCGTCAGGCTGAGCAAAGGTCAGCCTGACAGACACTCTTCATTTTCAGATCAGGCAGCCACGAGCTAGGCATGCGCTATTTGCGCAGGCTTCTGGCTGCCTAAGCTGAATTTTGCTTAGCTGAGGAGGTCACAGCTCCTGCACGCGTAACCGCCTCAGCTCAGCAAAGGTCCTCGAGGCCCTCCTCCTCGGTGACGAGGGGTAGTGTCACTCACTGCCTGGAACCTGGGCAGGGAGAACGGGGCGAGCAGGGAGAGTGTGGGGAGCAGGGAGGACGAGGAGAGCAGGGAGAGTGGGGGGAGCAGGGAGAAGGAGGTGAGAAGGGAGAGTGTGGGGAGCAGGGCGGAAAAGGCCAGGCGGGAGAGTTTGGGGAGCAGGGAGAACGAGGTGAGCAGGGAGAGTGTGGGGAGCAGAGGGGTGAGGCCAGGCGGGAGACTATGGGGAGCAGGGAGAACGAGGCGAGCAGGGAGAGCGGGGGGAAATAGGAGAGCAGGGACAACGAGATGAGCTGGGAGAGTGTGGGGAGCCGGGAGGACGAGGCAAGCGGGGAGAGCAGAGAGGGCTAGAAGAGCAGGGAGGACGAGGCGAGCGGGCAGAGCAGGGAGGATGACGCAAGCTGGGAGAGTGTGGAGAGCCGGGTGGACGAGGCGAGCACAGGAAGAGGCGAGCATGGAGCACACACAGGATGGGGAGAGCGAGGAAAGAGCCAGGGAAGCTGCTGTCCTATTGATCCACGCTGGTCAGAAAGAGGCCGGATCAAGTTGGACTAATGCACATTGATTGCTGCTCTTTCCATCTCATTGTCTGAAATGAAATGACAGGCTCATCCCGCTGCATTTCAATTAGCATCTCCCTGTGTGCAGTGAAACCCCTGAGGGTGACTGTGTGAGATGGTCACAGAGGGGAAGGCAGCTGCCGGCTTGCGCCAAAGGAGCTGTCACTTGAATCCCTCACAATTTCATGTTGTCCTTAAAAAGACTCTAGATCAGAGGATGCAGAACTCTCCCCCTCTGCTTGGATCGAGTACTTAATTTGTTTAAAATACTTTAAGTGCAGGAGCACAATGTTTTTGTTTGGACCCAGCTCTGGTGAATGCCCAGGTTGCTGAAAAACAACTCTGCCTCGTTTTGATTCCTCCTCAGCCCTCTTTCTTCCATCGCCTTCCAATTCCTGTCTCTATCTGATTTTTGTAGGTTATTTTTCATCTCTGCTTTCTCCCTTTGCCTCTCTTTTCCTTTCTTTTTCTTCCTCTTGCCTTCTCCTTCTGCTGCCTTTCTATCGCCTGCACTTAAGGCCACTGATGAAAAATAAAGTCACGAAAAATGAGTTCAGTCTCCACGAACTGCAACCAGAGGTGGAAATTAGGCGGTGTCTGCAGGGCTTGCTCCCAGTCACCGCGTGCCTCTACAGCGTGTGGTCAAAACCAAGGACCAGCCAAAAGCACTCGGAAGTGTGCTTGGTTTATCTCTAAGAGGCACAAACCAAACCCAAAGCCCCCACCAAAGATGCTAGGGGGCAGGCATCACTCATAGAAATGCAGTACATTCGGCAGATAAACACTTTTACGTCCAAATCAGGGTTGACAAAAAACACTAAAACTCGATTAAGTCAATACCAATGAAAGGGGCATGCGTTGTAGTTAAAAAAATATAGGTCTCCTTACCGAGGTCTACATCACTAATTCTCCCCAACAATAGGCATTCTAGACTGTCGTGTTGTTTGATAATGTCAATGTGGGTTTGAGATGCATTGTGACATCTTTCACCGGATTTCCCCTTTAAAGGCTGGCAGTCAAAAGTGACAAAAGAGAACCAACAAGCAACAAAATGTTTGTCAAAAATACTAAATGCATCAAAATAGTCCAATATGGATAGAATCTCTTAACCTATTTAACTAAATGTTAATTAAAGCACTGTTACTTTGGGACTTCCATCAGACTGTAGGCCTTTCGGTGATTGTGGCACGACCAGTTGCAGGCATGCCAAGCTATCTCGGACAAGCAGTCATGCTCCCTCTTTGGGGGGAGGATGGGTCTGGGGTGGTGAGGGCGTGTGAGGAGTGAAAGACTACTTCGATGAAATCAGGCAAAAGTGGGGAATTACATACTTAGCCAGAATCATAGTTTCCTTTTAGCTTCCCTCGTTCCCTACTGCTAGCCACCCAACATAGCCTGGACAATAGACTACATGGAATTATATTTCCCCACTGTGACTTAACTGTTTTTTTCATCCAAAATAGTAGAAAGAGAGGTTGCCCATCAGCTCCAAGATGATATAAAGAAATGGAACTTCCTAGCCGATAATCAGTCATGGTTTTCGCCCAGCCTGACGAACCAAATCTGCTATTATGATTATATGAGAAGAAGCCCTTGAACTAAGCGACCAGGACCATACTGTAGCTCTGATCCCGTTGGCTCTGTCTGCAGCCGGTGATACTGCGGACCATGAGACACCCCAGGAGCACCTAAAAGATTGTTCAAAATTACAGTCCAAGTACTGCATGACTCCAACTATTCTGACAAGACTACTTACGATATGTGAAACTAGGAAACCTCTCTTCGTAACCTCCAACTCTTAAGCACCGAGTACCTCAAAGGTCTGCCTCAACATCCCTGGTGTCAGACGTGTATACGTTTCCCTCAGCACGTCCAGTAAAGGACAGAGGCATCCCCGGTGATATGTACACTAATGACAAGCAGAGCCGCACGTACAATGCCAGTCTGGTCCAATGCCCCAGGCCAGTCAGGAGTTGGACGCAAATCAGCGGAGTATTGCTTAACTTGGAAAAAACGAATTCCTGTTGATTTATTTTTTTGTTTTTAGAAAGCAGCACCAAACAACAATACGACACAGACCTACTAAACCCCTTTTCCTACCATCGAATGAGCACACTGTCACGTTCCAATCAAACCCCAAAATGAACCATCATGTAGTGGTGACTAAATAAATATGCAGACCAATCACTGAAGGTTGGTGGCGCAAAATGCTGGGAAGATCTAGCAAAATACTCCACAAGACCTTTTTTTTCTTAAAAAGAAAAGGAGAGATTGAAATAATTCCTGCTGCAATCTAATGGCCAAACTAAGGGCCTGAGTTAAATTTCAGCAGACGGGTTACTCTGCCACAACAGTGAAGGATATTCCGTCCGCCGAAATATAAATCCCATAGGAAATAATGGGATTTACATGTTGGTGGACTGAATATCCGACACCGTTATGACGGAGTAACCAGTTCGCCAAAATCTAAATCATGCCCTTAGTAGTCTAACTGATATAATTAACTTGCTTAATGTGTGACAACAAAACACTCTGATGGGCCATGATTTGCAAAGGTGTAGTAGTGACTTTGTTTTATGTTTCATTTTATGTAACTGCACCCTGAAGCTGACATCCTGGCTCTTGCGTGCAATATATATAAATAAATGAACTAAACTGTAACCTGATGACATGCACTGAAGACTTTCAAGGGCAGGGAGCTCCCTCTCCAGACCTGTATACTTATGATGTAAGCTCAATCCCCTCTCAACCTATGGCAGAATGTGATTGATGCACAGGAAGGTCAAGCACCACAGATGCAGAGTAGGGTCAACAAATGAATGATGTAGAGCAGGAGAGGACTGAAGCAGAGTAGGTTGAGGACCAGTGATGGGCGTACAGTGGGATCCTGCCCAGGATGTGCAATTGAGAAATGATGCAGATGATTTTTAGGAGAGGATCAATGAAGAGCAGACTGAGGAAAGGACTCATGTAGGTCTTGCAAAATGACATGCACCGTAGGCTCCGTAGGGTACGGAGGTACAGTTTGATCGCATGTGCAGTGATGCATGGTAGAGGCCGAAACATGTTGGCTCTTATTGAGCTTGATGGAGTATTTAAGGAGAATGGTGTTAGGGAAGAAATGACACGCTACAGGATCACTGGAGGATTGACAAACCATATGATTAGGTGGGTAGGATCAGAGAGGTATAAGGCATAGTAGGGTCAGAAGAAAATTGATGGGTCATAGAGTCATAGAAAGCTGAGGCATAGTAGAGCCTGGAGATGTTTGATGCTCTGTAAGGTCAGGCTGGAAATTATGTAGTAAGTGATGTGAAAAGGATTCTTCTGCAGTAGTGTCTAGAAAGGATTTATGCTCAGTAGGATTAGAGAAGGATTGGTGCAGTAGGTGCATGACAGACCTGCTGTGCATTAGTGTTGGTGTGGAATTATGCACGTTAGAGTTAGAGAAGGGCCTGTTCCACAGTAGGCTCAGGTAAGAACCCCTACCCAGGAGCTTCAGGATACCACTGAGACAAAGTAGGGTCACTAAAAAATGGATAAACAGGAGGGTCTGGCAAAATGAGTGCACTGTAGAGTCTGGAGGTTTGATGCACAGTAGGATGAGGTGGGAAATGATGCAGAGTAGGGTAAGGAGTATTCCTCCAAAGGAGTGCGATCAGAGGATTCATGCCCAGTATGGCCAGAAAATGTTGGTTGTTGAATAAAATATATGAAAGAACAAATCGAAGGACAAATTACGACACTTATTATGATCTACTATAAAATATTCTCTTGGAGTGGGCTTTCTAGGTCACCTATAATAAGTGCTATTTAAGGTATCTTTTCAAATAGCTCAGGTTGTAATGACATTCATATGTCTTTGCCAGAATTCCATAGGAGGACGCCTTGTACAGAAAAGCCCCCCACCTCCTTCTGCACTTTAGTTTAACACAGGGACAGGCATCTGAATCTCCTGGCTTTTACAACTGGTCCTGACTGATATCTGGCACCCCTGCTCCCTAGCTCGGCAGCTGCAAGGTAGTTAATAATTTTCAGCAACAAGCACCTGAGATTAAAGGGTATTATGTGTTGAAGCGATAACCAGTCAAGATTCCTTTTGGCTTGAGAGACATCGTCTCATCTGGATCTGAAAACATATGGAGCACTGCATTCTGTCTGGCTTAGAGGCAACAACTCTGAAAAGCAAGGGTTCAGAGTACACCCCTTTGCTATAGTCTACACAGTAATCTACTACCGGTCAATCAAATGTTAAGTTATGTTTGGTAGGCAGGAAGGGAAGATGGCTCAGAGTATACTAAGCTGATGGCAACAGTTGTGAGAGACAGCAACTATCAGCCACTTAAGTAAATATCACCTTAAAAAAAAAACTTTTAATTCTTCACTTTGCTCGAGATTAGAAAACAATGTCTGAGGAGCCTAGAAATGGAGAGAAAGGACGAAGAAGATCTGAACTTAGTGCCAAACAGTATGGGCTTTCTTCTGGTGCTATTCAGCTGGAGAAATCTGTTCTACATCCAGGTCTCCAATTCCCTCAAAATGTTTTGTAGCTTGTTGGCTGGAGCCTAATTGTAAGACTTTTTGATGTACAATTCTGTGATAGCAGCATAGAGTATTAAGAGTAGGCGAGATGTGACATGGAGTAGAGGTTGTAAAGTAATGATGCCCAGCAGGGTTACAGGCAGGCTTTTAAGATTAGGGCCAAAAAGGGAAGTCCTCATATATAGCAATTTAAGGAAATAACAGATGAGCAAACCAAACAACTCTTCCACATTCTCTTCCCCCTTCCATTCATCTCCAAGCAGTTTGCACCCTCACCATCCAGAGGTCTGTTTGCTACTTTTAAAGGTTCACTTGATTCATTCTTAGGTATTAGGAGAGAATTCATAAAAGTAGTAAAACAGACAATCACCTCAAATTTCTGCCGCAGCTCTTCATTTCCTTCTTCTCCTTCAGGTGGGACGGGAACATTGAAATATTCCCCTTCCTCTTGGCTCAGTAGTTTAAACCTGAAACAGAGAGAGAAGAAGCTCAGAGTTTCATTAAAGCAAAAATACATTATAGGACTTGAGATGCCCTTACCTTAAACCGCCCCACCCTGCGCCCTGGATCCTGCTCTATCTTTTTTCTAGAGAGGATGAGGAGGAGGAATGCAAGCTATTGAGCGACAGTGTTTTGAATTCCCCACCCTACCTCTTTAGTACAAGACAGGTACTTTCTTGTATCCCTCTTAGCAACACTTGGAGACAGGACAAGCTAAATTTTGATTGTAATCTTTGTTATATCACTCTGATAAATGTATCTACAAATGACAAACTCCAGCCTGTTCGACCTTCTATATACTGTATGCATGTTTCCAGAGTTTGAATACTTTTGCTACACTGGTGGAACCTCAGCTCACACACAGTTATGTGGTGTTGACCGACAACAGACTGAATATCACAAATATTATATAGCTCACACCGACATCAGTTATGATCTCACCAAATGGTAGTTTTTTTCACACTGTTCATTGCACCTCTAGGGCCGCAACGAAAGGACCATGACAGAAACCTATGTATAGCTAAAAAAAGGAAGATTAGGTGGTAAGGAACTTGAGAAGACTTTTCACTTCCTTCAACAGGTAGGCATGTTGATGTTTATAAGGACTGACAGTCTTTTATTGAGCTTGGGACACCTCCCTTGGTGGTGGTCAGAAGGAAGGGTGGAAGGCTGAGGTATTGTGTAGATTATTGATCATGATTTATGTAACTAATGTAGCGAAACTGAAGAATGGTTTCAACACCCACTACAGAGATTTGCATGAAGCCTACACATGTTAGGGTCAATACCCAGTATGTCTAACTCCCTCTTTCATCATCCCAAGAGCGCTAACTTGAGTATTGCAGAGTCTATTAAAACATATTATTTAATCACTGAAAGACCTTTGAGTGGTATGAAAATAAATTGTTATGATTAAGGTCTATACAATATTAATTACCAAAAGTATGCTTTTTTCCACAATAATAATCAGTTATCTCGTGGACAAAAACGTATTATATCTCATTAACAGAATGTACTGTAAAACGTACATCTTCAGGGAGTAGGCTATTCGGTGTACATGGATACAGTAGGTTTCATCAAAAGAACTTCTGAAGAACATGCATGTTATGTTGAGGCCTCCTGAGTCTTTATTACAGAAACCAGGATACGGTGAATACTTTTGGAAAGGGGTGAGGCATATCAGCCTGAGCTGCCAATTTTGGAGCTGGGGAAATCAGGTTCGAGTCTCTGCATCAGCTCTGCTTCCTGTGATTCTGGGCAGATCACTAAGGGCCATATGTACCAAAGCATTTTCCCATTGACACAGAATGGGTACAACCCTTTGATACATCTGGCCCTAAATCTCCCCAGGCCCACAATTCAGTGCCTTGAGACCCTCATGGGTGATTTGCTGTGCTTTACAAATCCTGGATTATATATTATGGATTATTATACAAATGTAGGCATGTGATTGGCACATTTCTAGCCATCACACCATACAATTACCTTTACTTTTACATTACCCATAATAGCATTGTGGTATTGCGCTCCAGTTGGGTGTGCTTCAATTCCTTCTGGATTGCCTCCCGAAATGATAAAACAAGCAGGCTCACCTTGTGACAGGTCTTGGAGGAAGCACCATTTTTTGCCAACACCAATGGTGTGCTTTGGTTTGTTCACAGCCAGTCATATCCGCAACTATCAACGTCGATGTCAGAGCCTTTCCAACACTACAGTGAATCACACACTCTGATGTTGCTCTTGAAGATCCTGAATTGTATAGGTTAGAACTGGCGTTAGCACACTGTCAGTTCATACCATAGGTTGTGAAGATATTTCATTGACTCAATTTGCTATAAATAGTACAATTGCAAATTCTGTAAGCGATTAAAAGCTAGACTGCTTCACCTCTATTTCTATTACTCACTGACTCCATGGACTTGCTAATGGAAAAAAGGTGGTGCAGTTTACATAGATTTTAGAAAGACAGAGTGTAGCTTAAGAAAACTCCCAGCTGTCCCAGACTGACTTAGGATCTGGAGCAACATCTGTGTTTTCATCAGGACTGCCCCAAACCTTCTCCATTTTAAGAAAATGCTGAAGAAATATCTGATAAAGAACACTACATCCTGATTTAGTAACCATATATTCTGCTACCAGAAATCTGCTACCGCTAGAATCCCCCATTGCCTGTAGTCTTAACTATCACCCTGGACAGTGCTCCGCTGCTGCTTAACCAGGCTCTTCTGTATAAACAACACCGACAGACATGCATTAAGCAGTGTGAGTCAATTTGCTATGATTGTAGTCCTTAGTTCTTTCCCTACAGAGAAAACAAAGTAAAAATGAAAAGAGGAAACGTATCAGAATGTAGTTCAAGTAACTGTTGAAGGGACTTGAGCAGGTAAGGGGCATCTTTAGACAGGACAGAAGGGCTGAGGAGGTGCCCAGCAGAAATAGAATCTAGTGCAGATAAAGAGGGTGACCTTGGGGTTGCCTCAGGAACTGTAAGCAGCAATGTTATTTGCTTTTAGTGACATCAACACAGTTTTCAGGCAGAATGGTGGCGCTCAATTCAAGCCAGTCAGCAGCCATGGCCAACTTCTAACAAAACATTTCTGGCACTCTAAGTTCTGTGGTGTTGAAAAACAATCCCTCTGCAGGTTTTATCTGTGCATTTGTGCCCGGCACCACGCAGTGCTGTGGGGCATGGACCCAGAGATATAGTGAGGCTCTTCTCCGCTGAGCAGCAAACATGTAGCTAAATCCTGAAGCACTTATTTCTCTCTCTAGGCTTCTACGGGCTTTTGGCAGGACGTATTACAGGGCTATGTTGAGAGTCACGCATTGAAATTGATAAGTAAGTCGTTTTAAAGATGTGGCACTCTGTTTGTCTGGTAGATAGTTATGATCGTCTGTCCAACTTACTTTAGCCAGACCCATCTCTCCTTAGGTGTTCTGGTTCACCATATTTTATGTTCTGGTTTGCAGTTCTGGCTTACAGAAGAACTGTCCCATCAATGGTTTGTTCTCTGGCTGAATGTCAGAATATCACAGAAAGAAATAATGGGTCAATATTTTTGTAGACTTTATTTGGGGGTTTAATATTTATGTTGGGTGATATTCTGGTACCACACCGTTTACCTGCATCGGGTTTCTGATCTTATCTGAACCTTGGCAAATTCTATTTACCCCGATTTCCTTCAAGCTGGTGGCACAAAGTAAGGAGAGACGGGAAACATGTGACACGGAAAGATGTGAAAAGGTGGTGAACATGAAAGAGAGTGGTCACAGAGTGAGGTTAAAGAGAGGGAATGGAAGAGAGAGGGGAATGGAAGAGAGAGGGGAATGGAAAGGGAGATGCGCAACGGCCATTGGGCTGAAGGGGCTTCAGCCCCTCCCGTCAGGTAACCCAGGTATTGCAGTGGCCGCCCTAAATCCCTCGCATTCACAGCGCAGAGAACAAGCCTCTGCATTTATGGTTTTTTTTTCTTTGAACAACTTTTCTTGGGAGCCCTTTCATGGCTTAAACCCACTTCTCTGCCTGACAATGGGGATGAGATGGTCTCAAAGATAGGCAGAGGGTGTGAAACTGAGGCAGACCTCGGACCTCCTAGTCCAGGGTTTCCTGCAAAGTGCACAAAAAAAACACAGAAAGGAAATGGCTCCATCCACGATGTGCATTGCTTACTTTCCACAGAAAGAAGGGCTGGGGCAGGGCAATTTAAAGAAGAGAGATTATAGCTGTACATAGTTACCACATTTTTCATATAAAATTTGAAAACCGAGCTTGTATGTGAGTTTGTGGAAACATCTGAAATGTCTTTTATTTACCAATTCTGTTGGTTTTAATAATCATTTAGGGATTTTGTACATTGCTTGGAACTAATTTATGTCTGATGTAGGCTTGTATTCAATGTGTAAATCTTTTATTTCAAGCAGGAATAAACATAAGCCTTTGTTGAGGTTCCAAGTTATATTTGACCAGCCTTTTCTTAACAGTACTATCCACTTTACTAACATATTGGCCAGTGCATCGTGGAGGGAAAAACTGGATGTCGGTGGGGCAGAACCACTGAGACAAAGTAAGAGGCTGGGAGGGGTAGAGAAGGGTCAAGGGGAGAGAGGAGTGTAAGAGGAGCAGAACAAACTATAACAAGTGATAGACAGAGGGAACTAGGAAGGAGAGAGATGGGTGTATGATAGAGGTCGGCAAGCCAACAAATTAACAGGGATGGCCTAGCCACAGCCAAGCAGAGTCTGTCTCGAATCACAGAGCCCCTGGAAGAGCTGAGCCCTGAAAATATTTTCTGTGTTAATTATACAGTAAACATCACTTAAAGGAAGTTTTTAATAAAAGTGTATTTCTTAAACGTGTGGAAGCTTTGACATTATAGGGCACATTATAGCAGGAAACTGAGAAGCACTTCTTAAAAGTGATAGTTTTGTGCAACTGGTAGTCTGCCCTCATGTATTTGAAAGTGCTTTTAGACACAAAAAATACAGAAAAAAAGAGATTTAGTTAAATAAAATATTTACCTAAGATAACGTGATTCAAGCAGGGAAGTGGTGATTTACCCAGGCTTTCACAAATTAGGCAGTAAAGGATACCTATTTGTCTTTCCTTATGTTAAGGCTTTGTTTTTACCTCTTAGTGCATTTTTTGCATTTTCTAAAAAATAGTGTGAACTCAACCAGAAGGTATTTTAGAACGTTACATTACACAAAGGTGCATGTGTTGTTTATATGCAAAGAGAAATTAAGGGGGTGATTCTTACCTTGGCGGGCGGCGGAGGCCGCCTGCCAAAGTACCCCCGCCAGAACACCGCACCGCGGTCGTCAGACCGCTGCGGTGATTCTGGGTTTTCCACTGGGCTGGCGGGCGACCGCCAAAAGGCCGCCCGCCAGCCCAGTGGAAAACAACCTTCCCACGAGGACGCCGGCTCTGAATGGAGCCGGCGGAGTGGGAAGGTGCGACGGGTGCAGTGGCACCCGTCGCGTATTTCAGTGTCTGCAAAGCAGACACTGAAATACAAAGTGGGGCCCTCTTACGGGGGCCCCTGCAGTGCCCATGCCATTGGCATGGGCACTGCAGGGGCCCCCAGGGGCGCCACGACACCCCATACCGCCATCCTGTTCCTGGCGGGCGAACCGCCAGGAACAGGATGGCAGTATGGGGTGTCAGAATCCTCCATGGCGGCGCAGCGAGCTGCGCCGCCATGGAGGATTCATTTGAGCAGCGGAAAACCGGCGGGAGACCGCCGGTTTTCCACATATGACCGCGGCCAAACCGCCGCGGTCAGAATGCCCTGCGGGGCACCGCCAGCCTGTTGGCGGTGCTCCCGCCAACCCTGGCCCCGGCGGTCCATGACCGCCGGGGTCAGAATGAACCCCTAAATGATTTAGCCAGAATCACAGGATGTTGAGCCAATGCTGAGACTCAAACCTGGTTCCCTAGTTCCACAGTCAGTCCCGAGGATCACCCGTCTCACTACCAGCCGGTGCCAGTAGGGGGTGGCAGTGAGGCCCCGACAGGTCCCATGGTTCTCCACAGCGGAACAGTGCCGGAGAGGAGAACAGCTTTCATCTATGCCTTGTCCTTCCGGCTCCCTTCCTGCCTGTTACAAATGCTGCTGGCTGAATGGCACTTTGTTTATAATGGATATACAACATTTTGAATAAAAAATGTGTATTTTGGATTGTTTCATTCAAGCACACTTGATTACTTCACTGCACTGGGTGACCTTCATTGGATTTAACAACACCCCTTCTAAAGGGACAATTGCATTAACGATTCGAGAGAGAGCAAAGTCAGATGTCTTGTGCCTTCTGTATAAACCTTTGCTGTTGCAGAATGAACAACATTACATCTACTGAACAATATAAAATGTATACAATACAGCGTGAATCCTGCACGGATTCATTTAAAGGTGCTCCCAAGTGGTATGCCTATGGAAAGGAGTCACAGAGAAGAAAATTAATTGCCAAGGGTTAAATAGTTTGGTCAAGCTGGGATTGAAACATTTTTCCTTATTGCACATTGTGCATTTATGACACTGCATGGCTATCACGTTTCATCTTTTGCTTTGATGACATTTTTATTGTTAACCCAAGAGGAAAGTCAGTTGTCTTGTGCCCCCTATATGAGGTCTTATTGGGGTACTGCCTGGCACAACATTACGGTCTATTAAACCACATACAAAGAAGGATTTTGCACAGCGTGCATTAAGGTGCTCCGAAATGTGATGATAATGGAAAAGGAGTAAAAATGAAGAAAAACAGTTTTCAGGATCACACAGTTTGGTTAAGTTGGGAAACCAGACTCTGTTGGTTAGGACACCACAACTAGTTTTGCCTTGAGGCCCACAAAAGCTTCTGACAAACCTGGATTTCTTCCACAATTAGTAATGCAGGAGTACTGATTTTTCCTAATAACTGTTTAGCGGTGCAACAACAAAAGACCAAGTTTGTGGAAGTTAAGAAATGACTCCCTTAATCACACCTCAATAACATGCTAACTTTCTCAGCACACCTGAAAGTCCTACACAACAGGAAATCTAATTTCTTCACTGTCGCATCAGCAGAGTAGACCTGGGCTAAAGCACTGAAACTGTGGAAGATCTATGCCCTAAACCCATTACAGGCCAAAATTGTAACCATAATGAAGGAGAAAACCGCAGTGACTTGGCCGACCATCTTCTGCTCTGCACAAGCTGAAGGGTTCTTGCAGCAGTGATCGCACCCCATGAATCCTTGAGCTTGACTGGCACCAGTGATTCAGGAGGCAGCTCATCGGCAATTGGGGGTGACACAGACATGCCAGGAAACTTCTCAGAAGATGCGACTAGTGGCTGCAGCTGAGTACTTGTGCTAAACAATATCAAACCATTGCCTGCTCCTCGTTACTCTAGCCTGCGGTACGTTGCTCATGAGTACTGCCACATGGAAAGTGATGGTGGTGGAGCTCCAAGATGCAGCTTTTCGGGGGACTATGAGCCAAATTGGGCTATTATAGAGAAACGTAAGAGCAATCGGGGATTGTGCTGATACACTGGAAGTGTTAATTGTTATCATTTGTCACAATTTTTTATGAAACTAGAATTAGACCCAGAAATGCCACATTATACTAGGTAAACCTGTTTAATGTGTAGTAAAATACCACATTTACCATTTGTTCTGCTAAAATTCCTTGAATAACCAGCATAATCTTCCATTAAAATTTGTTAGAGGCCCACTGCGTGCATTGGGCACAAAATTACCCCCGTGCACATTACTACTACAGTAACTATAACAAGGAGGGGATATGGCATTAGGGTCAGAGCTGCAACTTAGGAACTGGGGAATAAGGTTCAAGTCTCAGCATCCCTCAACATCCTGCGATTCTTGGCAAACCACTTAGGGTCTGATCTAGATATCAGTGGAGAGGTTACTTCATCACAACGATGAAGGATATCCCATCCGCCTAAAAATAAACCCCATTCTTTCTAATAGGATTGATATTTTGGGGGACGGATATCTGTTACCGTTGTGAAGGAGTAACCCGTCCACCAATATCTAAATCAGGCCCTAATCTCCCTATGCCTCAAAAAAATATAACAAGACCTTGTCTAATTTAATTGGTGATCACATAAAGCACTTCAATACCATCAGGCAGGGTTTGTGCGATATAAAACTGCAAATTAAATAACGAGATCACCCACAACCTATTTTAAGCCGGAGGCTGAATTTGGCTTCATCTCCAGCATTTGAGATGTCAGCCCTCCCTCCCCTCTCCAACACCACCCACCCCCTATGAAATTTGGGTCCAGTTGTGCCCCTGAGGAGTGGGGGAGAACATTTAATGAAAAAGGGAGTAAAGAGTGCAAGAAAGAAGAAATAGGCCTCTTGCAGAGCAAAATTCAGTTTGCTCTTCAGCATCAGCGGGTGGAGCACAATGGCTGCCGAATGGCTTTGCTGGGCACCGTAGAGATAACCGCTTTCACACACTGGCGACCAAGTGAGCGCAAAAGCGAGTGGCCGAGTTCAGAGATAAAATAGACTTTCCAATTCAAAAGGAGTCTTATCAGAGAACCCTGAAGCCTCTGACCATGGAAGTGCATTAGCGCCTTCCGCTCCCATCTCCCCTGAAAGAATGACACATGGCTTGAAATAAAACTTCCATTCAAAGCATTCTGCGTTCTTGGACATAAGAAGACATGGCCCCTGCCTGTCCATTCCACTGCCTCTGGGGCCTTAGGAACCAGGTGAGCTTGCAGAGATTATCTGGCAAGAGAGGAATTTAAAACACAGGGAGCACATGCACTATTGCAATGTTAGAGTCATTTCTACAAGTTCCCTCGGGGTACCAAGAATAGATTTTGGTGGTCTACTGTGGTGTTCAGTATTTGATACATACTAAAACCCTCATTACAAGTTAGGCGGAATAGGTCAGGTTTTTACCTCAAACACCATTACCCCAGAGTGAGATATTTACCACCTGCGGTAAAGTCCTCCGATTATGACTTTTTAACTTGTAAATGATACACAACTTGTAGAATCGATATTCAACATACCTAATTATGCATGTTTTGCAGTTTTTCCAGGCTTTCCTCCAATAGATTTGGTCAGGTTTCAAATGCCAGAATTTCTCATAGGAAAATCATCATACAACAGGGATCACAATTTAGCCCTGCACTTGTAATCGTGGCCTAAATGGTTTGGTTTACCAAGTGCCGCCACTTCAATAGTAAGATCTAAACTGCCAGACAGAATGTTCCCCATTTGCTGTCCTCATGTGGCATGGACTTCACACAGCTTTCACATTTCGTCTTGCTGTGTGAGAAGGATTGATCCCCTGTACCACATCTGGTCTCGCACGTGAACATGTGTAGGGGGCACAGCATGGTTGGCCGATGGCAGAGGTGGGATGGTAGACTATGTCACCGCCACTCAGAATTAGGTATATGGCAGTACAATAGGATGAAGCAGCTTTTGGAGTTACAAAACCCTTGTCTCAGGCCAGCGCATTTAGTGATAATCCAGAAAATCATGAATAAACTCACACTTTGTTCCTCCATGTGCAATTTTATGGACTCTATAGAACAGCCTGTCAGATACCTGATGTTGACCCCACCTTTCTGCGCCAATGTTCGTCTGTTTCCTGACTTTTACTAGAACCCTGATTGCTAAAAGGTGTCACTTGGAGGGCAAAGATAAGAGGCCTTAATCACAGTTTGGGGGACACGGTACTCTGTCACAAACGATCTATTTGGAGTCGGGGGACCAGCATGTTTCCGACAGCAGAGCCTCAACTGGCAGAAACCTTCGACAATGGTCAGACTGACTTTAGGCCGTCGGACAAGTACCTCAGAGCTTCCACCATATTTAGAGAGGATGCTCTGATAGGATTTTCAGGACCGCCAGAGAAAGCCTTGCGGTCCTGAACGCGGAAACAAATCAATGACACTTACACGCAGGAAGCAAACTCCCAGCATTTGCGGATCAACTACTTTTTTCCATAACAAACACAAACAAGCATTTTCAATGCAACGGGTCTTGCATTAGTTCGAGATAGAGCTATTAGCGTTGTAAAGAAAAAAAACACTGCGCGATCGCACTATGTACCATGCAGCATGATCGTGCTGCGTAGAAAATAAACAGATAAAGTAGTCCGGACACCATGCTGAAAACATCGAGCCTCGTATGTTTTAGTAGTTTACTAGTGCTGTGTAGGTGGGCTAAACACCGGAAAAGCCATGACCTATGCATGCTTTTCACATATGAAAGCAAGCAGATTTTAAAAGGCAAGCCCACAAACCAATATAAGTGACTGACGTGACATGGAGCGCTTTGCGTCCGCCCATAAAAACCTCTCTGTGTGAGCTCATCGAGTTTGCCATCCCCACAGCAAACCTTCATTCATTTAGTGGAGCTGGCGTGGTCGTGCCCTGCCGAGGTGGCGCCTCTACTGAAGGCCCGGAGATGTCCCTCTGTCCAGTGGATATGTCCAGATGTGGTGGACTGTACTTCAAACAGAGTGCGGAATGTATCTCTCAGGGGACCAGGCAGAATGGAGTACAGCGCAACAAACCCTAAATTAACCTGTATGGCCTATGTGCAGTGTTTGACTAGGGACCAAACAACTTCAGACCAAAGAGTAAGTTTCAGATTTTCTAGGATTTACTTCAGTGAGAACCTAAATAAACATCTTAGTTTTTGACAGACTTGTTATTTAAGACCTGATGAAATACTTGCGCCTTGTAATGAAACTGAACACGTGTGTAAAATGTGATGAACCTTATTAATTGTGCACCATGGCATGAATTTAATAGATTGAGATCATTAATGGAAAAAGATCTTTGTTATTAAGTAGAGAACAGAACGGTGAAGAGTGAGAGACAAATGACTGAGTTGTTAAAAGAAATCCACTAATGTTACAAATGTTACAGTCAAATGTTACAGTGGCTCTGCAAGAGTGGATTGGGAATGTGTTGCAATGGACTGAGGAGTACTGGAATGTTACCATACTTGGTCTGGTCATGCCCAAACATGTTAGCTTTAAATTTACTTCAGAATGCTCAACAATACAATTTTGAATTTGGACATTGTTTATTTATTCGAAATTGTGAGATTGCATGACAATTATTAAAATGAGCAAAGCAAACAATGTTAATTAATCGTGGCCTGAGAAAATAAAGGTCACCCGCATCCTTCTTCTGATCCCTCATCCATTTTCCGTCAATGTACCCTCTCTCTCCTGTTACCCACATCTCTCTGTCACTATGTCCTTCTCATGATATCTCATCTTCCTTTTGATACTTTATGTTTCACCTCTCACCCCAGCCTTCGATGACCATCCACATCCAAGACCTATACCCCAACATTTTCCTCATAACCCATCTTTCAAACAATACTTCCTACATCTTTTGATATCAAACCTCTGTTGCAGATACCTCTCTTAATACCCATCCTTGTTCTGATAACCCATCCTTCTCCTATCACCTACACGGTCGTCACCACATCCTTCTCCTGTCACTTATACTGCTCTGTAACCGCGTCCTTCTCCCGATACCCATCCTTCCGCTGTCACTTATACCGCTCTGTAACCGCATCCTTCCCCAGATACCCATCCTTCCCCGGTCACTTATACCGCTCTGTAACCGCGTCCTTCTCCCAATACCCATCCTTCTCCTGTCACTTATACCGCTCTGTAACCGCATCCTTCCCCAGATACCCATCCTTCCCCGGTCACTTATACCGCTCTGTAACCGCGTCCTTTTCCCAATACCCATCCTTCTCCTGTCACTTATACCGCTCTGTAACTGCATCCTTCCCCAGATACCCATCCTTCCCCTGTCACTTATACCGCTCTGTAACCGCGTCCTTCCCCAGATACCCATCCTTCTCTTGTCACTTATACCGCTCTGTAACCGCGTCCTTCCCCAGATACCCATCCTTCTCCTGTCACTTATACCGCTCTGTAACCGCGTCCTTCCCCAGATACCCATCCTTCTCCTGTCACTTATACCGCTCTGTAACGGCATCCTTCCCCAGATACCCATCCTTCTCCCGTCACTTATACCGCTCTGTAACCGCGTCCTTCTCCCGATACCCATCCTTCTCCTGTGTCACTTATACCGCTCTGTAACCGCGTCCTTCCCCAGATACCCATCCTTCGCCTGTCACTTATACCGCTCTGTAACCGCGTCCTTCCCCCGATACCCATCCTTCTCCTGTCACTTATACCGCTCTGTAACCGCGTCCTTCCCCAGATACCCATCCTTCGCCTGTCACTTATACCGCTCTGTAACCGCGTCCTTCCCCCAATACTCATCCTTCTCCTGTCACTTATACTGCTCTGTAACCGCGTCCTTCTCCCGATACCCATCCTTCTCCTGTCACTTATACCGCTCTGTAACCGCGTCCTTCCCCCGATACCCATCCTTCTCCTGTCACATATACCGCTCTGTAAACGCGTCCTTCCCCCGATACCCATCCTTCTCCTGTCACTTATACCGCTCTGTAACCGCGTCCTTCCCCAGATACCCATCCTTCTCCTGTCACTTATACCGCTCTGTAACCGCGTCCTTCTCCCGATACCCATCCTTCTCCTGTCACTTATACCGCTCTGTAACCGCATCCTTCCCCAGATACCCATCCTTCTCCCGTCACTTATACCGCTCTGTAACCGCGTCCTTCTCCCGATACCCATCCTTCTCCTGTCACTTATACCGCTCTGTAACCGCATCCTTCCCCAGATACCCATCCTTCGCCTGTCACTTATACCGCTCTGTAACCGCGTCCTTCCCCCGATACCCATCCTTCTCCTGTCACTTATACCGCTCTGTAACCGCGTCCTTCCCCAGATACCCATCCTTCTCCTGTCACTTATACCGCTCTGTAACCGCGTCCTTCCCCAGATACCCATCCTTCTCCTGTCACTTATACCGCTCTGTAACCGCGTCCTTCCCCCGATACCCATCTTTCTCCTGTCACTTATACCGCTCTGTAACCGCATCCTTCCCCAGATACCCATCCTTCTCCTGTCACTTATACCGCTCTGTAACCGCATCCTTCCCCAGATACCCATCCTTCGCCTGTCACTTATACCGCTCTGTAACCGCGTCCTTCCCCCGATACCCATCCTTCTCCTGTCACTTATACCGCTCTGTAACCGCGTCCTTCCCCAGATACCCATCCTTCTCCTGTCACTTATACCGCTCTGTAACTGCATCCTTACCCAGATACCCATCCTTCTCCTGTCACTTATACCGCTCTGTAACCGCGTCCTTCTCCCGATACCCATCCTTCTCCTGTCACTTATACCGCTCTGTAACCGCATCCTTCCCCAGATACCCATCCTTCGCCTGTCACTTATACCGCTCTGTAACCGCGTCCTTCCCCCGATACCCATCCTTCTCCTGTCACTTATACCGCTCTGTAACCGCGTCCTTCCCCAGATTCCCATCCTTCGCCTGTCACTTATACCGCTCTGTAACCGCGTCCTTCCCCCAATACCCATCCTTCTCTTGTCACTTATACCACTCTGTAACCGCTTATACCACTCTGTAACCGCATCCTTCCCCCGATACCCATCCTTCTCCTGTCACTTATACCGCTCTGTAACCGCGTCCTTCCCCAGATACCCATCCTTCGCCTGTCACTTATACCGCTCTGTAACCGCGTCCTTCCCCCTATACCCATCCTTCTCTTGTCACTTATACCGCTCTGTAACCGCGTCCTTCCCCCGATACCCATCCTTCTCCTGTCACTTATACCGCTCTGTAACCGCGTCCTTCCCCAGATACCCATCCTTCGCCTGTCACTTATACCGCTCTGTAACCGCGTCCTTCCCCCGATACCCATCCTTCTCTTGTCACTTATACCACTCTGTAACCGCATCCTTCCCCCGATACCCATCCTTCTCCTGTCACTTATACCGCTCTGTAACCGCGCCATTCCCCCGATACCCGTCCGTTCTCCTGTCACTTATACCGCTCTGCAACTGCGTCCTTCCCCCGATACCCGTCCTTCGCCTGTCACTTATACCGCTCTGCAACTGCGTCCTTCCCCCGATACCCGTCCTTCGCCTGTCACTTATACCGCTCTGTAACCGCATCCTTCTCCGGATACCCGTCCTTCGCCTGTCACTTATACCGCTCTGTAACCGCATCCTTCTCCTATTAACCGTCTTTCTCCTGTCACTTATACCGCTCTGTAACCGCATCCTTCTCCCGATACCCATCCTTCTCCTGTCACTTATACCGCTCTGTCACTGCGTCATTCCCCCGATACTCATCCTTCCCCTGTCACTTATACCGCTCTGTAACCGCATCCTTCTCCCGATAACCATCCTTCTCCTGTCACTTATACCGCTCTGTAAACGCATCCTTCCCCGATACCCATCCTTCTCCCGTCACTTATACCGCTCTGTAAGCCCGTCCTTCCCCCGATACCCATCCTTCTCCCGTCACGTATACCACTCTCTAACCACGTCCTTCCCCTGATACCCATCCTTCTCCTGTCACTTATACCGCTCTGTAACCCCGTCCTTCCCCCAATAGCCATCCTTCCCCTGTCACTTATACCGCTCTGTAACCCCGTCCTTCCCCCGATACCCATCCTTCTCCTGTCACTTATACCACTCTGTAACCGTGTCCTTACCCCGATACCCATCCTTCTCCTTCACCTATACCATTCTGTCAAAATGTTTTCTATTTCCTGATACTTCTTTTAACACCACATCCTTCTCCTGATACCCCATTCCTTTACTGTCGCCTACACAATTCTTTTGCCATATCCTTCTCCTAATACTCCATCCTTCTCCTGTCATTTACCCTAGTGGTTCCCAACCTTTTGACTTCTGTGGACCCTCGCTTTATCATTATTGGAACCCAGGGACCCCCACTGGATCATTACTGGAAACTGGAGACCCCCCACTGAGTCATTACTGAAAGTTAAGGGTCATATTCTGTTAATAATATTTAATTTTTTAAGCAGTCGCTGGCCCCCTGAGGAGACATCACGGACCCCTTTGGGTCCCTGGACCACATGTTGGGAACCACTGAGTTACACCATTTATGTCACAGCATCTCCTGTTGGATGATCCTTCTTTTAATACTCCATCCTTCTGATATCCTATCCTCCTGTCACCTACACCATTTGGTTATCCCATCCTTCTCCTGATAACTTATCTTTCCTCTGATAGCTCATCCTTCCCCCGTCACCTACACCATTTTGCCACCTCTGCCTTCTCCTGATACCTCATCCCTCCACTGTCACCTACACCATTTTGCCACCTCTGCCTTCTCCTGATACCTCATCCCTCCACTGTCACCTACACCATTCTGCCACATCCCCCTCCTCCTGATACCCCATCCATCTCCTGTCCTCACTGTGCTGTCACCGCAACCTTCACCTGTCAGCCTCACCGTACTGTCACTGCAACCTTCACCTGTCACCCTCACCGTGCTGTCCCTGCACCTTTCTCCTGATCTTGCATCCTTCTCTCCTCGTTGCATCCTCTTCCTCTAAACCAACGCCTTCCCTGTCATCCAACCTACAGCCTGTTCCGTGATACTCTGCCTCGATCACAGCAGGCCCTCTGGAAGAGGTGGCCACAGATCTTACCATCCATCCACCCCCGCCTTCAGCAGCTCCGAGATGCCAAAGGACAGTGAGCCCATGAAGTCATTGCGACTGGTCAGGTCCCAGTCCCAGATCTCCACCGACAGCCTCCGGTCCTTGTCGCTCTCTTTCAGCTTACTGATGGAGAGAGAGAGAAGGGGCAAGGAGTGAGTGACAGGGGGTATGAGAGAACAAGCGACAGCAAATAACATTAGGACACGGTTACTCTGAGGCAGAACCAGAAAACACATCTCAGCCTCCATCTGGGTTCCATTGTTTTCCGAAGTCATGCAAAGTATTACCAATTTTCTAACTGTAACATGTCATGGATATCATTACCAATAGGACAGCAAAGCGAGTTGAATGCTCACTGCTGAAACATGCAGTGATATGCAGTCCACAACATTGTTTCATGCCAAGGCTAACTCCTCCTTTCATACTTCAGAGTTGAATAAACCGAGTAATAATAAATTGAGTAATACTAAAGCTGGTTAATTACAGCACTTAGAAAAGGTAGACGTGAAATATGAAGTGCTACTTAAAATGAATTATCATCACAGACCCTCATGAGCTAGAACACAGACACCTGTGAAGGCACACTCATGCATTTACCGACTCACATTAATAAACAGCACTTTATTTAAAAAAATCAAAACGGTTGTTAACGCAAAAGTTGCACCTGCAGTGACTGATAGTAATGTACAATTAGTTGCTTAGAACTTGGTTATCAAAACATTATTTTAATGATGGTTTTAAAGCGAAGGCATATTGAGTAAAATATAAGAGGCGCAAATGATACCTGGAAAAAGAGGCACAGAGTGTAAAACCACATAGATTAGCAAATACCAGTGGTTATGACGAAAGATGTCTGAATTGCAAAATTACAGAAAGGGTAAAAAGCAGTGAGCATGAATCTGTTATAAAGATATTGTAAAGTGACTCTGAAATGAACAAAGGATAAAGAAGGTCAAAGGGAAAAAAAGGTTTCGATGCATTTCGGGCTCATTTTTCCAGGAGGCCTTCTTCAGGGCATTAACATTCCATGTGTTTTAGAAGGCGATAGACATCTTACACTGGCTATCAGAGTGCTCAAGTCTTCCACCTGCAACCACCCACCCCCATGAAGAGCTCCTGGGGGCAAATGAACCCAAAAAGCATTGGGGTTTGGTAAATGACAATTAATTGCACAAGATGTACACAGCGTACATTTTATGGAAATTACCATGAAAAAATAAAAATGAATAAAATAAATGGTAGACGATGAATTATTCAAGAAAAGTTAAGAACAGTGAACACAAAGCGTGAAGGAAATCGAGATTGGAGGACACTTGTGAAGTAGTGCAATCAGGGAGGACCCTCCGCAGGTTAGGCGCACTCCTTACGAAACATACTACCCAGTGATCAGAGGGTGGTACACAAGGTTGCAGAGAAGAAATTCAAGCATTCGATCAAGATGTTGAAACTCATAAAACAGCAATGAAAACCAGGAGTGCTAAGGTCTCCATATTTGTTTACACTGATCTGCAGGCCCCACTTTCACTGAGCTGCGTGTCTTAGTCTTAGGCACTGCATGACCCACTGTTAATAAACTTCATGCGTCACTGCCCGGGCTGCATGTTCCATGGTCACTGAGCTGCATGCTCCGCCGTCACTGAACTTTGCGCCCACTGTCACTAAGCTGCATGCCAATGAGCCCAGTGAGCTGTAAGCCTGTCACTGAATTGCATGCCCTGTGCCCCACAGCAATTCATGCCTGACTGCCACTGAGCTACACATGTGCACTGTCAGTGAGCTACACACAAGTGCTATCAGTGAGCTGCATGCATCCACTACACTTATCAGTAACATGCAAGTGCACACTATCAGTGAGCTGAATGCATCCACTACACTAACAGTGAGCTGCATGTGCACACTATCAGTGAGCTACATGCGTGCACTATCAGTGAGCTGCATGCATTCACTCCACTATCAGTGAGCTGCATGTGCACACTAACTGAGGTGCATGTGCACACTAACAGTAAGCTGAATGCTCACACTAACAGCAAGCTGAATGTGCACACTAAGAGTCAGCTGCATGCACACACTAACAGTCAGCTGCCTGCACACACTAACAGTCAGCTGCATACGCACACTTACAGTGAGCTGTATGCGTGCACTATCAGTAAGCTGAATGTCTGCACTATCTGTGAGCTGCATGCATCCACTACGCTATCAGTGAGCTGCTTGTGCGTACTATTAATGAGTTTCATGCATGCACTATCAGTGAGCTGCATGTGTGCTCTATCAGTGAGCTGCATGCATCCACTACACTATTAGTAAGCTGCATACATTCACTACACTATCAGTGAGCTGCATGCATCCACTACACTATAAGTGAGCTGCACGCATGCACTATGCACGCATTATCTGTGAGCTGCATGCATCCACTACGCTATCAGTGAGCTGCTTGTGCGTACTATTAATGAGCTGCATGCATGCACTATCAGTGAGCTGCAAGCATCCACTACACTTTTAGTAAGCTGCATGCATCCACTACAGTATCAGTGAGCTGCATGCATGCACTATCAGTGAGCTGCAAGCATCCGCTACACTATCAGTGAGCTGCATGCATCCACTACACTATCAGTGAGCTGCATGCATCCACTACAGTATCAGTGAGCTGCACGCATACACTATCAGTGAACTACATGCATGCACTATCAGTGAGCTACATGAATCCCCTACACTATCAGTGAGCTGCACACATGCACTATCACTGAGCAGCATTCCCCAAAGCCATGGATCTAAGTGACTCACTCCCACTGGACAGTGTGACCAGCCAGTACTTAGTAGTTCTACTCACAATTTAAATGTCTCATTCCAGGATGGGTTCAGCGAGCATTTGATGGTTTTTGTCTTCTGCTTGCTCTCCCCCTTAGGATCAGGGATGAGCTTCAGTTTCACGTATGGATCTGATGAGCCATTGGGGTCCATGGGAACCAAATTTTTACCATCCCCAACTGTAAGAAAAATAAAAGAATGAATCAGACAACAGAATATGTACAACCCAGAACCTTGCCCCTAGAAGAGGGTTCCACAGAAAGAGAGTGGACAGGACAGGGCAGCAAGGGAAGAGTGCAAGAATTACAATATATCCTTGCAGAAGTAAAACGGAGACGTCCTTGCCAATAATGTAGAAGTAACAAGTTACTCACCTGGAACTATAGATTCTCAGGCCTTCTAGCATAGCCAGGATTCATGAGAAGGAAGTGACAGAGAGCCCGGAATGGAGGGAGGAAATGGGGATAATTGCCCAAAGGGACATAGAAGAACTACTCAGCCAAGGTGTGATACCAGAAAACCATTGTCAGAGTACTGTCTGACATAAATATGATGTCCTAAATATTGTCTACAAAAATATGAACCCATTGAAATTAATAATAGAAAATGTACACCTCACTGGACAATATTTTTCTAAATGATATTCAAAACAGGATGTTTATGTCTGAGTATATTGGTGTTGCAATATTTTGACAACTGAGCTTTGCCAAATGTGGCACTTGTCGAATCATCTGTGCTATCTCATGACAGGCACAAGTACCCATTTAGAAGCCTGTAGCTCATAAAAAGTACAATAGGTTTGAACAAGGCAGTTGATGCGGCTTTAAATTTTGCTGAATAGCCCATGGTCTCTTGATGGGCGGGCAGGGCCGGCTCCTTTGCAATGGCGAAGGAGCGTTGCCCCCCTGGATAAGCCAGGAGCTGAAAGATAAAACAATATTTAATTATCATTTTATATTTCAGCTGCTGGCTCAGCCAGCAGCATGCGAAGGGAGGGGCGAGGCTGTGCCGCAGTACTTGGGAGGGGGGAGGAGAACAGAGTGCATCTAAGTGCGCATGTGTGTTTGGCCGGCCGTCTCACGCCATCCAAATGCACATGCGCACTTAGTTTTCTCCAGCCTGGCTGTGTTGAAAACCCAGGCTGGAGAAACTGCACAGACACAGGGTTGTGTCTAAGCGGCAGTCCAAGCATCTCAGACCAATCCTGATTCTGCTTTCATGCTACGTTTAGCATGAAAGCAGTGTCAGGAATGCTGGGGACCTGGTGCTGGTGTCCCAGTGAATGCTGGGACACCACATCGAGTGAAGGAATAGGTGCTACGCAGCAGGAGGCGGCGGCAAAAGTTACATTTTTATTTTTTTATTATTCCTACATACCCAAGTCTCCATCCCTCCCCCTTCCCGCTCCTTCCCTTGAGATTTGCGGCAGCCTCTGCTGTGTGCAGCTACATATTTATTCATTTAATTCACATATTTTAAAAAAAAACTAATTCCAAATTCCACATCACATAGGGCTAACACACTAACAAGACAAATGACTAGTTTTCGAGTAAAAGCTATGTCTCTGTGCAGAGATCTCCACACCTGTAGCAGAATCATCAGATAGAAATGAAAGGAGATCTCTTGTTAGAAGCTTGGGAAATGTGTTTTAGAATATGTAAAATGTAACAAAATACAAATTGCAAATATCTAGCCATAGTAATATTGCTTTATGTACTAAAAAAATACTTTTGTGACTACTGGTCTGTATTTCCTCAACAACAGTGCTTAATTTGAGCCGGTGGTGCCCGGCACTTAATTGACTGCACAGGCACTTATGACAGCTGCCATATGGTGGTGCTGTTGTTTAATTTAGAGATTAGGAGAACAGCAGTTCTTAATTAAGTCAATATACATTCAATACAACTTTTACCTGCTGTTCAAACCATTCTTATAGCTTTGCAGCCTTGAACAATCTGAATTGTTACACTTGTGGTAGTGTGATGGTTAGTAGTTGTGTAGGTACTGTTAGTGGCAGTGCCAGCAGTAGCAATGTGTGGTGCCTGCTGCGGGGCCTTTTGACGAGGGCGCTGGTGCTTATTTTTGAACAAATTAAGCACTGCTCAAAAGTGAGCTCCTGCTCCAGCATACCATAATGCATTAGGAAAATGTTTCCTTTCCTCGCTAATGACCAGCAGCTGCCGGTGTTATCACCCGACATAATGTCCAGACTGTATTATTGTCCTTTACCCAGGCACATCTAAGACTAAAGTGTCCAGATGCCAGTATATTCAGAATTACGCAGTGAGGCTGGTCTGTAACCTCAAGAAATGTTAACAAGTATCAGCAGAAAAAATCTGTAATGTTGGCCCACTAACCAAAGGATCAAGCTCATCCATGGTACATAAAACATTCTATGGAAGATCTCCAAGGATTATAGCTCCAGTGAAGGTTGTCCGGTGAAGCACTATTGCCCTCAGTGATCATTAAGAACATAAAGCCCATCTTCCCTGCACATGCCAAGTAGAAACAAAGGTCACAGTGGGATGCATTCGATCCGCTCAAAGGCTGCAAACTGGGGAATGACCTTCCAATGACCTTGAGACAAATATCTGTCCTTCAGAAAAGTAATTAAAGTTATCCTATTTAATTAAGGGAAGATAAACCTTTCTCCAGATTTCACCACAGCTTTCTCTATTTAGTTAGCTCTGTTTTAGTTTTAGCAACAAGGAGCCACATGGGTGAGGTATGTGGTGCTTTATGAGGAAATCAATTCATTAATCAGTGCCAAGGTTCCCAAAGGGGCATGCCAGTGGCAGCAGCTGTAGTGCCTGGCTCCATCCAGATGACACCCATGGACTCGCCATCATTGAATAAATACTGTGACAAAGATTGAGGGACTTGGCAATGGCCACGCCCCAAGCGTTTAGGTCCTGTTCTGAAGATCTGGGCCCAGGAGCTCTCAGGCAGCCTGTGACTTTCAATTTCCTGTGGAGCGCACAGCCGCTTCACACCAATAACCTCATTTCATGGAGAAATGCTGATTTTCCGGGCTCCATGTGAGCGAAAGACAAGCCTATCTGAGCACACATCTGTGGAACAGAAAGAGACTGCGCTCAATCAGGGCGACGAATCACCTCCGCCACAGTAATATAGTGGTCGGCAGAGGGAGGGACCGCTAAGAAGCTTTTCTCCATCTGAAATTAGTTTCAGAGAAAAAAACTCAATTTATTGCTGATCTGGAAGCTGCAAAAGCTACCAGTTATTAAAACAACCTAATTTTTTTTGCTCACTGAACGTCCTAAATTATGACTTACGAGCATGCGCACACACACACATACACTACAAACACACATACATGCATACATACATCACAGACCGAAACACACAAGTGTTGAAAGCAACCTGATCGGTTGTTCACAAACACAAGAATGTAGGCCTTAGCGGTTGTAGCTTAGTTGGCGAATGAGATCAGCTGGTCTGCAGAACAGGCAGTCCAATCCACAAGAGTAAAAAGGTACAAAAACAGAAAATCATTTACTCTTTTAAAATGTATACACCATACTTGAAAACTCCACAGGAAGGGAGTAAACAACTATATCCAGGGTGGTTCTAGGATTACTTGGGCCCTGGGTAGAAAAGGAACATGCAAGGCCCCTCTAATTTGCATAAAATGTAATATCACAGGAAGTGACATCACCGGAATTGGCATCAATTAACCCTTATTTTCTAGCATTGTTGAAGCACTTTTGCAAGAAGAAACCTGCACAGTGTGGATATCACAAAAGTGGCTAAAATTATAAACAATAACTCCAATAAAATACGTACATGTATTTTAAAGTTCTAATGAGTGGAAGTACATTACATTAATCAAATTCGGTGGAAAAGCTAGGCACAGGTCTCTCCAAAACCAACATGATTAGTTCGATGTTCGCTGTTTAGAGATTAGTGCGTGATTAACATTCCAAGACAGATTATCCCAGAACAATACAGTGTGTTTTCAAGTGACTTCCCATCCCCCCTTTATGTCAGTGAGGTTTAAAGATTAGGAAATTGGTTTTCAGGGGACGTGGAGGATCAACACAGAGGGATACATGCTAGCTCGCTGCAAGTGCTGCAGGAAGGAACAGAAGCCACAGATTCTAAAAGCTACTATGAGGAAATGGCATGAATGTCATCCACGGGGGAGGGGGGACGGGGGGGGCAATACACTTCCAGGCAGAAGCACCAAAGGCTGCACACTGAGCACCTAAACACAGCAATTACTCTGAATTTCCATTTCTACGAGATACAAAGAGCTAAACTAAGTTAAAGATATATATAAGAGCTGGCTGAAAAGGGACAACAATTTGTGGCCGGGAAAAAAACTACAAAAAGCTACATTGAGAGCCAGGCAGCAAAGTAGTAGATTAAAGTAACACTTCAAGAAAGACTTGTTATAGTAGACTCTATGCAGTTTACACCTATACAGAAAGGAGATCTAGTGATGTGGACTAGTTTTAACATTTTAAGCTACATGTCCCTAATTCTGTGAAGACACCTGTCAAAATGCAAAGGGTCAAGAAAAATGCTGCTGAACTCATACCTAGCCGAAGTAATAACCGACTTGCGCCTGCCCTCAAGAAAATCCATTGAATCTTGGTTGAAGAGATAATTTAATGCAAGACAATTCACTTAAGTCATGCCCAAGGTTAAAAAAAAAACTTTTGGTCTTTCCAACCATGAATGCAAGATCTCCCTCTGTGAACTCACTGGTCACTTACTCACATATGCTCAGTTTTTGGCAGATCACTCCATGTGCATTGATGCACTCTACGGAATGCCCCCACACTCCTCAGCTGGCCCCCTCCACAGCCCCCTTTTGTAACGCCCCTTTCTCCTCACCTATCAAGGAAGGCTAATTCTAATTGTGCTCCTTTAAAGCAGGACTGTCCCCATGCCTCGCTGTCACTCCATGCGGTTTGGAATCACTTGTTGGGAGAGGCGGCGGACATCAAACTGTGCTTGCCCAGGCCGGCCCGTTGTCATTCCGCACATGCCAATGAGCGGCCTGACTTTGTGAGCATGGTCAGGCTGGCTCTGTGCACACCAATAATGTGTCCCACCAACTGGCACAAGCCATGAGCCTGTCAATCAACTGTGGATTCTCCATTTTGCCTATTGAGCATAGCCCTCTTCTCTGAGCCACGCGGCACTTACATCTTGCAGGGAAGCCTAGTTTTCTATATCACTTTCAGGATACTTTGCACACAAAGAGACATTGTAAGATGTTTCTTGGGGATTAGAGGAGAATTAGTCACAGAAAACTTTTTTTGATGTTTCGTTTCATAGCCATCTTCACTAAATAAGTGTCTTTTAAAAGACATAAGTAGGATTGTTGGATAAGGTGCTTATCAGGTATGATTAATGTGACATACTTTATTTGAGGTTCAATACCTTTATCGCCTTCTGAACTAGGCACAGACTGCTCGCTATTGCCACCTTTGGATAGACAAGTTTCCAAAATGAATAACCCTTCTCCAAAAGAAAGGAAATAGTTTTAAGTTCTGAAACAGCAATCCTAAAGCTTGGTATCTACCACGGATGATGACAACTAACCACCTATTGCATCTTACCTTGTAGGTGTCAACAGTACCAAGTCACGTCCTCCATTCACGGAAATGTGACTGGGCGGTAAGGTTAGACCCCATGCAGTACTCCGCTGTAGTCTAAAGTCTCCTTCATTATGAAAGTGTTTGCCCTTAGGCAAATCCTACTCTTCCTGTGCTCATTCCCCCAAAGTGACATTGTGTGAGCTCTTTGAATCATGCTTGAAAGAAATAAACATCAAAGACATATTTCTATTACATGCGCCAATGAGGGCATATTCACACATTCATGACCTCAAAATGCAGACGCCCACATTAAGTATTAATCTGTAAAGTCCATCCCATCCCTGAAGGTGCATTGCATTGTGCATGGCCCTATTTGTGCTGTAATAACCCAGCCATAAAACAAAGTTATCTGCCATTGGGCACCTATTTTCCAGTCCATAGAAGATTTAAAAACTGAAAAAGGTGTCAGGCCCATCAAATGCTCTTAATGGGTCTTTCATAGGTTTATTCTGAGAACAGAAAAGTGGTCCTGCAAATGTTGCAATATTATTGGCTGTCGGCAATTGAAAGATTGTGCTCCGGCTGACATCAGGCAATTACAGGAACAGGAACCTACCGCCATATCAAGCTATACTGACTTACTCGGAACAGTCAGAAACATGTATGTGAAGCCATGATAATAAAGAGAACAAGGTCAAGTGGTCAATGAAGATCCTTCAACGGCTTATGAGTGATATCAAATAAGGTAAGGGCTTTGTGCCACAATACTTCACATGGAGGTTCAGAAAAGAGAGATGAAAGTTTGCATCTCATTTTCTGCATCCTACACCGTCAAGAAATGAAGGCAGGAAAGAACCCCTTGAGATCCCAGCTCCTTGGATGAAGCAGGGAAAAAAGACAAAGCGATGTTACACGGAAAAGACCACAGAGCTAGAGTAGAAGTCATCATCTGCTAAAGTCAGGACATCACCCCATTGGGAGTTCCTCACATTTTTGTTGGAAATTATTTAAATCCACTTAGTGGTCCCTATGCTGAGAGGCAACTATGGGGCTCATTACGAGTGTGCGGGTTCGGAAGAGTCGACCACCAAACTTGCAGGAATGAGGCAGCCGTTAACCCGGCTGCCTTACCGCAGTCGTATTACGATGTTCCTACTGGTCAGCCCGGCAGGAACGGTGCTATGGTACTGGTCTAGTATGGTAGCACTGCAGCACCCTCAGAATGCGCACTGTCTCCAAAGCCCATTTCTGCAGTTGAATCTCCTGCCCACTACATGGTCCCGGGCAGTGCAGGGGCATCCTTGTGGCCCACTGCACTGTGTTTCCACCAGCCTTGACATGGTGGGGTCCCTGCCATGAAAAGGCTGGTGGAAACTGGATTTGTGATCAGCACGTGGCGCTGAACTCAGGGCCTCCATGGCTGACCACAAGTCAGACCGCCATCTGTCCGTTGGGAACCATGTTCCTGGCTGGGACAGCGGTTCCATGGCAGCCTGACCGCCAGGGTCGTAATATGGTGGTCGGATTGCCTGGAGTGAGGCAGTCCGACTGCCACCGCAGCATTGGTGGTCTTAGGAACCCAATGTCGTAATGAGGCGCTAAGTTCTAACATTTAAGAGATCTAGGTCAAACTGATCATACGACATCGATGCATAAAAAACATTAAAGCGTTTAGTGAAGATTTATTACTAAACCAAATGGTAGTAATGGTCAATTTCCAAGGGCTACTGGTGACAATATCATGAACAGCAGATACAATGTTACCTGTGATGAAAGAGAGAAGTCTAGAGTGATATTCTTAAGTAACAATGGAATGTATGGAATCGTTTTTAAAAACCACTGGACGCAACTGGTTACGCAAGCCCAGGATAAGTACCTCATTTACTACCATAAAGAAACCATTGACACTGGTAGTACTGTCAATGCTCAATATGTTGCTAAGATTCCAGGAAGCCACAATGATTTAGCAGGCAGGACCTCTGATTAGATTGAGGCACATATTATCCATAGAAAATAGGTTTTCTGGTAAACAACAGCACACTGAGTTACTTCAGGGTTATATACTTTGCCCAGAGTACTGAGTAATTGAGTGAGACAAGATAGTTTACATGAGCGTTTCAAAAGCTTCTCTTGTGTGGAAAAGGATGTTTTCTGCAAAAGATATTCTGTAATTCAGCTTGACGGCCTCAGTGATCTGGGAGGCTGGCGCTGCTTCTAAATGCATATCAGTGTTACCAACTTTCCAAAGCTTCATACATCACACATCTAACCAGGTGACTGTGGAGGTCTAAACGAACATCCAGAAGGAGGCAATGGCCATCTAAAGTCTCACAACCTGAGAATCTCCCCAGTTTTTCCCCAAAATGTATGCATTCATGAAATAACTCAGTGGAATTCAGATAGATCTCTGTGGAAATGCTGATGACTTTTGCAATGATTTTGTTAAAGACAGCAATGACGTATGACTTTTGACTTTTCTTTAGAAAATGCAGCCTAGGTCAATTTATTGTCATTCTTTTGACACTTTCATTTTAAGGGTGGGCAAAAACCCAGCACTTCGCCAAAAATTCCCTTTCTATGCCTCCATACAGGCCAAGGCTCCTGCCCACATCTTATCTTCTTACCTCTGTTATGTTTTCCCCTGGAGCGAGTGATTCTTCTGTTTTCTGACAACCCTTCATTTTCAATGAAGGCTGTGCACCTCCCAAACTCCTGTTCTATTTCTTCACTGGACATAGAAAGGGGACTGCCTCAGCATTGCATGTTCTGCTATAGGGTATGCCGGTTCACCATTATAGAACTGAACAGTATACCACAAGTTGCATTTCTAAGTCCACAGCCAGACCCCGCGAGGCCACTAGCGCTCCTCTGCCATGCGCTTTTTTCCCTTATTAGTGACAAATATTACAGTCAATTGAGAGGTTCGTCAATGATACATTTCACCACTGGTGTTTAGTCACTTTGATATTCATATTAGTGTTTAAATAAGAGTCATATAATCCTGGCCTATCTATTCTCATCAAACCAAATCCTCATTTCCAACCTCGAATGAATACACCCTTAACACCTCAGGCCTGCTTAAATTACTGCCCCGTATTGGAGTTCACAATATTCCTAGAAATTGTCCCTTTTAGAAACAACTCAAAAGAATTGATTATGAATCAAACTTGTACAACTATTTGGAGTCATGCTTTTCAGTCAGACAGTGGTCCTAGTGCCCCCTCGCACTTACGTGAGCTAGATGCTATAAGGGACTAGGGAAATACGCATTGTCAAGCATGGGCGATACTGCACTGATCTGATCTAACTAGAAATGCCCCATATATCATGTCACATGGTCAGATTGGGTTCAAATAAACAGCCCTAATGAAGTGACCTAGTTTAGAGATGAGCCATGAAGAGCACTGACTAGTACTTGCCCAGGTCCAGGACCATAAACCCTTGCACCTTCCAACATATCACAGGGAGGACACCTTCTTTGCAACCTAATTAGCGTTGTTTATGGGAAACTCCTCAATCAATCAGTGTGATAAACACTCAGCTACAGTTGTAAACAAATGGATGAGGCATTTACTCGTGGGTCCTACTATGATAGCCCTATAACCCCCTCATCTGCAGCCACCAGTGCCCACACCGTGGGATGCAGGTACATTTCTCAGAACTGAAATCAAGTGTTGAACAAGGATAGTAAAGGCAAAGTCCAAACAGCTCAAGCTAGGACTGTAGAAACTCTTTAATTAGCCAACTTTCAATAAGAACGAAAGCTGGAGGCTTAGAAAGCCCATGGCGACCCTCTACGTGACCTCACTTGTTGAAGAACAGAAGTCAACAAAGCTTTTCATCCCCTCCCACATACGCACATGTCACTGCGAGCCAGGTGTTCTGCAACAAGTAGTCACCAGCTATGCGGCCAGACACAAGCCTTTAGGTCTCCCGGCAAAGTGCAGGTGGAAGTCTCCAGGATATGGAAGAAAACGCAGCTGACAACGGTTTCCAAAATGCTCAGGAATATCGGTCATCTGGTCTCCATTCCTCCAGTTTCGGATTTACTATACCATATTCTAAAGGTGCACTTGTTTCCTCAGGATCTTCAATGCAATGCATGTCCTTCATAAGTCGATCACTTTTTTGGTTAAAGAACCTTACTAAATCCACTGTAAAACCTACACAATTTTCTTACGGGAGCAGGACAACTGCAGGAGATATCTTCTCATTCACAAAAACCTGGCAATTCTGCAAGCCTTCGAAAACTCGGTTTTGATTAGACTGCAACAAAACAGCAACAAAATCAATTCCCTTGAGTTTCCCCTGAGTGAATATCCTTTGTGGAAATTCCAGTTGACCTGTTAGAAATTGTTCTTACTGGATCCTGTGCAGCTTACAGGTTAGCGCACAACTACAGGTATCCAGGTGTCCAAAACAAAGTAACTTAAACTCTTTAAATCAGAATATCACCCGAAATGAATCACAAATGCCTGGAATTTGTAGTGGAAAACACACAAATCAATTACTGAATCCAATACCTGCATTCAGGTACATAACTGGTACCAGTTCAGACTAAGTGCATTTTATAGCAGACCTAGAATTCTTAATGAAAACACTAAATTACATTGTGATCTCTTAAAAGATTTCCAAAGGAGAATTTCAACAAGGGTGAACATTTTTAGGGTTGAGCGCAAAGCGCTCCGTCCCTGGTGTAATCTCTCTGTGGGCTTTTAACCACACCCATGTCAAGCTCATCAGTTTGGTTGGTTCGTGGGCTTGTCTTTTAAAATTAGCTTGATTTCACCAGTGAAAGGCATGCATACCTCATGCATTTTCAGGTGTTTAGCCTGCCTCGAGCGTACCGGCCAACTACTGAAAACATACGAGGCTCCATGTTTTCCGTATGGTTTCTGCACTATTTTTTCTCTTTATTTGTAGGCAGCACAATCATGCTGGGCAGTAGTAGAGGGCAACTGGAATTTGAACCAGCAACTCCACGCGCCTGCAGCTTCAGTTTCCTCGAGATCTTTAAAAGCACATAGTCTGAGAGCTCTGCAGTCTGCAGAAATCCCAGCTCTTGGCTGCGTTGAAATTAGCATTCACACAGCAGCACAGCCATGAAGGCTGAGACACAAAGGCTCAGTGACATTTAATGTTCTACAGCATCTGGCTTGATTCCACTTGGTGTCTGAGCTGAAACATGCTCAGAATTAACCACCCAACTGGTGCAGCTCTGCCCTCTTACAACAGAGTACCCGCAGACGCAGCGCCAGCCCTCAGCATCTCCCAGGCCTCACAGCTGCAGGGGCAGACATGCTAGCTCCCTTGTGTGGAGGTTTGTTTGGGGGGTGCAAAAACTGTTTAATCACAATGCTGTTGTCAACAGAATGCCAATCGGCCAACTCTGAGGCAATTACTTCACCAGAGCAAACAAATCACTCACTGGCCTAAGGAACGAATGTAAGGAATGGAAGAGACATTTCCAGTGCTGGTCTGGCCATAGGAGACTGTGTCAGAAGAAAACCCTAGTAGGTTCAGGAACTGAAGGCTGCTTTCAGGGGTGGGAGGGGGTGGCAAAGGGATCATTGGCTACCCTGACTGGCAACTTGCCCAGAGGCACCAGACACTGTGGGGGTTATTACAACTTTGGAGGAGGTGTTAATCCGTCCCAAATGTGACGGATATACCACCAGCCGTATTACGAGTTCCATAGGATATAATGGACTCGTAATACGGCTGGTGGTATATCCGTCACTTTACCGTCACTTTTGGGACGGATTAACACCTCCTCCAAAGTTGTAATAACCCCCTATGTTCCCACAGACATATATAATTTGACTCCAAATGCTTCCAAAGACACTGACACTCTCCCCCTACAATCACCTGCCACAGGGCTCTAAGAGCACATTTTCCAGGGATCCTTTTAGCTGTCAGCCCACCATCTTGGCATCTCTCACTACAGAATGACCGAGGGCAGAAAGAGATGTAGAATTACCTTCCACTGAACCCACTCACAGCATCACCCACTACACCACGCAGAATGCCCTGATCCACAGAGTTCACCGCGGTCCCTAGGGTAGCTCAACAGTTCAGTGTCACACAGCCCTGGCTGCAGAATGAAGTTATGTGTGAAGTGATGAAAGAGGCAGGGAGAGACACAGAAAGTAAAGAAGGACGCCAGAGCCAAAAGGTGCCGGCGCAGTGAATCACAGCACATGTTCAGGGTGGGGACTGCAGGTCATGCTGGAAGCTTCGCTCTCTCGGATTAAGCTTGCATTTTTGTACATAATTGGTACCAGCTCAGACTGCATTTTATAGCAGACCTAGAAATTGTGTATGAAAACACTAAATTACATTGTGATCGCTTAAAATATTTCCAAAGGAGAATTTCAACAAGGATGAACATTTTTTGGGTACTTCTGTAATGGAAGCTGTGTATAATTCTATTTTGGAAATCTCACTTAACTTTGGATATAAATACACTCGTGAAAATAATATGGCTGTCGTTATTGCTTTGATTATAAGATGTTAATTCTTAATTATACGGGAAGGAATTGACATCTGGAAGGGTAGTGGCCACAGGATCCTTGCACCAACACAGCCATAGTAAAACGTTAAAAAAAATGTAAACGTAAGAAAAAAAAAAATAAACGTAAAAACGTCAACTTTGCACTTGTATAGAGCACTACTCACCCGTTAAGGTCTCAAGTCGCTGTACACATACCACTGTGGAACTCCTCCTGGCTTTTCCCTGTGAGGTGCCCACTCCTGGGCAGCCCCAGCATGAAGGCAGGCATCCAAGCTCTGTTAGAGCCGTTGTGGAGATTAAGCAAGCTATTGCCCAGAGTTACAGAGGGGGACCCATTAATTAGATTAGGCACCGAGAATTATCTGGTCCGAGGGAATTGAGCCCAAGACCCACCAAGGAAGGAATTGAACCCTGGTCCCGGGCCAGATCTCTGCATCAGGGTCTGCCGCTCTAACCATTGTGCCACACTTCTCCCAAAGTCAAAAGGTTTTTGAGAAAAAAATGACAACAGATTAGAAATAAGTATAGCTGGAGGCATTTTCAAATCTACAGGAGGTGCAGTAGAAAGCAGAAAGTAGTAGAAACAGATGCCCAGGGTGGTTCCAATACCACACTGCCGGAAGAGCAGCAAGATGCTTTACCAGAAAATTCCAGGAACATCCAATACCCAGGCTTGAAATGCCCCCCAATCAGAATATAAGGTTTTCATATGTAATGCAAAGATGTGAACACTAGGCAATGTTCGGAATCAACCTTCCTGCTAAGTCTATATTGCTTGCCTGTGTCCTTCTGGTACTGAAGACTGCTTCCAGAACTGGGACAGTGCGTCCTCTTAATGAAGACCTGAGAAACAGGCGGTCTATTTGCATTTCCCAGGTTATCTGGGTGGCTTTTCGCATGATTGAGTACCTGCAAGCCCTAAAGAAGCAGAAACTGGTAGTGGTCGTGCCCTCATCCTCATTCAAGAAGTCTTCCAGAAGAAGGTGTGGACCTTTTGGGACCATTGTAAGGCCTTTTGGAAAAGTCTGGCCATGTTTACCCTTGGTTTGTGGAACAAGTATCACTGCTTGGGCTTAACCTCTCAAAATGATCGGGGATGGGAACCCTCTGCAGGCCAAAGTTGTGCGTATCTTGCAAAGAACCCCAAGAAGCCAGCAGGAGAAGAAAAGTAAATCTTTCTTCCAAGGCCCTGCAATTAAGTATCGCAGTGTTTCTCGACCTCTGTGCAACACGTGCAACACCACCCATCGCTGGCATCAAAGGGACACGCATGGAGAAGAATCCTTCAATGTCACCGTTTTTCAACATCACAAACCTGCAGTGCAACCTTTATCTTTCCAACAAATCCTAGAGAGGAGGAATTATTGTTTCTTACAAGATTCACACGCGAGACAGACCAGGGCTAAGATTGTAAAAATGGGTCCCTCTCATGCAGGTGGCCTAGCCGGATCAATGTAAGAGGGAAGGTGTCCTTCCACACACTGTTCTTGTGTCTTTCTAACTAGTACTTTAGTGGAAAATGCCTTGGACTCCTCATATAAACTAGAAAGAGCAAGGGCCCAGGGATCTGAAGGAATGTTTTGGGCTCACATGGAAGGATGAGGATGGGGGGGTAATGTGGGGTGGGCTGAGTCGGTCTTGTTCTGTGGGGGGAAGCATGCCATCAGTGCTTTGTGTCTCATTCTCACATTTCCATGGTGCCAGTCTGGCTAGGGTTTGCCGCTACAATTTCTCCGGCTGGTATTCGTCCAGCTTTGGGAGCCTTCAGGAACATGAGAGGGACTAAGGCCTCCTGTGGCCTAGCAGTATATGGAAGCTAAACCTTTAAACGTTTGTGTTGTTTCTGCTCAAGGTGCCAACTTTGATTGCTTTCCCACTGCTTATCTCACACTTGTGTGTACAGGAGCAGCAGATGGCACCATCCCTGCCTTCTCAAAGTTGGACGCCTCCTGCTCACGTTGTCATATTTGACTGCTGCGCCAACCCCTATTAAGCTCATTTAGTGTCATTTCAGTAATCTGGCAATATCCCTGCCTTGTGCATGATACCATCTGGATTATTGGGCCATCTGTAATCACCCCTTTGTAGAATAAACACACACATTGCGCTGCTGCCCACTGCCTGGGGTAGCAGAATGTAAATGCCTTCAGATATGAATATCACCCCCACATAACCTGCATGTATCCAGCAGATCTTAGCTGGCAAGGTGGTGCCTCGGTTTGCGTTTGGGTGGCCCATGCACAATGTTTACACTGGTTGTATAAAGGTGCATCCAGGAGTTGTCTCTGTCACTTCTGGCTGTCTTTTGGGTGGACTCTACCCAAACACACACTAGGCACCTATGATGGTTTCAGCTTTGATACTCACCAGTATTCAAATGTGAGGTTGGAGGGCCTCTGTATTCTCACAATCTCCACAGCATCTCATGCTTATGTGCCAATAAAGCACACCATCTTACAAGTTTGAACCACTCCCATCTCACCAAACTCCTACCGCATAGAACAAGGCCCATAAAGCAATACACGCTGAAAAGGCACCAATAACTCAATGGCAATTGGAATTCTCCAAGACCTCATCAGGGGGGTATGAAGCGGTACAAAAATGCTACAGTGCAATATCACACACACAAAACCTTAGTGCATCTCCTCCAGGGCATTAACACTCCCCACTTCATTCTGAAAATGTGTCCCCCGACCTTCCAACCTGCAACAGAACCTGGACTCACTGGGAATCTCTGCTAGAAAAATATGACCCACCTAGATTTCTCTTGTTATGTGTAGTCCTAAGTTTATCTGCGGAACCATTAAATACAATAGTTAAAGGATATTTATCCTGAGTTGTACTAATTTTTGATAAAGTGGTTATGTTTATTTTTATCCTCACTGCTTACACCTCCAGGGTGGACCTTTTAAACATTAACTACCTAAATGAGGCTTACCTTTTTACTTGTTTTATATCAGCCAGGCTTTGGATTGTATGTTGTTCTTTTCTTACCCGTATTATTCATTCCTTCATCCCAGCACCTCTGGCAGGGATAAGCCTTGTGCTCAGCCGATGCTACCACAGGGTGAACCAAGGGTACTTTGAGAAATGTTGGCCCGCCTCTGATTCTCAAGAGCTGCATGTTGGTATCTGGGGTGCTCGGATGCAGGGCTCCGAGCCTCCAGCTCCCTTCCAATCTATCCTGCCAGTCAGGCCCTTACAGATGACTTAACAGAGAGTATTGTGTAGGGGCATATAAGGTAAGTAACGAAGATGCTTAGGTGGAAGATCATGACACATGGTCAATTACAGAGGCGAGAGATGCGTAAAGAGTATCTTACGGGCAAGAGATGCATTGAGGCCACATTATCAGGAGGGGGAGATGTCTAAGGGCACAGGACAGAGGGATAGATCCAATGAGAGGAGATAGTGGGAATTATGGGTCTGAGATGAATAGGGAGGGCGATATGAGTGTGAAAGCAGAATAGACAAACAGTTGATTGGGGGAAGGCACCAGTAGCATAGGCACAGTTACGAGAAGGAGACAGATCCATAAAGGACTCGATGAGAAGCAAGAAAGAAAAAATCAAGATGGACTTCTAGGTATTTAATCTACGATACAATAAGCAACTTGGTACATTTTCAGAATCCTCAAGCACTGTACGCTTCTAGTCGTATCCAAAGCATAGTTCTGGGATTCTCACCGGGTCTTCCAATTAATAGCTTCCATCAAACTAGACGTAACCCTTGAACAATATGCTATGGCCTAGAGCAGATACAGTGAGAGTTGCTAAAGCACTTCATAACACAAAGCCTTCTCAGAAGAGCCCAGCCAGATATCACCTCCATGGTCTAGAGCTTGGGAATACTATTTATTTATTTATGCATTTTTAGGTCGAGCGCGTAACAGCTCTGGCCTGTTGTAATCTATCTGTGGCCTTTTGACCACACCCACCGCACGCCCTTCACTATCACTTATTCATGTGATTGCCTTTCAAAAATGCTTTGTTATCATTGGTAAGTGATTTACGTTTGTCCCTCCTTGGGGCAGTTTTGTTACTGCCTTGGCCTTTGACTCTGTTACATGGATAATTGCATGTTTACCGATACGTTTGACTGCGAGCAAACTTCTTTTTCCTTTTGTGTTTCTCCTTCGCGCTCATGCTCATGGTGACTGTGCCGCTTTAAAACGGCTCGCTTAGGTCAACTGTTTTACCTTACATTTTTAATTTATGTGGCAAAAAAAGTCCGGTTAGGAATTTACCATGCTAATAGCTCTAACCCGAGCAAACGTGAGACTCATTGCATTGCAAATGCTTGTTATATAGCGTGGCCATTACCCAGAGGAGGCAGAGTGCTTTACAACAGAGCAAAGAACATTACAAGAGAAAGGCATAGTAAGAGGGTAGTAGTAAGTAACAATACTTACAAGTTACTACAGTTACTCATGCTGAGAGTTTCATACTTCCAAATTACATATTCATTACAGATTACACATGTAGAAGAGTTAAAGTGATTAAGGTTACACAAATACATATTTATACAGTAAAAGCAGAAAGGTCGTCGTAACTTTCGAGAGTGTCATGTAACTAATAACATGGGGACGTGAAGCACAGGTCATCCGCTGCTCAGGGAGACTTCTCCTCTAGCACACACCATCATCCGCTTCAACACACTGGGCAACGCTGCAACCCTGCACCAAGGCGTCATCCCAGAGTTTCCACTTTGTATGCATCTTGAGCCCAAGCACACGCCCGTCCACTTACGCCATTTAAATTAATTAGTTTGTTTTCCTGAAAACAAGATTTAAGGAACAGCTGGGGGCGAGAACCAGATTTTGCTTTCCAGATCTACAACTCTCCAAGCAGTACAAACACCACCAGCTCTGAGGAGGAGGCTCCCTGAACAATCAGTAAAAAGTAGGGCGTTCTCTTAAAGGCACAGCGACGCTATTAGACGCAGAGTGGAATGACAGCGACAGATAAGACGCTGGTCACAGAAAATCTCACTGGCGGTACTCCATGTCTCTAGTGGCCAGTCTGTGCGTAGCACAAACATCAATTACCACCAAACTGTGGTGGTAGTAATGTGTGACAAGAATATTTATGCACATCTGCTGTGTTGCATTTCGTAGTGGTGGTGAAGTGTGGTCTTTTTTTGTGCAGTTTTGATTTTGTACTGCATTGATGAACTGCAATGTTTTACTCTCATTGTGTTGCATTCTGATTGGACTAGTTGTGTTGTGCTCAGTTATAGTTTTATTGTGTTATTTTACCTTGTGATATGCTATTGTGTTTATTGTGATCTGTAAATATTTCTGAGATGTCAAGAAATGCTGCCAAGGCTGCTTTCAAAGGCAGCTTTAAATTGCCTTTAAAATGTCTAATGTGATAATATTCCACTGCTCTAGCCAGCCAACCAACCCTAAACTAATGCAGAGAAGGGTGTTACATTCACACTTCCAGTGTTCGCTTCCTGTGACACGGCCCCCAATTTACTAGTGAAAGAGATCAGAGATTAGAGACAGAATGAGATGTGAGACAAATCCGGGAGATTAGAGACCCACCAA
Source organism: Pleurodeles waltl (assembly GCF_031143425.1). Taxonomy (NCBI): domain Eukaryota; kingdom Metazoa; phylum Chordata; class Amphibia; order Caudata; family Salamandridae; genus Pleurodeles; species Pleurodeles waltl. The sequence goes on from NC_090449.1 coordinate 69,162,265, forward strand.
GGAGATTAGACGGAGATCAAGCTGAAACAAAGATCAGGGGGGCACGCACGAGGATTAGATTCAGAGGGTCCGATTCACAAAGCCTACATCTGTATCCATATAAATACTATTCCTCACAGATGCAGACGTACAAGGTTCCCTTATTTCAAAAACTCTACAGTGGTATGCCTGGAGAGCTGTGCACATACAACTTTCAAGGTGGACTGCTGAGTCAACTGATTGTTGTAAACACCTCTGTTTACCCAAAGCAGTTCTGTACACAGAGTTCAAATACACACTGTGGGAAAGTAGCCTGATATACATATGTCTGTGTTTCTGTCTCCATTGGAAAGACATTTTTCCCTATGGAGAAACCATTTTCTCTGCACCCTTTAACTCAACATTTTGGGGGTAACTGATGCCCCTTCCCATCCCAGAAGGAGAGTTACGTAGATATTTGCGTCAATAAAACCTCGACCACTTCCATGTGGGAAAGGGCCAGAGAAGAGTTTGTGAATTCCATAATTTTGAAAAGTTTGTGGTAGTGCACACATTCCCACGGTAGAACATGCCAATGCCCGCTCTGCGCCCTTTGTGTGAGGTTTAATACTGTACACACTTGTGTTGTTCAATTAGCAGTGATGAGTCGTCTTCTAGCTGGCCAAACCAGGCCGATATAAAACCTGCCATTTGCGCTTTTAAACCTTATTTAGAAGTATAATAGTTTTGTGCATTCGACCCAAAGATGGGAAATAGTGAAGACTAGAGTGAAATATCAAGGGGATTACAGGGAGGTAGAGGTGACCGAGGAAAGGTCGAGGGGATGAGAGACAATACACCGGAGGGCGTTCATCTTCTAGTGTCATGAGTCGTGCGACCCCCATGTGAACTCAACCGAGCAAAATGAGTGAGTCAGACACTCTCCATACGTGGTGGGAACGGAGATGCCTCCACCCAAATTTTATTTTAAATGGGGCCAATCACGGGGATTTTATCCCAAAAAAAATTCACATTAATGTGATAAAAGTTCATGAAAAGTCAAGTTAGTACATATTGTGCCAAGCAACCCTCACCCTCCCCGGGGGCTTGGGGGCTCACATCCCATGATAAAATGATGCATTATCAGCACATTCTTCTAAAATAACATCTAAAAAGAAAAGCTATAGGGGATACAGTCAGAAAACAGCCTTTAACAACATGGTCGATCATATCTCAAGAGATCTTTTTTTCACTTCTACATTTCAGCTTTTTACATTTTTATATCCCAGCCCTTCCAAGGGGATTTATTTGCTTTGACCAAAGAGACAACGTGGAAAAAAAAGAATAAACAAATGTCACAATCTCAGACCATAAACAGCAAAGCTAAACACATTTTTCAGTTTTAGACAGATGGGTGACTGATCTACTTAGAGACCATACAGATTTGTGTAACAGACGTTCTTACATAGGTAGGGTCTCAGACATCAGCAATAAATTTCATTCAAAATTTAGCTTTAAATATATATTTGGAAATGGAGTGTCCTCTAACATTAGCTCCTTCATTTTTGATAATATACACTTTCTGATATCAGACAGAAGCTTTTTGTTATGAAAAATAAGCCAAATTCCCCAAAACAAAGGGCCTGATGTCCTAACATTGGATTTGTGAAAGTGGTCATAAACTGTGCACCAACTTTCAGCGAATCCAATTAGATTTCAGAAAAAAACCTAAACTTAAAAAGCCTTTGTTAGGCTACTGGACAAGCAGAGACCAAAGTGGCAACTTTTTAAAAGTTGCCTTCCTATAATAGTAACATTAATTTCGATGTGTCCATTAGGTCACATTTAATGTCATGAGTAATTTGATACCTTACATGGCCCAGTCAGGTAGACCCATTCAAAGGTTTGCCGGGTTGGGATGCCACCAGGGATCTATGTGTTAGCCAGTGGGGATACTAACTTTACCCACAGCAGAACGACAATTTAGAAGTGATGCTGTTAAGACATATTGAAAAACCTATGCCTTGCTTAACAAAATACAGTTCCCTGCCATAGGACTCCACAGGCCTTCATTAGGGGAGACACGTATATATAATGTGAAGGGATACGGTGGCTTTGCCATTGGTTTAAATGGCAAAGCCGAATTGGCAGTGAAAACACTGCCCTTCCAGCCTGCAGTGGCAGGCTGGGAGCCATTTTGTACCTTGTTGCATGAAGGGTGGCACAACTGTGCTGCCGCCCTGAGTGGACACTGTCCTACATGCCCTGGGTACCATACACTGGGGACTTATAAGTAAGTCAGGCCTTTCCAATTGGGTTTACCCAATTCGACATGTAATTTGCAGAGAGTTAAAACAATGGCACTGAGGTCTGCTAACAGGTATGCTCTGAGTGCACTTGAAGTCGAAAAACCATCAGCATCGCACCAAAAGGCCATAAACAAACTGCGTACTGCACAGTGCAGGAGCATATTGCAAACTGTCCAGCCCAAGACTCTACTGCCAACAGAAGAACCTCTGAACTTGGTGGAAGATGACATTCTAGGCCCCCATAAGCAGCTGCCCTACATACGAACATGTTCCTAATGGGTGTACACGTCTTAGACACCCAGAGACAACGCAGCAACACAGGGACACACTATTAACGGGCACCTATACCTAGCTGTGTTCACACTAACCAGCAGGCCTTGTGTGAATTGCTTTTTTTTGTTTCCCACTGTTCCCAATGCTCAGGACATTGCTACTCACATATGGTATAGAGTGCTACACAAAATCCAGATTGAAAAACAGATATTGTATGTGAGTATAGACATAAACTTACACACAAGCAGACATACTACTCATCCCACACACATACATACTCATCTTGTACAATAAAAAAATAAAATATTGCTAAGTTATAATGTAACTGTTTCGGACATTGTTTCATTACACGTATATTCTGTTCTCTTTACGTGCATACATTATCACATCTCCGAATATATTTCCATCTCTATAAGTCTGCGTGCCACTATAACAGACAAGCATCAGTAGACAGAAAAAAAACGTATATGTAATTTACATCTCGGTGATGGGAGGGGCTTTGTGAATCATTCAACTCTGCCACTTGTCAGCCGCCCTCTAAGCACTCAAATGTACAACAAAAGCAACATTCTCCTGGCGCAGAGATCCTGCACGCCAGATGGTCCCAAATGGCAAACGTAGCAATTAGATGCATCGCAACACTTTGGCACAATAGCATCATATGTTGGGGGTACAGTTATTCTTACCAATATGGTATGCATAATTACCGTAAAGATATCTTTTCGTTTTGCTTATCGAGGAATTGTTTTATTTTAGCAATTACCTATTTCAAACTATGTTGAGCAAAACGCATGCACTATACCATCTCCAGTAATGTACAGCAAAAGATGTATCCTTCCATGTCGGCAGCTTTTCTATAAAGCGTTACACATGAGTAACCGAGTTACTGGGATTTATTTACCCCCAGGGGTTCTGAGTGACATCAAATAGACAACAAGAGTGAAGCTCGACTTGTTTAGAAGTCACAAGAACCGTGACGTGAAAAGCATCCCTGTAATTCACAGTCGCCCATCTATAAGTTTATGCCATTAAGGGCTCCCAAATTCATCTGCCCCTGATTATACATGACAGAGGCAGCAGAGTAATGGGGGTGTAATAGATGATAGGGCCGCTCCTGCCTGTCCCAAATATGAATAAAATGCCTTAACAGCCACCCTTAGCCAACCACCACCACCTTCCCTGCCTGCTTTGTCCCTCCTGCAGCTGTGCTTTCTATTTTCAGTCAAAGCAGGCAAGCAGATCTGCACTGACAGGCTCCCCGAGGGCCCCGAGAGCCTCCCTGAAGGGCCTCTTATGACGTCGCAACAGAGGATAACGAGATGAGTTTAATCAACTGCTGCTACATTACTGCAGTGAATTATCGGATTCTGAATCTGTGTAAACAAGGTCTCAACCTTTTGACTTCTGTGGACCCCCACTTTATCATTACTGGAACCCGGGGACCCTCCAATGACTCATTATTGGTACTTAGGGACCCCCAATGAGTCATTATTGGAACCCGGGGACCCTGGCCTACACATTGTTGATGATATGAACTGTCAAACAAAGCGCAAAGAAAAATACAACAAAAAGTATTCATCCAACAAATACTGAAATGATAACACATTTTACTTAATTTGTAGACAAATAAAAATAAAAAGAATATAAATTTTAATTTTAATATCAAAGCAGGAGTTTTTCCAAAATAATTTAAAGCCACAGATCGTCCGTACTATATTCTGTTTGATGCACCTGCACCGCTCCCACGAATCAACCTGCGGATACTAATTTCATTTTTAGCCCCGAATTTCAAATTCCTTAACACTTACAGTACATATTAAAATGTTCAATTGTACGTTTATACACTTGATTTATTAATCTGTTTATATTAATTTTCTAAGCAGTTACGGACCCCCTGAGGAGGCTTCACAGGCCCCATGGGTCCCCAGACCACTGCTCGGGAACCACTGGTGTGCAGGACAAACCCTTCTTATGGAAGCCATACATAACCAACTTAAATGGAGGATAATGAAAGGAGATGAGCAAGATCACAAAATAAGGTTAGCTATGAAATCCTGGATTAGATACATCTCCCAGGGAAGTGACTTGGTGCTAGCTAACGGGTGAAACTGCAAACCCGGCACGGCTGCAACGCCACACCTGTAGGTCAGGCAGCCTGGCTGTTGGTGGTTCACAAGAAAGTCCACCTTCAGTCTCTAGTCGTGTTAGTACCTAGTTGCTTGTGTCGGAAATCTATGACTATTTGTTATTAAGCCGCGGCATCAAATTTTCCAAAAGAGGATTGTTTTAAAAAAAACATACATTAGCCTGTCAACAGGGTCAATGGTTGTGTGATGTCACTTCACATGTGATATCATACGGCATCAGACAGCATGTGAACACACTTCTGGTACACCTAAGACTTGGTGAAAAGATGCCACTGTAGTCCGATAATTTACCCATCATTCAGTGCTTAATTTGAGCCGGTGTTTGCCAGTGAGTTCCACCGGCACTCTTTTTTGGGGAACTGCACTTATTTTTCATCATCAGACATTGACCAAGAGTAGGAGAGGAAAAGACAAACATATGGTGAAGGAGGAGGAAGAGAAAGGCAGAAAACAGCCACAAAAGGAGGACGCAGGAGCATGCTAGAGTGAGGTGAAGAGGGAGGGTGCGCAAGTAGTGGACTGAAGAAGGCTGAGATGGAATCAAGAATATGCAGCTCCGGCATTCTGCGCACTAACGTTTATTAGCGCGGTCGCAGCCATGTCAACTGAGCTTTGGGCACTGGCACAAATTATTTTGCAAATTAGGCACTGCCATCATCATTATGACATCGCGTCCGCATCTCGTCCCACACGTCAAAGGAAGGGTGGACCGAGTTTGAGCTACTCTTGGGTGGGGCATTATTGTATTCTGGAAGCCTGAAAGCCAGGCCAGATCAGGTTTTCACAGCTTTACCCATTTCTAAGGGCACTTATCATATGTCTGACGTGGCATTCCCACTACATAACATTAACAGCTCCAAGTAAAAAGTCTGCTCAATGAACATAGGCAAACAGGGGCTTACGGGTCAGATTTACTGTGGCTATAAAAATTCAGCAGAAGCATGAGCTCCTTCCTCCAATCTGTGATGTAGCCCTACAGCCCGCTGCCGAGGGCTAATCTGGTTGTTAAAGGCCCTGCGGCAAGGTCCTATAATGAAGGAGACGGCCTATAACAGCTGGTATGGCCCGAGGCGGAACGGCTATGATGATTTCAGACCATTCCACCCACTGAGGGCAGGATGTTCTAAACTGAAAAGGGAGAAACCGAAAGTCAAGCATTGGAATGTTGGAGCAGAAGGCCTCTACCAGGCATTATAAGCCCTGAGCTGCTTCACTGACGTCAATAGTGCTCCCAATATTCTAATGTTCTAATTCTGTTTTAGATCCTGCTTCTATGCGTTCCAAAAGTTTTTGGGATCTGAAAACCGCCAGCTAGAGAAGTTCAAAGATCACACGTGCTAAAGTCAGGACCCAAAGCAGATCCAGTGGTTCTTAAGCCAGTAGCAGTGCGACTTCAAGACATCCCCATAAAAACACCTTCTAAATAGAGGTCCTTGCAACTCTTTAGAAAGTAAAGAACTTTGTGAAAATCCCTCGAACAACCACTAACTCCCAGGGTTTTTTTGTTTTTACTCTGCATTTTGGAACTTGGTGAGGGAGTTCTCATGCACCGGTGCCTCTGTCTGGGGTTGTCGTAGTGCTGGGTCATCAGGATCATCTTATTTTCCGAGTATTTATAATTGAATTTTTAGAAGGCAAGCCATGCCTGTATTAATTAGTCATGAGCAAACAAGGGCCGAATCCAGTGCCATGGAATGCGTTGAAGCGCTGTGTTCTTATCCTTCTGAGGACCAAGGTCAACAGATGCTGCTGAGTCCTGTTAGTGCAGAAATTCGCCTTGTCTAAATAAAATAAAAACGTTTTATACTAAATAACTCTTCATGCCTGTCTCCTTGCTTTCTTAAATGCCATAATAACAGATTTTACAATTACCCAACTCAGTGGTACTCAGTTTACCAACCTCAGAAGGATGATGGGCTGAAGATGCTCTGGAACCCGTGAATGCTGGTTGCACACACGCGTTCAGCTCACTGAGCTGTCTTACTGGCTGCAGCCTGGATGCAGTTCAGTGAAGGCAATCTGTGAGTGGCAGCGAACCTTGGATGAGGTTTGAACTGCTAGGCTGGCACTTTAGAGCTTTGTCTTGTCTCCTTTGGGGCTTCCCTCCCTCCCCAGCATCGGCTGAACAGTGGATGGAGCCTGCCGGGGCTGGCTTAGCTGAAGGCTTCCTCGGAGCCAGTTCTGGGAAGCCTGCACTTCCCTCATCATAAGCTGGAAGGAGGGCTGGATCAACCGGGCACCTCTCAACTCCATCAGCGCCGACTATTTTATTTTTCTTGCACTTACAAAAGGAAAGGTCTGAGCTCACTGTACCATTGTTATGCATTTGTTTGGAACATATCAGAAACCGCTCAATACCAGCATCGAGGACACAAGTGTTTGTATACAAGATGGAGAAAACAATCGTTTGAACAATGTGATGGAAAGAACCATGGGCCACATGTACAATCGCCAGATTTTGCGACTTCCTAATTGTGACTTTTTTGCGACTCTCAATTAGGAAATCGCAAACCTGGATGTATCAATATGACATATTCAGTGATTCCCAGTGGGTCGCAAACGGACCCACCTCATCAATATTCATGAGGCAGGTCATAATTTGTGACCATGGGAATGGCCAAAATCACAGGGCTTGTGTCCTGCTGGGGTAAGCAGACCACCATGTATGACTGCCTTTCCAATAAATATTTTTTTTTTTAATGCAATGCATTGCAACAACAGAAATGAAAGTTTTCTTTTAATTTTTTAAGAGTAGACAGTGGTCTGTGGGACCACTGCCTGCTCTTAAAAAATGTTTGCGGGACCCCTTCCCGTTTGCGAATGGGCTACCACCAATTTGAAGTCGGTGGTAAACTGTGAGTGTTTTGCGACTGCATTCCGATTGCAAAACACTCATACATCCCCCTGCGTCTCGCTAATATGAAGGGATGCCCTTAATACTCAACTTCCTAATACTGACTCTCAAACCTATTTTGCAATTTGGTGATAGGTTACCGAATCACAAAATAGGGTTAGTACATTCCAAAAGGCTACTTAGCTTGTTCTGGGAGGAAATGCAAAAAGTCCAGGAGGATGATTCCTTATGTAAACTAGAAAGAAGAGAGGTCTATGGAATCCAAAAGAAGTATTGGCCGGCGTGGAGGGGTGAGGCCCACAGGGAAACACATGCTAATTTGATTTGCCCTTGAGATGTCAGGAAAGCAAGCTTCTAAGCGCTTTTTCTCCCCTCTCGCAAGTGCCAGGTGTTGGTTTGGTGGGAGTTTGAACAACAAGGAGACTAGGGCTCGTCTGACTAGTGCTCATCCACCTTGAGAACCTTCTAGAGCCTGAGTGAGGCATGGGACATGAACTCCTGCTCAAACGTTGGCTTCCTTTGGCCTAGCAGGAATATGTGGAATCTGGTCCTTTTGAAGGTTGTGCAGTTTCTGCTCAGGTTGCCGGCCTTGATGCCTCTTCCACTCCCTTCCTCACTCCTAGGGTGTATTTATTAGGCAGCAGGCAATGCCTTACTCCTGTCTCTAGCAAAATAAATTAATAAAGTGAAATGGTGGCTGGCTACTGATTATGTTACCAGTTTCCATTCCCGCTCTTGTGATATTCTTGTACTCACTCAGCAGCATCTCTGCCTGGCACATGTCACCATATGGATCACTCAGCGTTGTTTGATTATCCAATTTTTGGTGTACGACCATACAGCATCCTGCTGCCTATGTGTCTGAGCTGTTTAGTAATTATAATTACAAGTTGTGTGTCTATCTTTCACATACGCTCACCCATGACACCAATGGGTGCTGCATCCCATAACACGATAATAATGGCAGTGTTGTGGTCATTACTTATGGTGTGAAATCACTCCCTTTATTAATCAATCAGGAATTTCTAAAGCACACTACTCACCCGTGAGGGTCTCAAGGAGCTGAGGAGGGGGAGGAGAAGAGGGGGGTGGAGGTGCTGCTACTGCTCGGACAGCCTGGTCTTGAGAAGTTTCCTGAAGGTAAGGAGGTCTTTGGTCTAGCGCAGGTGGGTGGAAAGAGTGTTCCACGTTTTGGCGGCGAGGTGCGAAAATTATCTACCGCCGGTTGTAGTTCTACGGACGCATGGGACGGTTGCGATGGCGAGGTCGTCGGAGCGGAAATGACGGTTCAGGGTGTAGAAGGAGAGCCGTCTGGTAAGGTATTCAAAAGGGTATTTAGAGGTCGCTAAATTATCCTATTTATAGGCTCAAAACAAAAACAAATACTTCCAACCATGTACCCTACCCGGTGTAGCTTGCTAACCATGTGGTAAGCACTTCAGTGCCCTACATAGAGGTATTAGGTGCTATACAAATGCTACAATACGATGGAGTTAAAAACAGACAATAAACAGTTTCTAGTTACCACACTGATAAAGGAATTCGTCATGTAGAAACTGACAAATTAACAAAAAAATCCCATGGACCGAATATTGAATATCCCAAGACTACAACGAAAAAGAAGTTTATAATAAAAAGCTAAAATAGTTATAAAATAGGAAAAATCTAAATGGAAAAAGGTAGCAGAAAAGTATAGCGGACTGTAGGCGCCTGTTCTCTATTTCTATTGCAATCTCAGAAGGCGACGACAGCAGTGGAGGAAATACTAAGGCTTCAAAAAAATGAAGCAGGAGCGCTCTTGGATATGGGGAGGGAACCTGAAAAAGGAGGAGCTGAAAAAAGAAACATGAAACATGCCACCCACAAAGAGACCATGGATGGAGGGAACGGGAAAGACGTCCGACATATGGTTGGGCAAAAACCAAGACATTTCACAAAACAGAAGTCAGACTACAACTTTGTAGCAACTTCATGGCTCGGAATGACTTAAAGCCTGATTTAGAGATTGGCAGATACACTGCATGTATCGGTGTTTTCAATGCTGATGAGTGTCATTAACTAAGGGCCTGATTTAGATATTGGTGGAGGGGTTACAAGGTCACAACAGTGACAGATATTCCGACCGTCAAAATATAAATCCCATAGGATATAATGGGATTTATATTTCAGCGGACGGGATATCCGCACCGTTGTGACCTTGTAAACCTCCTGCCAAACTCTAAATCAGGCTCTTAGTTAGTGACGCCATCAGCATTGAAAACACTGATATATGCAGTGTTAATCAAATAGTTATCAGTTAATGGCAGATAAATAATTCTGCACTGGAACACATAATAACTTGCCTTCCTCTAACTTCAGCCAACCCGCTATGAAAACGAGACATATGCTAATATGTATTGGAATTCCCAGGGAAAGATAATGAAAAACTGGCAAATCCATGACGTCTGGTTTCCCTAGCAAAGGAAGAGGGCAAGCACCTGCAGCGGGAGAACGTCTGGAACAAAAAGCAGTGCAAAAAGCGGTCAGCCTCATTTCCCGTAAATATAACAGGATTAAAAAGAGGACACAAATGATCAGGATGGATCCGAAAAATCTTACCTGATAATGTGAAATACTCTTTTTTATCAGGTTGGATACATTAGGTTTGTGTCCTTAGAAAGAGTTTAATTCAGACTGAAAACTGTGAGCATAAAACGGTCCGAAACGTAGACACAGCAGCTTGGCGCAGCGGCAGCATTGTCGACAGGCCTCTAATGGAGGGGACTGTTCAACAACGTAGACAAATATCCCTCACTTGATATCTTGATGCTTCAAAACACAGGAAAGGAAACAGACAGCATCTTCAAAGGAAACACAGTATTGGGATTCACTGGACAGTGAGGGTCAGTCAGAAAGGGGATTTAAATGGTTCATCCAATCAGCAAACTTTTCAAAAGTGGTCTGGTACTTTTCCCACTGTGAAGAACCAGCACGGTGGGTAACAATAACCCTTCAATGCTTTTATTTGGTGCAAGGCCTCAGCTGCGTTCCAGCCAATCAGTACTTGGGTTGGCATATATGAAAATGTGTTAGTGTTTTCAGAAGGAACCTTCACCTACCACTGTTCCCCACTGTTTATTTAGTGGCTGTGCAATGATGACTTCCGGTGAGGACCAGGGTTTGAATCCTGTCTTCGGCACCTGACTGAAAATTGTGTAATTCTGGGAAAATCATTCCATAAATTAATAAATTAGCAGTTCACCTCTGAGTGACCCTTGTGGTTACTCTGCCCTATTTAGAGGTGGGGGGACTACCAGGAATGCACCAGCAGACTTCAGCTGGCTCTGCCAGCTAGAACATTTGAGGCCTGTTTGCTATTGGGCAATCAGGTTGCTGTAAAGGTCACCATGTTCTATTTAGTGCAGAACAGTCATCATTAAGTTTCATTTTCTAGGACTACCATGCAAGGTGAGGTGGGCCCAGGATGTCCACCTAAGGCAGAGAACAGAATTAATGGCCCAACATGCAGGGAGAAAACTCCCTGTGTGTCATGGCCATTCACTGTTTTTTAAAATCAAACTCCAACATTGGGACTTTGGGCCTGATTTAGATTTTGGCAGATGGGCTACTCTGCCACGCTGGTGACGGATATCCTGTCCACCTAAATATAAATTCCATTGTTTCCTATGGGATTTATATATTTGCAGAAGGGATATCCATCACCGTTGTGATGGAGTAACCCGTCCACCAAGATCTAAATCAAACCCTATGTTTTTTAAAAACAAATACTGCATTTGGTCAGAACAATCTGGTACTCTCTGCATTTCATTCACCCTACAGGAAAGTTGCCAGTTCAGTGCCTCCGCTGTTGGCTTAGAGATTGTCACCTGCCAGGCAGGAACCTTTAAAACTGTCCAACTCTTCCACCAGACAAACAGAGCCCATAGCCTTGCTGAACTGGTGGGCCACTGGACCTTTCACCAAGGACCAAATGAGACTCTGATCTATCTGTTGATAAAAACGAATATATATGGGAAATGCAGCATGCAAAATATAGTTGTGTAATTCAAAGATATAACTACTCATCTAATATGACTGACCTTGTATCACCTTTCAAAGCCCCCATTTAATACACAGCACTAGACACACATAAAAACATACAATGACGCATCAGGCAAATGAAGACTCAGGTTCCTGGTCAATAAAACATCCATCCCCTCTAGCTCCGCCCAATAAAATTAGAACTTCTGCACATTTTTTCCTACAAGAACTATAACCTTCAAAACTTTAATTCTCTACAGAATTGCCTTAAACTTGAGTTCCTGCCATCCCATTTCCACACACTTATTTTCACTTTCATTTAAAATTGTTGCTTTGGACAAATGTTTTTTCTTGAATTATACTAACTCTACAATTTTAGCTTCGTGTTTCTAATCCTGTTTCTCCTTGACGCAGAGCTTTTAACAAAAGGTGAATCATTTTGGTGATGTTAATGAAAGTTTTCTTAACCCAGTTGATTGTATAGTTCTTACTGTAATGTTGATACAGCCAATCACATTGCACATTTTTCCTAGAGTTGATGCACCAGTGTTTTGCTCTGTCTTTAAATGAATCAGTACCTCATTCAAAATAAATTGCTTTGGCTGCGGTTGACTTACTTTAAAATTGCTTAGCAACAAAATCCCCTCAGTGTCATGCAGCTCTTCTAGTTATCTGGGTTTTATTAGTGCAGCATTCAGTCAAACCTACTGATCAAAATGTACATATAGTTGACTTTGGATCTGCCGCTTTCAACCTTGGGCTTTCTTCAGCCAGCTTCTGAGACTTTGTCAATCACGTCCTGGATCCCCACCCAACAGAGTATCCATCTCTCACCTAATGCTATTGGTTGTTTGGAGGTATCCTTCCACCTCCATTCCAGTGCTTGCATTGAATTGGATGGGGGAGTACTTTACAACCATAAAACTCTCTATATGATCTTACAGGCTAATTCCTGTGCATCTCACTTCTAGGTGGGAATGTTGCTTGCTCTGGCACATTAATCCCAGATCTACTGGCTTTGGCAAAGCTTGTTCAACCTAGGGAATCACACTGATGCCCCATAAGAGGACCCCCAGCCATCACCTTGGCATGGTAAGTCGTAATAAGTAAGGCAATGGAGCAGAACCCTCTCTTTTTAACTGAAGCACTCAAGGACGACGCGGAGTGATGTTTCATCTGCAACAAAGAACTGCCCTCTAATTTGATTAATGCATAATGATCCCTAATCATTTTTAAATATAAATTACATGATCCACTTCCATAAACTCCAAGACAGCTGTGAACACACATTCTTGAAGTCAGGCTCATTCCAGCTGCATCCTGCTTCAAAGCAGAGCGCAAACCAGAAGCTCAGTGGATCTATGTGGTTTTAAACTAAATGCTGAATAAAACACGAAATTACTACCAGAGAGAAGGGGTCCCCAAGCAACCACAAACACTACTATGACTTTCTGAGAAAAAAGATGCAGTTCTGGCTGCCTAGGAATCACAAGTCAGCTGCAAATTTATCATAAATGTGGTAAAGGCCTCAAGTTACAGTGAGGAAAAAATATATGCACTGTGACATGCAGTAGACATGTGATGTTTCACCCAATGACCCACTACTTACCTGTAGCTATTCGTAAAGGAGTTGTATCCCAAATACACAAAGTGTGGTTATGTCAGTGCACACTTTTGACCACCGATTTTTATAAGTGAAAACGTGCAAGGCCACACTTAAGCTTGTGCCATGGTTCACTACTGAGAACATTTGATGAAAGAGCTTCTCTGGTGTGTGCTGATAGTAGAGAATGTTTCTTTTTTATGATCCAATTCTGCAAATATTGTGGACTTCTAAAATAGAAAAAAGGTAAACAATGCACAAATCCCAACCTTTTCCAGACCAAGAAGCCCTTTCTTAATTTGCTTAACACTCAAGTGAAGTACTATACCACAAATGTGTATCCAAAGGTCAGCACATCAGATTGACCGCAAATTCTCATCACTTCCTGTGGTATCATGAGGAACACAATGTCTCTATATGCCTGTGTTTGCCTAACAATAACAGTTCCATCAGTACTTATACAAATTCGGATTTATGGAATAAACTGTCCATATACCTAACTTAATTACATACTAATCTTCAAACCAGCCTCTGTTTTAATCATGTTTTCTGCTGCTTAAAATCCAGACGATATTGTGCTTTTATTTTTCTGAGGCATTTTAAGATGCCCTATTTTGTGGCCAATATGACTTATTGGATTTTGTTACCCCTGATCTGATTATTAGACATTTGCAATGTTACACCACTGTGTGAGTGGTTTTAAACCTAGCAAGTTTAAATGTTTTCAGGTAAGCACAACACACTTTACAAAAGTCCCTCTATATTTTCAGTATCAGCCATTTTGGGTGTGGGCCTTTGTACATGTGTGTAGAAACACTCAATACACCAGCCTAGAACGTATGCGTTTTGGGTACAAGAGTGTATTCCTGCTCGTAAGGTTTGTGCTGTTTTCAAGCAACAATCACCTTTTTTCCAATAAATCTATAACATTCCCCTCTTCCTTCACAATTTACATCCACAACAATCAAGGACTTTGTTCACCAAAGAGGCCTAATACTTACCCGTAAATATATTATGTAATGCTTATTTTGCTAATGTTCGTTGAACAGAGGTTTACAAATTAGTAGAACAATCTAAAGCCCTTCTTCTATGTTTAATGGAAACACAGCTCCCCACGGCATATTCCGATTCTAACAGGTTTTAAAATACTTCAGGTTGACTGAGATCATAAATGTGGGAGTTGAGTAGCCATATTTACCGAGGTACTGTTATTTTAACTTAGAACAGCTTTTTAAATTGTCTACAACTAGAAAATCTAAATTTTAAGGGTAATTGTTTAGCCACATAAGTTTCTTTTCTTTTAATATATGGAGCTCACAGCGCCGACAATCCCTGCTCTTTATATTTGATTCTTTTTTTAAAGAGCTAGACTCACTATGTATACAGGAAAAAAACGTATAGTATTGGGAGATTTTAATTTGTGGTTTGAGCTATGAGGCCTGCCTCGAAAATTAAAGAAGATCTAGAAACTTGAGGTTTGAACTTCATGTCAAGCATCATTACCCATAAAGCAAGTCATCTAGTAGATCCTATTTTTTCAAACTGGGAAACACTCGAAGTCAAAGACTCACTTTCAACTCACTAGACAGATCATTTATTAGTTCCATTTTTGTTCTCAATCTCCCTAAGATCAGTAAAAGACCAGCACTCAGAAATAGTCAAAGCATCTGTATAGAACACTTTTTCTTTAAAATACTGGGCATGCCACCCATGCATATTGGAAAGTTATACCAAAGATTCAACATCATTCCAAGTACTTTAATATATAATTTAAATATGGTAGTCATCCAAACTTTAGAAGAGTTCATTCAGTTTAAACCAATAAAATAAAATGGAAAAAATGAATCAATGGTTTACAGAAAAGCTCACCAAAAGGAAACATCTACTCAGCAGAGCAGACATATGCTGGCAACATTCATATGACACCCAGGCCACAACTGAATATCCTATTCTGACTAAGGAGTATCACTTCCAAATTTAAAAAAGCAAAAAATGCTACTTTACTAAGCGACTACTTATCAACGTCTCCCAATCTTGCCAAACAGTTATTTAAAATTATAGATGAACTTTTATAGCCTGCAATTTGCAGTTCAAATATCCAGCCAACAGTTACTTTAGCAGAACAACTTTCAAATTTCTTTTTGGATAAAATTAGAAAAATTAGAACGAAATTTGAGGCTGTTGACACCATCTATCCATTAAGTCTCGAGCACAAGCAGCCAGAATTACCTACAACTATTCCAGGACATGGAAGGCCTTCTTTGGACACTTTACTTAACATAACAGAAACATAGCTCATTTATTTGATTCAGCAAAGCTGCCCTTCAGGCGGCTCTCTGTTAGATACATGCCCTGCTAAATATATGTTGCAAGTGGCTCCATTTATTAGTAAAGAGAATGGGACAATTTTTCCCAATCGCATATGGTCTAATACCAACATGGTGGAAAGAACCAATAGTACACCCAAAACTAAAGAAACCATTTTAGGCACATTAATTCCAAATCATTTTTGCCCAATCTCCCTTTTAACATGTTATTCAAAATTCTCAAAAGAACTGTCTTCTCATAACTACAAGAACTTGTTAAGTCAAAGAGACTCCTGGATCACAACCAGGCCAGCTTTCGAGCAGGCCGTAGCACTGAGTTGGTTGTGATCGCAGAGGTAGATAATAGCCAAAGAATAATGGACTCTCAAGGTCCGAGAGCCTTTATTCTCTTGGACCTCTCAGCAGCTTGTGAAACCATCACACAATCTTACTAAACACACTGTTTGATTTAGGTATAAGATGTAGGAGACACTATTATGGCTGAAATCATTCCTAACATCAAGGAATCAAAAAATATCCATCTTGCCCCTCTTTCATCTTCTAAAGATGTGGGATGTCGGGTGGTCCATGGCCGGTCCACTCTGTGCTGTTGTTGAACATTTATATTCGCCCTTTTGCAAAGTTGTTATATCACATGTGCACAATGTGTCTTGCATGCCGATGATACCCAATCTATTTTGGGGTGGGTCCAAATTGCAACACAGACCCTACACTTCACGTGCGCTTTTGGTAATAGTCTGACTGTGACATGATATTGGATGTAAAAACATTCTTGTCACACTCTTGTGCGCCCTCATGCCTTGTGGCCGCCTCTTTCTCTAGAAGCACTTCATCCCCTCCATTCATGAAGGACTCCTCACCAGGGCCCATCTATGGGTAGTGCAGCACGTGCAGTGACACCGGGGCCTGGGTGCTAGAGTGGCCTACCTGCAATCCAATTATGGCTGTTTTCTGTTACTGAAACTGTAGGGGGGGTATTCTCATGGTATGCGTAAGCGTCCATGGCACCCGTGATGCGCCACTGATGCTCGATGTTCAATCCTCATTCTCACCCTGTTTTCAACTTCTCCTTATTCTTACTTCTTGTTCTCTAATCTCTCGGTTCTCTACCTTCTAGACATCCCTTCTACTCTCAACACCAAATCTAACTTGACTCTGGCTCTCTAGCTACTCTTCCTGTTGCTATCGACCCCTACTTGCCCTACTGCGAGCCTCTTGATTGCTCGCTCCCTCCTCTTGCATATTAGCGCCCCTAGTGCTCTCTGGTCCCTTTGCCCTCAAGTGACAGCACATCTCTCCGCTCCCTTGTGCTCTCTAGCGCCATTTACTCCCTAAAGGCACTTTTATTCTCCAGCTTCTGTTGTTCTCCACCTCTCTTGGTGCTGGGTGTCCCACTTACTATCTATTCCTCTCGCTACTGTATTGCTCTCTACCCGCTCTATCGACACTACTGCTATATGTAGTGTGCACCATTACTCATCCAAGCGCTTTGACGCCGGGGGTAAGGTCAGGAGCAAATACATAGGGTTGCTGCAGTGCAGGGATTCAGACCCCATCATACCCAGAAAGTGTCTTTGTGTGTCTGTCCCATCACAAGCCTTACTACACTGTTGATGAGAACTAACCTGTGTCTGCCCTTCCTCCGTGACGGCCGCCACAGGAAAGAGACCTCATCATCAGACCTTCGTTAACGTAGACGAGAAGCAAAAGGCCCAGCCCAACAAGTCTCCATGGGGTCAACCCAGCCAGTGTGCCAGCCGGAGCGACGCCGTTTCAGGCCGGCATGGCACAGGACCATCCAGAGGCGTCTCTACCATTGGTGCGGAAGGTGCAGTGGCACCGTAGCCTAGAGTCCTGAAGTGCCCATTGAACCCTGATAATTGCTCTACTTCCTCCTCCAACTGCAGTGAAAGGGGTCATTTTCCCTGCTTGCACCAGGGTCCATGGCACCCTTGGACTGGGAGCAGTGAGCACTCTCCCATCCACTGTCTGCATCTAGAGGAGGGCCGAGCAGCCCACCTCGGGGCCCTGAAGAGTTGAAGGCATCCTGTGGGTGTGCTCCCATCCGAGTCACCTGTGAGCGCATGTGCAAGAATATTAAACATCAAAACAGACCGGAAGTAAAGAGCAGGTGTTGAGCACACCCTCGTGGGAGAGAAGATTTTAGGCAGAGAGGAGCACCTCTGACCTGGCGGACAAGAACTTGGCTGGAGAGAGACCCCAGCGTGCTGCACAGTGCATGTGGAAGGAATAAGCACATAGTGAATATGGAAACGAAGAAGGTAACCGAGACATTGACCACTATCACACGGCAGCAAAGAGCAAGCGCGTTGCCATCACCCTACATGAAGCCACAGTGCCTAGAATCAGAAATAGAGCAACACATGCCCCAAGAAGCAGTCACCACTAACTCAGCCAGTTCCACCACAGCAACCAGATAGCAGATCCAACCCTCTCTCATACTTCAGTGAGCTTAGTGACCCTGCCACCGCAGTACCCAGGCGGCATGTGCGGGATGCCCGCCCCAAAAAAAATTTTAAGCCACACGTAGAGAGGTCAACACCCTCCTTCATATTGCATTTTGCAGGCAAAGAAAACTTCAACTTATTTTGCAGTCTCCAAACACAGCAGCATGTATGGGTATGAAAAGGCCACTTTAACAGACACCACACAATTAGACTAGGTCCGGGAGGAATTTCTAATTCTGCTAAATTGGAGACGTTTGGTGACTCTACATGCCTCTTTCAATGCAGAGTTCGGGCCAGTTTTCTCCAATCGTCACATGGCGGAAGGTTTTTACCGCTTGAGCAACGCAATGACGTGAGGAACAATGAGAGGCTCCAGCAAGCGAGCTGGAGAGCGTGAGCATGTTTTGGCATCCCCTAGAGTGATTTCCAGTCGCTAGGAAGCCTTCTGGTGTGATTTTCTAATGCTAGCATTTGCAGGAGCGCTAGCGGACAGAGGCTGCTTCTCGAGTAGTTTTTCTACTTGAGAAGCTGCAAAATCTACTTGAATGGCTGCGCCGCCTTGTGCACCACGTGTTGCCATTTGTACTGACTTTTCAGTGTCGAATTCACTACCAGCACTAAATCGCATCACAAGCAACGCAACATGCATTTTTTCTGCCCTTTGGCAGATCTCAGCGGAATTTCAGAGTTTTTATGAGTCCACGGAATTCCATGGAGTGAAATTCTGCAAGTTCTGCCACCCCTAATTTTGACCCACAAATGAACCCAAACTTTGTGAGGTCCAAAATGAGGCTAGCCTGCCAGCGAGCAGGTAAATGAACAGCTCTCTTGCTATGCTAGACTGAGAGGCACCTCGAACAACTGCACAGAGGACGAGTCAAATACAGAGGTTGCCCTAATAATAAAAGGGTACAGATCAGCAGTCCTGCGACAGCTTATTCTTCTGATGTCGGGTATCCTTCTTGATGAGATATTTACCCCAGTGAGATCCAATCAGCCCAAAGCCACACACAGCACATGGAGTCAGCGGGGATAAAAGTGAAACCATAAGACACCCAACTGATCAAGATGAAAATCACTGACCAGACCTCAAAGCAATGCAAAACCTCCCAAGAAAGGAAAGAAGGGCAAAAAAGGTTTGAGTATTGGGAATGTCTCTGCATCTCAAGGAATATGCCCAGAGTGTGGGAAGACCTGCTCCAAATGTGGCAGACTCAACCTCTTCACACAAGCCTGCGGAGGGGGTAGACTCAACCTCTTCTCACAAGCCTGCGGAGGGGGTAGACTCAACCTCTTCTCACAAGCCTGCGGAGGGGGTAGACTCAATCTCTTCACACAAACCTGGGGAGGGGGTAGACTCAACCTCTTCACACAAGCCTGCAGAGGGGGTAGACTCAACCTCTTCACACTGCGGAGGGGGTAGACTCAACCTCTTCACACAAGCCTGCGGAGGGGGTAGACTCAACCTCTTCTCACAAGCCTGCGGAGGGGGTAGACTCAACCTCTTCTCACAAGCCTGCGGAGGGGGTAGACTCAACCTCTTCTCACAAGCCTGCGGAGGGGGTAGACTCAACCTCTTCACACAAACCTGGGGAGGGGGTAGACTCAACCTCTTCACACAAGCCTGCAGAGGGGGTAGACTCAACCTCTTCACACTGCGGAGGGGGTAGACTCAACCTCTTCACACAAGCCTGCGGAGGGGGTAGACTCAACCTCTTCTCACAAGCCTGCAGAGGGGGTAGACTCAACCTCTTCACACAAGCCTGAGGAGGGGGTAGACTCAACCTCTTCACACAAGCCTGAGGAGGGGGTAGACTCAACCTCTTCTCACAAGCCTGCGGAGGGGGTAGACTCAACCTCTTCACACAAGCCTGTGGAGGGGGTAGACTCAACCTCTTCACACAAGCCTGCGGAGGGGGTAGACTCAACCTCTTCTCACAAGCCTGCGGAGGGGGTAGACTCAACCTCTTCTCACAAGCCTGCGGAGGGGGTAGACTCAACCACTTCACACTGTGGAAGGGGTAGATTCAACCTCTTCTCACAAGCCTGCGGAGGGGGTAGACTCAACCTCTTCTCACAAGCCTGCAGAGGGGGTAGACTCAACCACTTCACACTGCGTTGGGGGTAGACTCAACCTCTTCACACTGCAGAGAGTAGACTCAACCACTTCACACTGCAAAGGGGGTAGACTCATCCTCTTCACACTGCAGGGAGGGGAGAATCAACCACTTCACACAAGCCTGCGGAGGGGGTAGATTCAACCTCTTCTTACAAGCCTGCAGAGGGGGTAGATTCAACCTCTTCACACTGCGGAAGGGGTAGACTCAACCACTTCACACTGCGGAAGGGGTAGACTCAATCTCTTCACACTGCGAAGGGGGTAGAATCAACCACTTCCCACTGAGGAGGGGACAGACTCAACCTCTTCACACTGCAGGGAGGAGAGAATCAACCACTTCACACAAGCCTGCGGAGGGGGTAGATTCAACCTCTTCTTACAAGCATGCAGAGGGGGTAGATTCAACCTCTTCACACTGTGGAAGGGGTAGACTCAACCACTTCACACTGCGGAAGGGGTAGACTCAATCTCTTCACACTGCGAAGGGGGTAGAATCAACCACTTCCCACTGAGGAGGGGACAGACTCAACCTCTTCACACTGCAGGGAGGAGAGAATCAACCACTTCACACAAGCCTGTGGCGGGGGTGGACTCAACCACTTATCACAAGTCTGCGGAGGGGGTAGATTCAACCACTTAACACAAGCCTGTGGGGGGGTACACACCCGAGCACCATGCGTCCTTACTGCACATTTGGACTGGGCTTACACAGGATGACAGAGACAAATGAAGTTGTGCCGCCTGGCTGCAGCCAGAGATAACACACAGCAGAAGAGGAAGATGAAGATGAGGAACTGTTTGTGTTATCAATTACAGAAGAAGAGGCAACCACCTGCCAAGTAGAAATCGAAGGCCTGGTAGTCCTGGTGATTATTGATGCAGGGGCATCAGTAAAGGTCAAGAACAAAGAACAAAACCATCTCTCGAACCACTCCCATAACTACCACCACCAGCTATGAGGATCTCAGCATACAGTAGCTGGGAACCACTTCCGGGGCTCTCTCCATCCCTCCTTTCCTTTTGCACTCTACCTCTCTTGTGTCCTCCTCCCCACTGTTTTCCACCTCCCCACTTGCGCTCTACTCCTCCTGCTCTAGTTTTAATGCACCTGTGTCCTCTCGCCATCTCTACCCACATCCATCGCTCTAAGGCCCTACCTACCCTACCCTCCCCGTCACTCACCCTCGGAGGGTAACTCTTTATTCTACTTCGAGCTGCTACTTGTTCCACTTTGCCGCACTCTCAGACTGTACCTCTTTAATAAAATTCACCCTCAAGCTGTACCTTGTTTTATCTTGCCTCACTCAGACTATACCTCTTTCCTCTACCTCACAGCCACGCTGTACCTTGTTTTATCTTGCCTTGCTCAGACTGTACCTCTTTCCTCCACCTCACAGTCACGCTGTACCTTGTTTTATCTTGCCTCACTCAGACTGTACCTCTTTCCTCCACCTCACAGTCACGCTGTACCTTGTTTTACTTAGCCTCACTTTCAGAATGTACATTTACCAAGCCTCACCCTCGAGTCGCACCTTGTTTTTTACTCTGGTGCTTTACCTTTTCACTGTACCTCACTCTCAGGCTGCACCGTGTATTACTTTGCATCACCCTCAGATTATAACTTTTTCCCTTCACTGCACAGCTGGGCGGCACCTTTTTATTTCACCTCACTGTCAGATTGTACAAGTTTTGCTTCAGCTTACCCTCAGAGTATATCTTTTTTTTTTTTCACCTCACCGTCGCAGTATACCTTTCTAGAGGTAGGTAGAACTTGCGTAGTTTCACTCTGCAGAATTCTGTGAAGTTATATAATAACGCATGAAGATTTCGCAGGGTTCCACCCACTGGCAGACAACATGCATGTCGCGCTGCAGTTTAGAGCGAGCAGCGCTGAAAAATCAGCACAAACGGCACTCGGTGCACAAGAGCGCGCAACCATTCAAGTTGATTTTGCTGCCGCACAAGTAGAACATTTATTTGAATAGCAGCAAATATACTCAAGGAGCAGCCCTCAGATCGCGGTCCACCCCCCCCACACCCTGCAATACAAAATCATGGGGCTGCTAAATCGTGCTCGCCAGCTCACATTTTTGAAGCCTTAAAGAAAAAGATTACATCACGCTGCGATTGGCAAAACTTGGCTGGAACTCCATGTTACAAGAGTAATGCAGAGTCGCCAAATTCCTCAAATTCTTCTTATCCTACTTCCAGTTCTGCCCGTCATTCAGCTGGTAATTCTGCTTTTTGCCTCCTGTGTGATAGGCTGTGCTGTGGACCTGCCTGTGGCAGCCTGGGCTCCGAGTAGCAGCTGCTCTGAGGACAAACAGAACTACAGCAGAAGACTGGATGGGTAAACACTGCCCCCTGGTGGTCATAAAGCAGGCTTCAGGCGCAGAAAGCACAGCTCCATCTGTCACCTACATCGTCTGAATAGGCCTTATTGCCTTTAATATTCCTCCTAAGCGAGCACCCGGCAGCCAGCCAGATCACGCCCTCTCGGAAGCATTTCCTTGCCTCGGAGAATAAACCCTAACAAAGCCAGCAGCATGAAAGGGGGACAGGAAGAGGAAAAGGAGATGGAAGTGAGAGAGAAAGGGGACGGCGAAGAAGAAGAGAGAGGAGGGGGATTGTTGAAAAAAAAAAAGAGAGGGGAAACTGAAAAGCAGAAGCAAAAAAAGGCGAAGGAACGAGGGCGAAGGGTTATATATTTATATCGATTTAAATTTGGAAATAAAAAAATATATATAATGGTTAAAATGTTAACTTTTGGCACGTATTCCCCTTTTGCCACAATTTAACCCATATACGAACCCAGATTAGACATAACCCCGGCTCTCTAAACGTAACCCATCCTTTAATCTACCCCCATCTCTTATCCTAACCATAACATTTACACCACCGCATATAGCCTACACTTAACCCCAACCACAAACGTCACCTTGAACTCGTGGTTTTATCTAACCATCACCCAAACTACTCACCTATAGCCTTTCTCTAACCCATTACTAGCCAAACCCCTGACCTTAAACCCACCTGTAACCTCATCCCGTTCCCTTACCAAAACCCCCTTATTTCGCCTAAACCTTAACCACAACTCCAATTCATAACCAATAATTAACAAATAGTATTATTTTAAATGTTCAAAACCATAAGACACTCAGGAATATTATGTATAAAAACATTATTATAAAAGTTATGTAGTACTTTAGTGCCATCTTTACCTGTGTTTTATGTGTCATGACTTTGTGCTGAACTGTAGTGTTATTGCAAACTGTAGAAAGGGAAGAGAGAGAGGGGGAGCGTAAGGAGACAGGCAGAGAGAGGGGAAGCGTAAGGGAGACAGGCAGAGAGAGGGGAAAGCGTAAGGGAGACAGGGAGAGAGAGGGGAAAGCGTAAGGGAGGCAGAGAGGGGAAAGCGTAAGGGAGACAGAGAGGGGAAAGCGTAAGGGAGGCAGAGAGAGGGGAAAGCGTAAGGGAGACAGGGAGAGAGAGGGGGAAGCGTAAGGGAGGCAGAGAGGGGAAAGCGTAAGGGAGACAGGCAGAGAGAGGGGAAAGCGTAAGGGAGACAGGCAGAGAGAGGGGAAAGCGTAAGGGAGACAGGGAGAGAGAGGGGAAAGCGTAAGGGAGGCAGAGAGGGGAAAGCGTAAGGGAGGCAGAGAGGGGAAAAAGTAAGGGAGACAGGCAGAGAGAGGGGAAAGCGCAAGGGAGGCAGAGAGAGGGGAAAGCGCAAGGGAGGCAGAGAGGGGAAAGCGTAAGGGAGACAGGCAGAGAGAGGGGAAGCGTAAGGGAGACAGGCAGAGAGAGGGGAAAGCGTAAGGGAGACAGGGAGAGAGAGGGGAAAGCGCAAGGGAGGCAGAGAGGGGAAAGCGTAAGGGAGGCAGAGAGAGGGGAAAGCGTAAGGGAGACAGGGAGAGAGAGGGGAAGCGTAAGGGAGACAGGCAGAGAGAGGGGAAAGCGTAAGGGAGACAGGGAGAGAGAGGGGAAAGCGTAAGGGAGGCAGAGAGGGGAAAGCGTAAGGGAGACAGGCAGAGAGAGGGGGAAGCGTAAGGGAGACAGGCAGAGAGAGGGGAAAGCGTAAGGGAGACAGGCAGAGAGAGGGGGAAGCGTAAGGGAGACAGGGAGAGAGAGGGGAAAGCGTAAGGGAGACAGGGAGAGAGAGGGGAAAGCGTAAGGGAGGCAGAGAGGGGAAAGCGTAAGGGAGACAGGCAGAGAGAGGGGAAGCGTAAGGGAGGCAGAGAGAGGGGAAAGCGTAAGGGAGACAGGGAGAGAGAGGGGAAAGCGTAAGGGAGGCAGAGAGGGGAAAGCGTAAGGGAGACAGGCAGAGAGAGGGGAAGCGTAAGGGAGACAGGCAGAGAGAGGGGAAAGCGTAAGGGAGACAGGGAGAGAGAGGGGAAAGCGTAAGGGAGGCAGAGAGGGGAAAGCGTAAGGGAGACAGGCAGAGAGAGGGGAAAGCGTAAGGGAGGCAGAGAGAGGGGAAAGCGTAAGGGAGACAGGGAGAGAGAGGGGAAAGCGTAAGGGAGGCAGAGAGGGGAAAGCGTAAGGGAGACAGGCAGAGAGAGGGGAAGCGTAAGGGAGACAGGGAGAGAGAGGGGAAAGCGTAAGGGAGGCAGAGAGAGGGGAAAGCGTAAGGGAGACAGGCAGAGAGAGGGGAAAGTGTAAGGAGACAGGCATAGAGAGAGGAAAGCGTAAGGAGACAGGCAGAGAGAGGGGAAGTGTAAGGGAGACAGGCAGAGAGGGGAAAGGGAGACAGGCAGAGAGAGGGGAAAGTGTAAGGAGACAGGCATAGAGAGAGGAAAGCGTAAGGAGACAGGCAGAGAGAGGGGAAGTGTAAGGGAGACAGCCAGAGAGAGGGGGAGCGTAAGGGAGACAGCCAGAGAGGGGAAAGGGAGACAGGCAGAGAGAGGGGGAGCGTAAGGAGACAGGCAGAGAGAGAGGACAGCGTAAGGAGACAGGCAGAGAGAGGGGACAGCGTAAGGAGACATGTACATGAAAGAGTTCATTTGAGAGGAAAGGTGGATCAGGTTCACGTGAGATGCGAAGAGCGATACACGTGAAAAGATAGAAAGAGAAAGGGGACTGAAGTAGAGCGAGAGAGGGACCTAGAAGTGAGAGAGCAAAATGGTGGAAGAAAGGGAGTGTTAGAGGAAGGACAACTGGAGGGAACGGGAAGGATTGAAAGAGAAGAAAAGGATGGACCGACGAGCGCAAAAAAGGAAGAGAAAAGAATGCGCGCGCACTGACTTCGCAGCAGTTACTGTAAAGTGGCCGACTGAGCGCCTCTGACTTTGTATCTAGGAAGTTGAAGCTACTAAATCAGATGAAGGGGTGTTTGGTAATAAAAGGAGGTGCTCCTCTAAATCAAGCATATCCTTGTGTGTCAAAGATGCTGACCTGCCACTCCGTGCAGTGTTGCTGGGAGGAGGAGTGATTGCACACTGCCTCAGGGGCACGCAGAGGAAGGCCTGTCAGGTGTGTGCAGGAGGAGAGTGAGAAGGGGCGGGTCACTGCAGTGATAGGCACCGCACCCCGAAAGCTACACATGATCTGACAGAAACTGTGTGAGCAACGAACACCCATACCTCTGCTCACGACTAATGCATGGTATAGCACAATAAATTGGGTTCTAGGGCGCTTAACCCAGAGATTAACGCCCTCATTACGAGTCTGGCGGTTGTAGGACCACCAGACTTGCAGTGGTGGTCGGACCGCCACCAATGCGGTGTTCTGGCCTCCACATTATGACTGTGGCGAACGCGCCATGGTCAGACGACCAGCACCACAACTTTTTTGCCAGCCGACGGCCTGGCGGTCCTAATCCGCCAGGGCAACTCTGATGGGGATTACGAGTCCCTTTTCCACCGGCTTTTACATGCCGGTTGCACCGCCATGTAAAAGCTGTCAGAGTCGGGCTGCTGGTGGCCCCTGCACTGCCTATGCATTTGGCCGCCATGGACAGCCCCGTCATGCTTTTCGCTGTCCGCTTAGCAGACAGAGAAAATCATAACGGGTGCAGTTGCACCCTACGCCCTACACCCTGTAACATTGCCCCCATCTCGATTACAAGTGGGTGTCAATGTTGCGGGCTGTTTCCCGCTGGACCAGCGGGTGGAAACTCTGTTTCCGCCTGCTGACCCAGCAGGAAACTCGTAATAGGGGCTGCGGGAAGGCCACTGCACTGGCGGTGACCTGACTTCAGGAGTATAGCGGCGGCCTTTTCCTCCCGCCAAACTCAAAATGAGGGCCTAAACGTCAAGTTTTGAAGCAAGTTTTGAAGCACATTGGGCAGGTCTCATTCAACAAAAATCTGGTAGGATTTGAAGAATACCTTGAATGCACACCCAGAAGGATTATTTTTGTGAAATGTAGTTTAAATGTGTAAATGCATCGTGAAAGTAGGGTTTAAAAACCACTTTAAATAGGCTTGAGTGGGCTGGCAGATACCCAAAGGCATGAAATTGCACAATTCTTCCATGACCATTATTTGCAAGGGTTGAGCATCAAGCTTTGTTGTTTGCTGTTTACACACTCTCTCTCTTTCACCGCAGCCCCACTGAGAGGTTCACTTTCACTTTCATGACTAAAAGCCTGAATTTAAAAATCCCAGCATGCGAAGTGTAGCTGGCCATAAAGCCAGGACCGGAGAGCAGTAAGGCATGAAATGCAACCACGAAGAAGCCACATCAACAACCAAGACGATGAAAGCTAGCAAAAGACTTTAGAAGTTGATAGGTACATCATTTAGCAAAACTACAAAATAGTAAGCGCTTAAGGGCTGAAAATACTTAAAGTTGTTTGGGGTTGTCCTTTGCTTCTGGAATTCAGGACATTTACGTGTAACTTAGGCTGTGACATGAATAAATTACAAACGAACATGCAACCTCTACCCTGCACCACTCATAAAATGTCCACGGGTTGTAGTTGGTTGTAGGTTGAGGCCTGTGGGTTGGGGACGTCTGTGGTGGGCACCCATTTTGGTGTCACGCAGCAGCTAACGCATCAACACTGGGCTGATCTGGGAATCTATTCCCCTCAACTAAGATCTCCTTCGCAGGGATTCCTGGATCCATTACCACTCACCCAATCTGAAGTCCAGCTGTGTTACAGAACATCAGCCTCTGCAGGCCATGCCTTAGGCAGGCACATTAGCCTTTCAGATGTGGTCCCAAAGTTGTACAGGGCATTTTGTTTTCTTCAAGAAGGCAGCCTTGAACCACACAGTGGCGATGCTGTTTCCAGTCAATGGTAGTAAACGCAGGGAGAGGAATTAAAAGAAATACGCTACGCGTTGTCTCACATGCATCCAATGGGATCGAAGCAAATCAATGATGCTCTCATGTGCAACAGAGGGAGAAGTCTAGGAGATCTGGATCAGCAGAAAGGGTCGGTGTTATGCTACATAATGACAGAGAATACAGCACGCTATGATCAATTCTTATCACAGGTCTAAGCTCTTTACCATCTCAGGTGCCTGTGGCCTCCTTCCACGTCTCAATGACCTCAGCAGAACCACCGACCTGACCACGAGTGCCACCATCAAAGGGTTTACAGCCTCTGGGCTTTTAGGGCAGGTAGGCGCTGCGAGCAGATGCAACTGTCAGCGCTAAAGCTGGTAATCTGGGTGGACAAAGTGCACCGAGTGACCTTGTCATTCCCTTGTTCATTCTCCACAAGGCTCAGGGTAGTAGAGAGAAGCTTGCAGTGAGAAGAAACAGAAATACAGTACCCTACTCTCAGAAGAGACATTACAGGACGGGCATGCACGTGGATGGAGTGAGGCTTCAGAGGTCTCCTATCATCCTGTGGTTCAAATCTGAGACTAACCTTACAACTATCGAGACAGATGATCCGAGGTCTATGTAAAAATAAAGTTAAAAGAATAGGACTCTACAACCTTCAATCTGAGATCACGTAGGCGAGGTTAATGACTTGCACAACATACCATAAAGGACCACACAATACTGTGATGTGTTAGGGGGAGTGGGCAGCAACTTGCAATTACAGATGAGTAGCCCAATTTGTGCAGCGGATCGAACATCTTGATTGTTGTCTTCTACTGGTTTTAAATCAACAATGATTTATGACCTCAAAGTCTCTGCCTCACTGCCTGCACATTGTGTGAGTTTCAGCAGATCGCTGTGTTACTGAGTTTGATTACTGCGTTGTCAAGTTGAAGTAGTGAGGACCAGTCCATGGTTGGAAAGTTTCACAGCCACAGACTTAGACTTCCACTGACACTGAAGACAACAGACAGTTCAATTGAAGCTTTAACTCCACGGAGTTTCCACTGCAATGTTCATTGTATGGGGCACAGGGCGCCACGATGGATTCTCACATGTTCTTATACCCGGGTCAGGACAGAGTCCGTGTGAGTGCATCCGTAGGTGATGCTCTCATAAGAGCGCCATGGACTCCATGATGGCGCATGTAGTGTCAGAAACCTGTGCGCATGACACCTGCATCAACGGGGTCCCCCCCCCCAATAAAGGAGACCAAGCAAACGCACAGTTCCTTTTTTACAAAAGCTATTTAAAAAAAAAAGACTATTATTTCACTAGTACTCTGATTGGATACCTGGCAAATTTAGGATGGACTAGTTCCACTGATCTGAGGCTTCAGGTGGGCAAAGTTCCCACAAGAGTTACCTAAGGCATCATTATGTTAGACTCTCTGACAAAACTGCAATAGAAAAGTTTACTCAGAGTTTCAGTGTTATTAGGAGCACGTGATCAGAACTCATTTAAATGCTCAACTCGGCACTAGTTCTCATTCTAGCCTTATACAGGGACATCTTAAGGAATTTGGGGGCCCCGGGCCAAACATATTTTGGGGGGCCCATTCAAAACGGCTTTAAATGTATGAAATTTCAGGTCTTTCTGCCTCCTTTGGCCAGGTCACTGAAAGTGCACAGGCTGATATTTAGGGACAATGACTTGAGTACTCAACATATTAACCCAGCAGGAGCTTATCAATATTACTGAAAATAATCTCTCTGACACTCTCCAATTTCTCATATGTGATGACCTGTTTTCCTCTAAAAGAAACTTTTTTATGAATGTTGCACGAAACAAAAACAAAAAACAAAAACACAACATTTCTCTGTAATACGTCTGTAATAGATTCTCGTACACCGGCCACATTAAAAATAAATTAAAGGAAAATGGAATTTAAAACAGTGGGTTCACGAATTATTCAGGGTCATCAGGGCAAGACTGCAGAACAGAGCTGGCACTATTAGGGATCCCCCTAAAAGACTGGGGCCCTGGGCCAGAACCCACTTCCCCAGGCCTTAAAACGTCTCTGGCCTTACAATAATTTCACAATGATTTAGGAGAACAAAATTTGAGATATCCCTTGGGAGGTGGAAGATTGAGTTTGTCCCTGAGGCCCAGGGGCAGATCAGACTGTCAGAGGGAAGGGGGTTGTTCTTCACTGGATAAGTGTTGTGCTCTTTAACAATTACAATTCTTCTGTAAGGTCCAGGAAGAGGTACATTGTACCATTATTGGATGACTCTCATGTTCTAATATGGGATGAGTTGATGAATTATTTATTGGGATATATATCACTTAGGCTTTTTTTTAAAAATGTCTCCTTATATTTGGAAATATTGTTAGCAAACAAGTATAACATTCTGATTTTTATTTTTAAGTATAATAGTTTTACATTTTTTAAGCCAAACACTATGGAATGTAAATGAAAATAAATGGTGGGTGTGAAGTTGATTCAGTTTCTGAGAATTTTGGGCTTCAATGCTGCATATATGCCGTTGATGAGCGCCACTGTTGAAAGCACGTATTTCAAGCCCTCTCCCCCTCCCAGCTAGCCCCCGCTTGCCACTGCAGAAACAACTGAGCTGACAGTTTAAGCTGGCTGGAAAGGATCTCCATATGAAACCAAGAGGAACACCGATGGCATCATCTGAGGCAACCAAAAAGATACCCATTTACTGGCTGAGCTGCTCAAATGAAACCAGTAAAACCTGGATAAATCACAGCTTCCCCGCTTAAATTGTGTGATCCTAGGCAAATATTTTATTTCACCAAAACTGTTTTTTCTTCATTATTGCGTATGAATGTGCTTGTAAATATCGGACTTCAGACTACCAGTTTTTAGAAAACTATCACTTTTAATAAATACTTCTTACAGTACTGCTATAGTGTGCTCTATCAATGTCGAAGTTTCCACATGTTAAATAAATACACTTTTTAATTTTTTTTGAAGACTTCATCATATTTTACGTGATGTTCGATGTATGATTTACATAGCAAATATCTTCAGGCTCGACTCCTGCACAGCCTCTAAGATCCGAGTCAGACCCTTGGCTCAGCCCTGGCTCGTCTCTCCCTGTTCATTTATTGGCTCACCCACCTCTACTCTTTCCATCTATCCATTCTCTCTCTCTCTCCCTTCTTTCCTCTCTTTCTTCACTCTCTCTGATAGCTTACTCTATACCTTGCGTCTTCCTCTCTTAAATCCTCCCAGTGCCTGCAGCAAACCGTGGGGAGCTGGGAAAGTAACAAAGGCACCAGGAGTGGTCCTGGGCTCAAACCCCCGAGGGAAATACCCTATGAAATAAAAAAAACCTATCCAGCCCCGTTTTAAGAGCATTCAAATAAGTCCTCACCGGCTTCTGGGACAATGAAATGCCCACCAGGGCATCCGCTTGGGGGACTAGGCACCCTGGATTTGCCAGGACAGTCTTGTTTTTCATCATCTGTCTCAGGAAATTTAGCACATTATGGTTTTTAGCGAGGGTGGACTAACTGAGAGAAAATTAAGATTGCATGTGTTCTAATGGAAGAGTAGATAGATGACTGTATCAGCAAGTCATTTAATTAACAGGTGATACTGAAACTTGTCTGTCTTTTTAGGGTTGAGCCTGGGAGAGCATGTGCTAGTTCATGCGCCTCGCTTGCAAGAAACTATTGTATACAAAAAGGGCTTGAAGCTTGCCTGCTGCTCACCATTTGTCTGCTTCAACATCACTCTTCTTTGTAGCCATGTTCGTTGGACAGTGCAGTGGAAGTGTCACTGCCGATGCTTGCTGTGGAGCATGGACCAAGCACAGATTGATTTAACTTAATCACTGCCTATCTGCCGCACCCAACGTGATTGAGGTACTATTTCTTGCCCCTTCATACTCTCCCTTCCTGCAGCTCCGTCCATAGCGCTTGAATGTGTTTTAAATCGCTGTCTCCTCAATCCGCATTCTTGCTTGTCCCGTCCCCCAATCACCCTCCTCTTGCTGTCGCATGCTCCCTGCGGCACCCCGTGGCTGCTTCCCCTGTCCCGCTCCCACCTTTAGGGTGTTGCCTGTTTTCTTCTTGCTATAGTGTGGGGAGCACTGTTCACACTTCCTTTCACTAACCTCAATACTTTATCTTTATATGCCCACAGAATCTGTATGACGCCCCCACTTTTTCTCTATTAATCCATCCTTTAAACTTCCTGCGCTCCCGCTCCAGTTTCCCCCTCGTCACTACACACACTGCCCTTGATTTAAAAAGAGGAATCTTTTACACTACCCGAAAGGGGCATCTTTTTCTATAGCATCCTCCCATTATAGGTTATTCTGTCTCCAGTGGGCTATAATATCAGTAACGTTTGAAGGTGCAGAGAAACGTGAGGCATAAAAAAAAATGTAAATGAGCAAAAAATTGTGAACGTGCTATATGAGAAGCTTGACTGCCACCTACTGTCAGAGCATTCACGGATGCGGCTGTTCTCTAATAAATTGCAGTTGCATTTTTTTTTTAACACTTCATACGTCACAGGAACTGAAGTGTATTCCAGTGGGAGTGATGAGGATGGATGATGTGTGTCTGTAATGTGGCCTACTTGGGTGGTGTTTTGATACCGTGAGCGAAGGCCAGAGTTGTTCTGATGTCGGGTTTTGTTGCTGCACCTGTGTGTCACTGAAGCAAGCAGTGCTTGGACATAAACACCTCCAAACCAGTGTCACAAAATATCCAGAATCCAATACAGCGGCTAGTGAGTAAGTGAATGACATTTTCTTTCTAGGCGCTGCAATGTGCAATTATGTCCGGGGGCAACACTGCTGCCCGCTTCCTGAACAATAACCTGCCAATTCTAAGTTTTAAAAAAACATGGTTAAACAAGCATTGGCAGAGCCAATAGATCTTTACTCCTTATCAGAACTCCCTTTCAGAATTATTGACTTTGGCAACTTCTTTCGCAGTGTGGCTAAAACCGATTAAAAAAAGGCTATGTCACAGCAAGGGCTAACCCATTAGTGCTGGATGCATCATATTATTTTGTTCCTTGTTTATTATTATTTTTAGCCACGCTGCTATACAGCATTGCCACAAATCCTTGCCAAAGTCTGCAATGCCCACGCTGTTCACCATGAACAAAGGCAATGGCTGAGCCAATAGTCTCAAAGGCGAGACCGATTGGCTTTGCCAATGCTTGTTTAGTACAAGCTGGCAAGTCTTTCCGTGCCCTTTAGTCGATGAAAAATTGTGCCACACTTTTATGTTTGTGGAAAGGACTATTTTTGTATCTGGTCAGCGTACAACTGTTCCCTCTCCTTGTCGTTTGCAGATATCACATAGCACTCTTCACTCTTTTATAAAACGATTCTGAGATTTTTCAGGAATATGATTCCAGGAATGAATAACATCGCAAATCCTGAAATAAAACCTATAGCGACGACATTCTTAAGGCAGGAAGTGATATTAATTGTGCAGGTACATACATATGAAATTTGCAGCCCTAAGTTTATCTACTAAAACAAGTTGTTATCCAATAGGTTTGAGCGTTGTGTCCAGAGTCACTTAAGTTGTATTATACCGCCATCTCATGGATATTTAAAGCTTTGAAGGAATGTTCGTGTGATTAAAGAGTGAAGTTAATCTGTGAATGTGAGACCAGTGCCATCTGCTGGGAATGCTAGGAACTGTAGCTACAGTAGCAGCGAAGCCTGTAGGCTGGCAGAGGCGAAGAGAATACAATCAACAGATCTTTGGTGTAAATGAGCTAATGGTAGTGCAGTATTATGAGAAAAGATGTATTATACTCCATTTGGAAAATTAGGACGTTTCTGTCATAGAAAAAAAGTGCTTTTCTGTCATAGGAAAAAAGTGCAACTGAAAATCCTCTTGAGAGTATCTATTGCATCGTAAAATTATACAACTTCATACGACTATGTGGGGCGGCAAAGAGCATCTTTAGGACGGGTAGTGCTCTACGCCGTGGGGAGTGCATGGGAGTCAGTGCTGTTGTTGTGATCCCATGTGGGGAGGCATTTGGTGTTGTGCATGAGTGACTAGAGAGGTGCTCTTATCTTGCCTTGGGTTGCAGCGCCTAGAAGTGCGATGGAGGAGGAAGAGTGAGAGTCAGGCAAGCAGATTATAAATAGAGTTTGAAGGTAAAACATGTAAGTGGCTCCATAGCCCGGCCTAGTCTGAGAGGCACAAAGGTGGTGTGTGCTTGTGCACCAAAAGAAGGGGGCGCCATCAGAAAAGATCCAGTAATCCAAATGACAACATGCTTAAGGCGACAGGGCAACACGCACGCTGCTAAAATGATGCCAAATGGGCAAGGACTGGAGTCGGAGACATGCGCAAAACCATGCACGTTTTTGAAAGGCAGTGATAGTGCCTACTGTTGCACATATACTCCTCTGGAACGCAGGTAGAAAGCAAGAGGGATCAAGCATGTCAGCCTGAGCGGAAATGACACAACCTTAACAAAGCCCAGATTTCACTCACTCCTGCTAGACTGAAAGAGGCCGAAGGTCTACGTAGGGGTTTGCCCTTGAAGCCCGTCTCGTGCTTCCAATGGCAAGTCGGGTCATGCTTCAGACACTAGGCAGGCATCCTGCACGTGACATTGTGAGAGACACAGTGTGTGGTAAGTTGCTGCCCTCACAGCACGAGAGCAAATCAGCCTGCCCTGTGTTGCCCTTCTGTCTGATATATTTTCTGGATTTTATTTTCAGAACACGTCCCATTAACAGAGACCCCAGGCACTAAAGACATTGTCAATGCACCAACACAAGACAGAAGGCCAGATAGACTGCAACCACCCAGCAACCCATTCAGCATTACTTGAGGAAGATTTTAGGTTAATGATCAATCCTGTGAGATACCTAGGGGATACGTAGTGGACCTCAAACACTATTTCAACATGAAAATATGCATTTCAGAACACTAGGATACAATGAATATATTTTAAAGAATTATTTTAAAATCAAAATCCCATCCAACTTCGTACGTATGAATCATAACTATTATAAAAATCAGCAAAACGGTGGAAACAATACATATGAATAGGGTGAATGTTAAAACATATGGTAATGTTGTGGTGATATTATAATTTTTTCTTTAAATTAATATCTCCAACACCATCCACCTATATCTCTGGACTAATGAAGCTAAAATTAACACTAAAAATATTTTTAATTTAAGTTTCAAAGACAGTTCACACCTGCATACCCCTACTGAATACAGCCAAAGTTCAACAAGGGCACAACAACAGTAGTTTTCATCTGCTTCAGCAAGCAGGCGGATAAGGCGACCGAGTGATGCTCGATGTGCCTCAGTGACGCCTGCAGCAATGGAAGGTGATCACAGGTCACTGCAGCCTCAGCCCGAGTCTCTGGCATGAAGTTCCTCTCTATCTCATTACACCCTGTTCTTAGTTTGTATATTGTATATGAACGTTGTTTAATATTTGCAGAATAAAAATTAGCAGAAAAAACCTGGCACCCTTTCAGTGGCTTACATTACGTGAAACACTGCCTATTGTTTAAGGACAGTAACCAAGAAGCGACGTTATCAGCTTCTACGAAAGCTTGTTCATTATTTGAAAAATATGAATAAATGTGCATTTATATTCGACACCTGTACCTTAATAAACTGCGTCTATCGTTCAAGAAGGGGGATACCTAAACAGAACATATATGACAATTATAACACATCTCCCTCCACGCAGAAATATATGCTTATAGGTCCCAAAGATGCTGGTTGTTGCTAGATTTAGATGAAGGAGAAGCTCATGCTCTTGTGTTTCCGCTAGAACAGCGGCTTGAGGCGGATCCATCCCACTTTCCAAACGGCCTTGGGGTCGCAGAGGCACAAAGATACGTTCTCCCAGTGCCACCAGCAGCCAAAGAAATTACGGCACTGGAGCTGTGAAAGGGTGACCTCGACAGGGATTAACAGAATGGTTCTGGGGTTCAATAGAGTGTGTATTGAATGTAAGGTGGTAGAACTAGCTATAGAGAAGGGTTTGCATGGGGGGTGAAAAAGGAGAAGAAAATAGGTACACACAACAGAAGAAAGAAGACAGACAGACCAAGCTGCAGTCCCTAAAAATGGGCTTTTACAAGCTTTAGCAACTGTGAAGAGTTAACATAATCCAAGGAGCAGTCTACTCCCAAAGAAATTCTACAAGAGCAAAGATGTATGATGACCATCTGTATGTGCACTTAAAAACGTAACCAACTACAATAGCACTAATCTCACACTGCTGAAGAATTTGCAAAAGTAGTTAAGAAAAGAGGGACTAAAACATAAAGAAAGGACATTATTCATGGTATCCCAGGGTAGGGGCTGTAAACCACATGATTTAATGAGTTACTGAGTGTTAGACCTGACACGCGGAGGTAGTGGTTCCCCCAAATTTTTCACTTTTCTCTAGGGTGTTTTTGCTGGTTCTCGTAAAGGGCTTACCAGCCCTGGACATTTCCCCACTGGAAGCACAGAGTGAAAGTGCCGCAGTCATCCTTCCACCTACCTGGAACTAACACTCACCTGGGTGTGCGACTTGCACCCTGGTGGTTTTCTTATATAGGTACAAAAGCTGGCATTACTTGCCAGGGTGTGCACATGTGCGCACACGTGATCTAAGATAGGAACTGAGCCACATAGAACAGGCCAGTATGGTCGAACTTGCACCTTCATGGTGTCTTTAATAAAAGTGTCCCACATGCCCAGTGGGCCTGTGTGTGAGCCAGTGCATATGTGCCCAGGGAGTGCTGAACACCCACATGTGTTCGCACAACCTGTGAGCGCTGCTCTACCCATAAGGTGACATGGGAGAATGAGTCTCATGAAGTCTGGCTGCAATAGTGGGTTGCAGGGAAGCAGCCTCATGATGTTAAGTATTGTTGGTCTCACAATGACAAACCCTGATGGTAAAGGTGGTTTTGTCATCGATGCCCTAGAATTGCCACTTCGAGCAAGCGGCCATTTCTAGGTACTGAAATAGTTCTGGTACCCTGTAAATTAGGCTTCATTTCACGGATCCCGGGGTAGAGCACATCTGTGAATTACCCAAGTGACCGCTATAAAACTCAGGTATCTAGGAACGACACACCCCTGCCATTTGAGACCTGGATAGATAGATTGGGGCATAGAGGTTTGTGATACTTGGCCTCTCGAAGCCAGGGTATGGCCCCCTAAAGATAAAGAGCTAAATCCCAGAGCCTCACGGCTAGCATGGAGGAAATTTAGGGGAGACATCTGAGGTTCAAAGGACATTCCTTTGAACCACCCCCAACTTCAAAGGAACCATCTAGTACAACTAGGGGATACACAACGTCTGCAAGGCAGAGTAACCTTTATGGCAGTGAGGGACCGGTGTTGCTGGATCGCGTGGGCACACTGCCAGAGGAATCTGTTGTGCCCAGGAGGGTAACTGTTTGAGGATGAGATCCGCGCTCCACTTCCTGCTTAGAGACTGGACTAGGGCGGATTGCCTGTTGCTGTTTACCATTCCAAAGGGTAACTCTCCAAGGGCGCGTTGGCTTGCCCCCTCTTCTCATAGGAGGTCTTGGAGACATCAAAGACCTCCTGAGAGGGCTTACATTGATGACTCGTAATATCTGAAGAGTGGTGCCCTCTGCTGCACCTACATCGTATGCTGGACTTCACCTGGCAGCAGCAGAGTTAGCGAGGCCTAGGTATTGTGTCTGGAGACTGGAACTGCCTGGTGCTGAGTTTGCCAAGGACTGCTGGCACTTCAGGTGTATGGCCCTTCATCACTGCACACAGAAGCGTCTTGTTGGTGTGAACAGAATCACCCGGTGCATGACCCTGTGGGGCCTGCTATTGTAGAGTGTGTCACATTTCTCTTGTGTGAGCCTAGGCTGCATGCTCATTGGGTGTGGTGCCCTGTTCATTGGCTTCAACACCTGGAGGCGAGGGTGCAACCTGAGCTGTGCTGTACTTGGCCTCCTATAGCGCGCCTGAACTTGCATTGAAGTGTGTGACTGGGAGTCTGGTGGGTCTAAAGTCACTGTGCACTAGGGAGTGTGCCTCATTCAAGAGAGGTACGGAAACCAAGTTCTGAGTATGACCGGAGGGACTAGTGTGACTCAAGTAATTGTGTGTTATTGTAATGATATTCGTGTTTTGACCACTGACTCCACATTGCACTGAGCCTAGCAGCACATTGGTGACCACCAGCTTCATTTTGCAAATTGACTTTATTTTATGTCTAACTTAGCACTAGCCACTGCAGAAGCTGTAAGTATTTTTCCACGCACATGGTTATGCTCATGTCTCCCCTCTGCGTGTTCTTTCTCACCAAGGGCTAAGGGATGTGCTAGGATGATGTTTATAGTACGACAGGTAATGGTTTGGTTTGGTTTTGGAAGACACCTTGGGATCCTGGCCAGTTTGAATGTGTTCCTTTCAAAACTGACCTGAAGATGCCAGCATTTTTTAACAACAACTTACGGAGCGGGAGGGGTTTTCTAGAAATCTCCTCTCTGGCTTGTTTAAGGTATATAAGAGTCCGAGACCGGATTGACCACAAAGTGATTCAGACCTCTGGCAGGATCAGGACGCTGATGCCTGTCATCTTTCCCGTCAGGGTGGATCTCCTTCTCTTCACTGTCGATCTTGGGATCAACAACTTGTTGCTAGCAGAAGAAAGATGAAGCAAATTCAACTGTGCCCCATGGTGATTAATTTTTAACTCTTATTATCTGCTTTGCATTGTGCATGAATATATACGTACACATATATGGAAAATGTCACTTACCCAGTGTACATCTGTTCGTGGCATTAGTCGCTGCAGATTCACATGCTGTGCACATCCCGCCATCTGGTGTTGGGCTCGGAGTGTTACAAGTTGTTTTTCTTCGAAGAAGTCTTTTCGAGTCACGAGACCGAGGGACTCCTCCCACTTCGGTTCCATTGCGCATGGGCGTCGACTCCATCTTAGATTGTTTTCTCCCGCTGAGGGTGAGGTAGGAGTTGTGTATGCTAGTAATAGTGCCCATGCAATGGAGTGAATACATATGTACATAATGTAGTTTAAAGTAATATATTTACAAATGTTCAAGATCAACTTCTAAACGGCTACAGGCTCCCGGGGAGGCGGGTGGGCGCATGTGAATCTGCAGCGACTAATGCCACGAACAGATGTACACTGGGTAAGTGACATTTTCCGTTCGATGGCATGTGTAGCTGCAGATACACATGCTGTGCATAGACTAGTAAGCAGTTATCTCCCCAAAAGCGGTGGCTCAGCCTGTAGGAGGTGAAGTTGTTTGAAACAATGTTCGTAGTACTGCTTGGCCTACTGTGGCTTGTTGTGCCGTTAACACATCTACACAGTAGTGTTTGGTAAATGTATGAGGCGTAGACCATGTAGCTGCCTTACATATTTCGTTCATTGGAATATTTCCTAGAAAGGCCATGGTAGCGCCTTTCTTTCTAGTTGAGTGTGCCTTTGGTGTAATAGGCAGATCTCTTTTTGCTTTAAGATAACAGGTTTGAATGCACTTCACTATCCATCTAGCAATGCCTTGTTTAGAAATTGGATTTCCTGTATGAGGTTTTTGGAAAGCAATAAATAATTGTTTTGTTTTCCGAATTAGTTTTGTTCTGTCAATGTAGTACATTAGCGCTCTTTTGATGTTTAATGTGTGTAGTGCTCTTTCAGCTACAGAGTCTGGCTGTGGGAAGAACACTGGTAATTCTACTGTTTGATTTAAGTGGAACGGTGATATGACTTTTGGTAAAAAATTTGGATTTGTCCGTAGAACTACTTTATGCTTGTGTATTTGAATAAATGGTTCTTGTATGGTAAATGCTTGAATTTCACTTACTCTTCTTAAAGATGTGATGGCAATTAAAAATGCAACTTTCCATGTTAAGTATTACATTTCACAAGAGTGCATGGGCTCAAAAGGTGGACCCATGAGTCGTGTTAAGACAATGTTGAGGTTCCACGAAGGAACTGGTGGTGTTCTTGGTGGTATAATTCTCTTTAGGCCTCCATAAAAGCTTTTATGACTGGTATCCTAAATAGAGAAGTTGAGTGCGTAATCTGCAGGTACGCTGAAATTGCTGTAAGATGTATCTTAATGGAAGAAAAAGCCAGCTTTGACTTTTGCAAATGTAGTAAGTATCCTACGATGTCTTTGGCAGATGCGTGTAAGGGTTGAATTTGATTATTATGGCAGTAA
This sequence comes from Pleurodeles waltl, assembly GCF_031143425.1. Classification (NCBI taxonomy): domain Eukaryota; kingdom Metazoa; phylum Chordata; class Amphibia; order Caudata; family Salamandridae; genus Pleurodeles; species Pleurodeles waltl. The sequence continues at coordinate 69,201,790 of NC_090449.1, forward strand.
TAAACAAATCTTTTCCACTTATTTGCATAGCAATGTCTAGTGGTAGGTTTTCTAGCTTGTTTTATGACCTTCATACATTCCTGTGTAAGGTCTAAGTGTCCGAACTCTAGGACTTCAGGAGCCAGATTGCTAGATTCAGCGATGCTGGATTTGGGTGTCTGATCTGTTGTTTGTGTTGCGTTAACAGATCTGGTATGTTTGGTAGTTTGACATGAGGCACTACTGAGAGGTCTAGTAGTGTTGTGTACCAAGGTTGTCTTGCCCATGTTGGCGCTATTAGTATGAGTTTGAGTTTGTTTTGACTCAACTTGTTTACCAGATATGGAAGGAGTGGGGGGGGGGGGGGGGGGGGGAAGCGTAAGCAAATATCCCTGACCAGCTCATCCATAACGCATTGCCCTGAGACTGATCTTGTGGGTACCTGGATGCGAAGTTTTGGCATTTTGCGTTTTCCTTTGTTGCAAATAGATCTATTTGTGGTGTTCCCCAACTCTGGAAGTAAGTATTCAGTATTTGGGGGTGAATCTCCCATTCGTGGATCTGTTGGTGATCCCGAGAGAGATTGTCTGCTAACTGATTCTGAATTCCTGGAATAAATTGTGCTATTAGACGAATGTGGTTGTGAATCGCCCAATGCCATATTCTCTGTGCCAGGAGACACAACTGTGTTGAGTGTGTCCCTCCCTGTTTGTTTAGGTAATACATAGTTGTCATGTTGTCTGTTTTGACAAGAATGTGTTTGTGGCTTATTATGGGTTGAAATGCTTTCAGCGCTAGAAATACTGCCAATAGTTCTAAGTGATTTATGTGAAACTGTTTTTGGTGATTGTCCCATTGTCCTTGGATGCTGTATTGATTGAGGTGTTCTCCCCACCCTATCATGGAGGCATCTGTCGTTATTACATATTGTGGCACTGGATCTTGGAAAGGCCGCCCTTGGTTTAAATTTATACTGTTCCACCATTGAAGCGAGGTGTATGTTTGGCGGTCTACCAACACCAGATCTAGAATTTGACCCTGTGCCTGTGACCACTGTGATGCTAGGCACTGTTGTAAGGGCCGCATGTGCAACCTTGCGTTTGGGACAATGGCTATGCATGAGGACATCATGCCTAGGAGTTTCATCACCATTTTGACTTGTATTTTTTGATTTGGATACATGGCCTGTATTACATTGTGAAATGCCTGAACCCTTTGTGGACTTGGAGTGGCAATCCCTTTTGCTGTGTTGATTGTCGCCCCTAAGTATTGCTGTGTTTGACATGGCAGAAGGTGTGACTTTGTGTAGTTGATTGAGAAACCTAGTTTGTGTAGGGTTTCTATGACATACTTTGTGTGTTGTGAACACTTTTTTAGCGTGTTGGTTTTGATTAACCAATCGTCTAGGTACGGGAACACATGTATTTGCTGCCTTCTGATATGTGCAGCTACGACTGCCAGGCACTTTATAAAAACTCTTGGCGCAGTTGTTATTCCGAATGGCAACACCTTGAATTGGTAATGTATCCCTTGGAATACAAACCTTAAGTACTTTCTGTGTGAAGGATGTATCGGTATATGGAAATATGCATCCTTTAAGTCTAGTGTTGTCATGTAGTCTTGTTGTTTGAGCAGTGGGATTAAGTCTTGTAATGTCACCATGTGAAAGTGATCCGATTTGATGTAGGTATTTAATGTTCTGAGATCTAATATAGGTCTCAGACTCTTGTCTTTTCTGGGTATGAGAAAGTACAGAGAGTAAACTCCTGTTCCTTTCTGGTGTTTTGGTACTAATTCTATTGCTTCTTTTAGTAACAATGCTTGAACTTCTAGTCCTAGAAGATCTATATGTTGTTTTGACATATTGTGTGTTTTCGGTGGGACGTTTGGAGGGAATTTGAGAAATTCTATGCAATAACCATGCTGGATAATTGCCAGTACCCAAGTGTTTGTTGTTATCTCCTCCCAATGTTTGTAAAATTGGCTTAGTCTCCCCCCCACAGGTGTTATGTGTTGGGGATGTGTGACTTTGAAGTCACTGCTTGTTTGGAGTGGTTTTGGAGCTTTGGAACTTCCCTCTATTTTTTTGAAATTGTCCCCCTCTATATTGCCCCCGAAAACTTCCCCGCTGATATTGGCTTTGATAAGTGGGCTTTGCTTGTGAGGTTGTGGCCTCTGTAGGTTGACCTCGAAACCCTCCCCTAAATTGTGTTTTGCGAAATGAGCCTCTGCTTTGAGGGGAGTAGAGTGCGCCCATGGCTTTTGCCGTATCAGTATCTTTTTTGAGCTTTTCAATAGCAGTGTCGACTTCCGGCCCAAACAACTGCTGTTCATTAAAGGGCATATTCAGCACGGCTTGTTGTATTTCCGGCTTGAATCCTGACGTACGCAACCATGCGTGTCTCCTTATGGTTATTGCAGTATTTACTGTCCTTGCAGCCGTATCTGCTGCATCCATTGCTGACCGTATCTGATTATTGGAGATACTTTGTCCTTCTTCTACCACTTGTTGTGCCCTTTTCTGGAACTCTTTGGGTAAGTGTTCTATGAAATGCTGCATCTCGTCCCAATGAGCTCTATCGTATCTTGCCAAAAGTGCTTGTGAATTGGCAATACGCCATTGGTTTGCTGCTTGTGCTGCAACCCTTTTACCCGCAGCATCGAATTTGCGACTCTCCTTGTCTGGAGGTGGTGCATCTCCTGAGGTATGAGAGTTTGCTCTCTTGCGAGCTGCCCCCACAACCACAGAGTCTGGTGTTAATTGCTGCGTAATATAAACAGGGTCTGTTGGCGGTGGCTTGTACTTTTTCTCCACCCTTGGAGTTATGGCTCTGCCTTTTACTGGATCCTGAAATATTTGTTTGGAATGCTTTAGCATTCCCGGGAGCATAGGTAAGCTTTGGTAGGAGAGTGTATTAAACAAAAAGTCATCCTCAATTGGTTCTGAATGCAAGGTGACGTTATGAAAAGCAGCTGCCCTTGAGACCACCTGCGTGTAGGATGTACTGTCTTCAGGTGGCGACGGCCTCGTAGGGTAACAGTCTGGACTGTTATCTGATACAGGAGCATCATAAAGGTCCCATGCATCGGGATCATCTTGACTCATTGCAGTATGAGTAGGGGATTGCATCAGTGGTGGAGTGGCTACCGGTGATGTGTGCATTGATGGTGGTGGAGATGGTGGTGGAGTTGTTTGTTTTGCCACCTTTGCCTGTGGCTGCTTGTCCTTTTCTTGAAAGGCAAGTCTTCTTTTCATCCTAATTGGGGGAAGAGTGCTTATCTTCCCTGTGTCTTTTTGAATGTGGAGCCTTCTTTGAGTGTAGTCTGGCTCAACTGATTCAAGTTCTTCCCCGATCTTATGTCCTTGGATCTGGGAGGACAATCCCTGTTCCTCTGTGCAGGAACCTGTTTTCGGTTCCGAGGCTGGATGTTTCAGAATCGAAAGCTTTTCGGTCGCCTTTTTGGGCTCCGAGGAAACCTTCTTTATTTTCGGCGTCGTGTCTCGGTGCCGAACCTTTTCGGTGCCACTGTCTCGGTGCCGAGTCTGTTCGGAGCCGCTGTCTCGGGCCCGAGATTGCTGTGTGCCGGTATCTCGACCGGAGTCGGATGACTTCGACACAAGCGTGCCCTTTTTTGGTGCCGATGAACGGTCACCTATTTTTCGGGTTAAGCCATGGCCTGTTGGCGGTGGCGTCCCCTGGGCTTTTGTTGTCTTCTCGTGAGTTTTATGCTTCGACGTCTTACTCACGGTTTTTGGCGTTTCTTCGGGATCGAGCTCGTCCGAGTCCGATTCCTGGATGGAGAAGGTTTCTTCTTCCTCCTCGAAACGCCGTTGTCCTGTCGGCGCCGACGCCATCTGCAGTCTTCTTGCTCTTCGGTCTCGTAATGTTTTCCTCGACCGAAACGCTCGACAGGCTTCACAGGTATCCTCTTTGTGCTCTGGAGACAGACACAAGTTACAGACCAGATGCTGATCTGTATATGGATACTTGTTATGACATTTTGGGCAGAAGCGGAATGGGGTCCGTTCCATCAGCCATGAAGAGACACGTGGCCGGGCCGACCAGGCCCCGATGGGGAATCGAAAAAAAACCCGAAGGGCCACCGGAGTTCTTCCAAAGTCGGTGTCGATCTGTTGTAACTAACCCGATACCGAACGCAAACAATACCGGCGATTTTTCAGAGATTCTAACTAACTTTCCGAACCGAAACACGGAGCAAAAAGGAACACGTCCGAACCCGATGGCGGAAAAAAAACAATCTAAGATGGAGTCGACGCCCATGCACAATGGAGTCGAAATGGGAGGAGTCCCTCGGTCTCGTGACTCGAAAAGACTTCTTCGAAGAAAAACAACTTGTAACACTCCGAGCCCAACACCAGATGGCGGGATGTGCACAGCATGTGAATCTGCAGCTACACATGCCATCGAACATGTATATATATTTGCGGTTTATAGATTGAAGTAGATAATTCTTTGTACATGTTTTCATTTCATTGCTGCGCACATTTTTGAGCGTGCACTTTCAGTTGTACTGACCTTTCTTTACGAGTCTTGCAGAGTGATTTAATAAATGTATTTCCTAGACTAAGAGTTGCTTACCAAAGGTTCTTTTCAGTGTGTGTGTTTCATCTCGGTGATTGTAGTGAAGCAAAACAGTTAGAAGTTGTGGCTTCCAGAAGGGTGCGGAATTTACATCCTTCATGGGAGATTCCAGGATTGTCTGATGCAGTTCAAGTCATCACACACCAGACTAGTGCCCCTTCCGAGGAGAAACCACATTGAGAATTGTTTTGCGTGTGAACGTACGGTCAGGGAGACTCAGATCATCTGACCCCTGACACTGTGCTTCCTTTTTTCAGAAGTACAGCACTAAGCACTTTTCATGTGGAATCGCAACCGACTGGGGTCGCAGGAGTCTTTTAAAGCCTCACTGTTGCGGTTGCCCAGCCACCCATGTCACAAACCTTTACCATTTCATCTTGCTGGACCCCCCTCCTGCTTTAGGCTGCGGTCCCCTCTAGGATGCTCCAACTGGCATCTGGCCCAACTCTTCTGAGGCACCCTCATGCTATGGAAAGCCAGACGGCACGCCTGTGACTACATATAGTATGTAAACAACAAACGCTCATATATTGGGTCATACACTTCCTGGCATAGAGTGGGCAGGGCTAATCCTTTCTTTTCATTCATCCAAGATGGTGGCTTTCTCTTAATTTTTCATTAAGCCTGGCCAATCCAAGATGGTTTCCCCAGTGTCTCCCATGACACGTCCTGCTTTACCATATACTGGACTTGGACGCATCACAAAACATTTGAAGCTCACCATGTTCATCACCCTTTACTGCTACTATTTTTTACCCATATTTATCTATCCTTTATTTTTCTTCATCTGATTCTAGAATTGCCTTTTGAGGTCTGTGAGCTTGCTTTTGCTTTAAGTCTGTCTTGAATAGTTCAGAGCCTTAGCTTTCCCTGCTTTTGGTTTTTCTTCACTTTCAAGAGCCTGAAGATGCCATGCCAAGCTTTTTAATGCCATTTTCGTTTAGAGGCTGATTCTAGAAGACGCTGGTCACCATTCACTTGTTTGTGCTGCAGGGAGGGGACCAAGTACTTGGATCAAGTGAAGCCAAATGACACTTGTGATGTGGTCTGAAAGAAGAAATCATGGCTGAGCTGGTCCACAGTACCCATCCTACTATCTTTACCAATCTCACTGATCCAGCTTTGCTCATTGAACGCAAACTCCAGGAAAGGCAGAATGAAAACCAAAAACCTTGAGTTAGATCTTGTATCTCTTTCTGAACATATATTTTGCAAGAAGATGATGGACTTAACATCATGTTCCTATCTATGCCACATTGTCAGGAAGGGAACATAATGACTCAGTGCTGGGAAGGGAACTTTTCCATATGAAATGTGATCTTACGGAATAGAGACATCTATTACTGGCCACAAAGAACCCTTTGAAATGCTAAATGATCAACAAAACATGCCATGTGTATGAAATGTGCAATGTAGGACTGGTTGTCAAGCTCAGTAGGCATGTAATTTTTTTTTCATGCTATTACCTTACTTTGAGCTTTATTCTTGGTTTAAAAAATTCTCCAGGCCGAGGGTCTGTTCCAGTGTTCCTCTGAAACCTTTGTTACATTTGATCAACTTGCGTTACCTTACCATTGGTTAGTTGATGTCAGTGCTTAATTTGTGCTTGTTGTTTCCGGTGCTGAGCACCGGCACTTATTTTTGAGGGCCGGCGCTTAGTTTTCTGCCTCAAGTATTTACTGCGAGCAAAAGACACATATGGAAGAGACGGAGGAAGAGAAAAACGAAAAATCGTCACAATAGGAGAAAGCAGAAAGCTTCATGAGCGAGCTGAAGGGGTAGGGAGTGGCTGTAAATAGATTGAAGAGGCCCGAGATGGCTTCCGGAATACGCTGCCTCAGTATTCTGTGTTCGCAGATTTAGTTGCAGCAGCCGCGTGTTTAAGAGACGGGCTTTGGGCACCAGCACCTTTTTATTTACAAATTAAGCACTGGTTGATGTTGTACAGTCATTTCTGGAAAGAGTAAAAGGAGCTCAGGAACAATTGAATGGAATGGAATTGGAAGCTTTTCTTATTAAATCTCCAGTAATGGAGACCAATAATCTTTATTTCTAACAGAAAGTACGATTCATTCCTACTAAGGCTTCACAAAGTGATGTGCTGCACATGTCATGGCTCAGCTATTTCTGGGCATAGTGGAATTAGATCTACTTTTATGTTGTACTGTTTTCTTCTTTGTGGCTACTGTCAATTCTGATGCCGAGATTATAAAGCCGAATTTCAGAGTTTGATTGGACTGGGTACTCCATCGCAAACACAGTAGAGTACCTTGTTCATCAAATCCTCAGTCCACCTGCTTTATCATGATCCAGGCGGTCCAGCATGTTTCCAACACGGGCGCCCTCGCTTTCTCCACCATCGGAATAGCCAATAGAAGAAGGCAAGTCAGAGAGAGAACATCAGATCGCACGCCTTACTTAGAGCTGACAGTCTGATATAATTTTTCTGTCCATCACCATCAGGAAAATCATGTTGATAACAGGCCAAAAACAGACAAATGACCCACACACCCTGGGAGAATGTTCCCACAGAATGGGGTAATCCGGTTTCTGCTTTTCAGTAACAACTTCAATTTTTAGAATTTGTTCTTGAGAAACAAAGGTTTGGTGAAGAGCTGCCTAAAAGACATCAGACAGAGTGCCTTCAGAGGGTCTGCTGTGATGACAAAATAGGTATCCTCTCCCCCTAAGTCTACCAATTATTCAGGCACATGGCCTTACGCATTCCCCTGTCCTCGCTTATTATTCACACCAGGCTGTGTAAGCTCAAGCAGGGAGATTCGCCTACATATTCTCCATCATGGTCGCTGGGATACTGTGGGCATGCCCAGTATTTTATTTTCAGTCATCCAAGCTGGAAACTTCCTCTGTGTGTTCTACTGAGCCTGACTAGTTCAAGATGGTACCAGAAGATTTCTCCCAACATGGTTTCCCTGCTTTACCATGTATGAGGAAGTTTGCACTGCGTTGCAAAGCATTTGAAGTTAATTTTCAGTAGAGTTCATTGCCTCTTCTGCTACACTTTGTGCTTCATTTGTGTTCCCCTTTTTTCTTCAGTTTATTCCAGACCTAACTTGATTCTACTCCACCTTCTCTTGAGTAGTTGAGAGCCTTGCCCTTTTCTTGATTATTTGCCTCCAATAAGCTGAAACGATCTTTGAAGTCAATTTATATGCCACTGGCTTTCTCCTCCTGACTCTGTTCGGCTTTCATTTCTCTGGCATGCAAGGTGGGACTGAGGTTACTGCAAAGGCTGCCAAAACCCCAGGCAATCCTAACCAATGTGACTTCTGAGTCCAGCGACTGACCCCAAATGCTAAACAGAAGAATGGAGCTCCCCTATTTGCAGTGAAACTGTTTGAACTCTAGCCGAGGTTCTATTTTTTGGGGAACCTAATTTTCACATTATTTGTGATGTTAGCACTGACAATACCAGTATATGAAAATTGTTACACAATGAGAAACCTTTTTATGAAAACACATATATTACAGGAAGATGGCACATTCTGAATGCTGAATCTCAAAGAAGGCATCAAAGCACGAGACTGGAGGGCTATGCCAAGGTTATGATAGTGAGTTCCCAAGAGTGCCTGACAACTTTTGTGCCATGCTACCTCTCCAGACTTTCCATTTTTCTTTATCGTCCCTACGAGCTTGGCACCCCTTCTACAGTCGAGGCTGGGCATTGACAGATGTCAACGAGGTGTCAGGCATCCAGTTATGGGAAAAGCAGGGAAGGCGGCTCCAAAGCAGCTCTAGAGTGAACCCGCAGAGATGTGGGCAGGGGTGGTACCAGCAAGGCTTGAGTTAGTAGTTTAGGATGGCACCGGCAAGTATTGAGATGGTGGAATATCTGGCCTGGTGCAGCAGAGCGGACCACAAATGTAGTTTACGGTCAAAGTAATAGAATAGACGGTTCTTGCAATCTTGCAACTAAGAAATTTCCGCCAACGGTTTGGTGGGTTTTTCTGTTTCATGTTTCCCGTCACTACAGTACTTACCTTAAAAATGACATACTTATGTTATGCAATGCATATAATAATATTTACATGAGGTATTTTGTACAGTCCAAATTAAGCTCTAAAGTGCAGAAGACTTTGTAAAAAAATATATACATACATTAACAGTTGATTCTGAGATATGGGTATTGTATCTACAGAGGTGTGTGGCTGACCCGAAATTACCGAAACAAGGATGTGTAGGGAAACAGTAAATCAGTGGCGGATCGCAGGAAGGAAAAGGTGCAGGGCGGTGCAGCGCGTGGCCGGTTGGGGCATGGGTGCGGGGTGGATCCGCTCCTCGACTGGACTGCAGGCACAGGCTCCCAGCCTACCCTGCGTCCAATCCTAACACTGCTTTCATGCTACTGGCAGCATTAAAGCAGCATTAGGATTGGACGGAGCGCCCAGCCACGGTGCTCTGATGCAGAGTGAAAGTCTTTACCTGCTGTCTCCAACCCAGCAATGCAGTGCCTGTGTTGCTGGGTTGGAGAGAGACAAGTGCGCATGTGTATTTGGCCAGCAACACACATGCCCACTATGGGGGAGTTTCATCCCCATCAGCATGCCCCCCCTTTTTATTACAAAACAATAATAAACATAGTTTACTATGGTTTTACAGAGAGGTTTTGCCGCTGCTGCTGCTGGCCAGAGGGCGATGCTCCTCCGCCCTAACGGAGGAGCCGCCCCTTGTATATACATTTTATTTGGATAGAACCAAGCAACACATGGAACAGCTGAATGTTACATATTTAACTACACTAAACATTAATGAGACAAACTTGCATATATTTACATTTTCTAATATTGTGCGATGCAGAAACGTGGCCATCACACAAAGCTTTCATAAAATAACAAGGCCGTGTTTTGATTAGGGGTGGGGGAAGTTATGCATATTTTACTTTGTGAAGTATGTATAATTCTCTTGAAAACCTGTAAAATATCAACAAAGACTCATAGCTGGATGCGCTGGTTGCTTCCATGTAATAATTTGGGACCAACTGTTGCCTGAGCTGGTCACTCACGGAAACGCTACGGAAAATCTACGAAAATGTTATGCGCTCAGAATCAAAATGCTCGCAAGCTACCAGAGGGATATGCATGGCTTTATAGTACTTGCAAAAACAAGCTAAGCTAGGAATGCCCTTGCTTCAAACATATTCTTGTAATTAGTGGTGCCAATTACTGCATGTGAGAAAAACCTAAGCAAGTGATCAGGCATAGGGTAATGCTTTTTATTGTAACATTTGTTGCAATAAATATATGGCAGAGTACATGTGACTGAATCAAGCAGAAAGACTCCATTCCTCCTTCATCCCCTTCCTCGTTCCCTTTCTTACTCCAAGTGGTTCTTCCCATTGAGACCCCCCTCAGTTACCACCGTATCAAGTTGTTTTTTATGTCTATGCCAAAGTCCCTCCTACCTATAAACATTACCACCTCCCAAGAAACTTCCTGTCCCGTCTACGGGACGCCACCTTCCCTTTAGCAGAAACGTTGGTTGGGTACGTTCTGATTATTGAAGACTGTAGTGGCCTCTCTATGATGGTGCTAGGCCCACTTTTTTTCCCAAATGCTGGACTAATGTTTGGCACTTTCAGCGAAAGCAGCAGGAGGATGCTACGAATTGTACACAGTATTCAGAGCGGTGGAGCATGGGCCCAGGCCCAGTTTGTTTTGCTAAGACACGCCGGGGTGAGTGACCTGCATGTAGAACATTTGCATATTGCCCCTACCACTATGCAGGGGCGGCCCCTCCAAGAGAGCGGAAAAGCATCACCCGCTAAAAAAGAAAATGCCCCCAGAACTGAAAAATAGAATGGTAATAAACTTTCTTTATTACCATTTTTTTTTTCAGCACCCCGTCCTGAACCGAGTGTCAGGACGGGGCGGGGCAATTGCTGCTGAGTGGCAGGAGGGAGTTGTGCACTTGTTTAAAGTGCGCATGTCCCTATGGCCAGCCGTCTTGCGATGGCCAATCTGCCATGCGCACTTTAAACTTCTTTAACCCAGCTGCCGTAAGCACAGGCCTCCAGCGCTCTTGTGAGTGCTGAGAGAGGCCGCTCCCACTAATTCTGTTGCTTCTTTCATGCTGGCTACTGTCAATATGGCACAATAAGGGTTTAGATAATGAGTAATAGAAAGAGATGAAGTAAATAAAAGAATTGGCGTTAAAATAATACATATATCTCCCAATGATCAATTAATGTGTTCACTTCGGGCAGAGTGAATATATATTTGTCCCTACTATACAACTGGAGCACGTTCACGTGGTTCGTACCAGTCCGGATATAGTAGGGTTATATGGGCTGGCCCCTTATGTTTATTGGTTTCCAGCATGAGAGCAGCACCAGGATTGGCTAGTGGAGTTTCCTGGGTCCCGTCGCGCATTGGAGCCAGGAGAGAAGAAGAGACGATGGGAAGAGAGGAGGTCATCCTAAGGTACATGCTGTTTTTTAAGATTATTATTGTAGCCTCCGCCCTCCAGCCCCCATTGTAAATACGAGCCGGCAGCCACTGCCACTATATGAGGCACTGAAGTGGTTAGCCACAGGTGTAGCACACTACTAGGAGTGAACACAACTGACCTTTAATGCACCTTATTTAATACATTAGTAACTCATATATGTGCATTTAAAGTGATAAGGTGTGTCCCCAACACTCAGTCCTTTCACCCACTCACTTACCTACAACAGTAAGGACTTCATTGCTGATCTCTGCCTTGATGTGCAGCCGCCCCCGGCGTTCCGTGTGGTCGGTCCCACAAAGGCTGGGCACGTTCATCACGCAGCGGTTGTGAACATTCATCATGCAATCTGAAAACAAAAAAGACAGGAGGGGGTAAGCAGCGCACTCCAGCACGTGTGCTTTACTTCCATTTTGAAATGTTCGAGGAGTGGGTTACAGTGCTTTCTTGGGGGGCGCCTACACTAGACCAGCGCCTGGATACCCTCCCGAGTAAGATGAGCGCTCTACAAATAGTCATAACATACCAAAGGACCTGAAGAAAATCAAGGTCAATTATTTTATACTCATGAGCTTATAAGAAGTGCAAAAGCAACCCAGTGCAATTAACCTTTCCAGTGGGGTATCAGCTGTACCCAGGGCCCCTGAATTATGCGATTGTGTGGTTGGAGCTATTTTTGCATAATTATAGATTTCCTGCATTTGCCACATAATCCATCATCAGCTGCAAAATCTACAGATTTTAACAAAGAAAACGCAAAGATGGACTGGTCACCTTTCTGTTGCTTATTGCTATATCTGGGTGATAAACTGGTACTAAAGAGGCACAACTAATGGCGAGACAGAGTTAACAAGTTCAAAAATGACACAATAATGAAGTAATAGTATCACAAAATGTAACGCATAGAGCCGCATAATTTACTCTGCAGCATAATTCGCCCCTCCATTGTTTCATAATTCCAGTGGCCCTGATGGTGCCTTATTATGCCCTTTGTTGTAAATCATTGAGAATAATCCAATTAAATAGTATTCCCCCCTACAAGCCATTTTGCAAGCGAAAATGCAAGATGGTGATGAGTGGGGAGCTAAAAACTATGCACGCAGGGTCAGAGCTGGTGGGGAGCAGCGTGGGGGGGGGGGGGGGAGGGGAGGTTAGGGTGTTGACAGGAAACGAGGGAGCTGGGCACAGGAAAGCTGCCCCGCTAGAACATATTTCTGTCCGGCTACATTAAATCACATCGCTGAATTCTAATATTAATTGGATTGGGCTGAGAGTTTAAACATCTTTGCTTTCCTTTCTGGCTCTCTCAAACTGTCGGACATGGGTCAGTAGATGTATAAAGAGGGCTCCAGTTTTCATTCTTTCTGTGTTTCAGGAGGATGGAACGGCACGTTTTATATTTTTTTCCTCTTCTCTAGCGCCCCCTTTTTCTCTGTTTCTCTCACTCCCCCATCCCACAACCCCTCTATTCTGGCTTTCTCTTTGTTTCTCTCTGCTGCTCTCCTGTCCTCCATCAAAGTACACAAAGCACCTTAAGGTGGGAGGGCCAGAGCCTGTGTACAAAAAATAGGATGTTTTTGCTTCAAGGCCACTAGTTACCATAATTATGATATCACTGGAAATGACATTACATGATGGTGTGTGATAATCTCACTGGAAATAAAGCTTTTATTATGCATTTTTGAGCCATCTTGTAAGTTTGATTTTGATGGAATTCAGTGGATCTCCCGAATTCTATCTGGAGCAACATGCAAGAGACCCCAGACACAAGCTTCAGACACATATAACTGATGGCCAGAGATTCACAAGCACTCTCAGGCACTGCTCCCTTGATCCAGGAAACGCTGGTTTTAAAGAGGTAAGTGTGGACACAAGTTGTGGCTGGCAATGTTCAAGACACTCCCTACTTTTTCTGTGACTCGGAATTTTACTCCCTCATCAGTATTGCCAGGACTGGTTCGGGGGCCCAGTGGCAACCAAAGGTTACTTGGCTTCAATCGTGTGAACTGAGGTTGTTAAGCCCTCATGTACTGGGGTATCCATGTTCCCCAAACTGAAAACCAAGAACACCCCATTAGCACTTAACATTCTAGGTAGAGATGGGAGCTGTTGTGGGTTTAAACTCAGAACTCAGTACCAGACATGATATCACTCAATATGTCATGCCAGTGCCTTTACTCAAAAGTACTTTAATGTACACACTGCTAAACACTGCATGTAAAATTAAGAGAACATACAACATGTACTTTTGGTAAAACAGTTTACCAAGTAGTCAGGATGTTCTTAGGGATGGTTTGGGGTGCCCATTTGCACCCTCTCCTTAAAAGGGGTTCTCATGGACTAACTAGCGTGCAAATCACCTATCCTGAAGATTTAGCACTTGTGGGCTAACCCCTTCTATCTAGTCTGCTGACGTTATCTGTGAGGAACCTAGCGACAGTTTCTATGTCCCCAGGCCCTAACATATAAAATCTAGCAACATTTCTAAACACAAATGAAAAGTTTATATCCTACGAAACCAGAAAATGGAAGCCAAGCTTTAGAAAACCTGCAAAGGCAGACATGGATTCACCACGGCTCCCACTTTAGCAAAAGTTGACTTACAACCCTCTGTGACCCAATACAACCTCTGCTTCCCCCAGGGCCTTCACAAAAGCTAGACACGAGTAGGAAACTGGCAAGGCCTACAAATGAGCAGATCCTTCAAAAGTGCATATCTTCGCAGTCGCTGCACTGATTTTGATGCAATGTGGAGCTCTTCACTCCACAAGCTTCTTCAGATGGTCAGAGTTCTTTTTCCTTCCTGCACAGCCAAGATCTCCTTTTCTAAAATACATGCTCCTGCTTTGGACCCAATTCTCTTGCAAAGCTCACCAGGCAGTCACCAGAAAGACCACGGCATAGCCTCGCCTCTGGTGGGGCAGTGCAGCAGTCACTTTTTTCACAACACGCAGTTCCTCCTTCTCCAGGCAGTCTCCACCTCTCCTTGCAAGACTTTTGTCTAGGTTTTGTCCTACCAGGTAAGGAAGACCACAACCAGGAACGCTAGCTCCCGGAGCGCAAGTATTTTACACCTACACTGCTGTGTGTAACCTCGCACCGGTCAACGACAACTCTACCACACTGACCCGGGTTTCTACTCTGTAAAATTCTAGGTTTGCAGACATACACAGATTCCAAATATCCATCTCTGAGCCGCTTTGAGGCAGTTCATGAAATTGTGTTTATTAGCCCCAGACTGGACAGGCTAAAACCTTTTGTCATTCACACTTGGTAGGAAAAGGGGGTGGATCTTGGATGGATCTGAAACAAAGGTTGAAAAGAAGGAAAAGCCTTTCCACCAGGTTCCTGCACAAAACAGTCTGCAGTGACACCTCTGGGAAGAAATGAAGCCTGAAAGGGGCAGGAAAGTTCTCTCCTGTGGATGGGGGTGTCTTCCTCACTCAGTCCTTATGCAGGAGCCTGTTCCAGTTCAAACGGCCCTTGAAATGTTCCTGCAATGGCATCTGTGTCTGGCAGGGTCTCTCACTCTTATGAACCAGCCACACACAGGACTTCCAAAATGGATCCCTGTCCCCATACATTCAAATAAAGCAGACTCACATTCCAAGCTTACCACAGTTCACATGTGCAACACGCACTCTGCACAAACACCCGCTATACAAACTACCCAAAGCCAATTACCCTACCTGTGCATGTTCAGCTGAGGCGGGCACTATAGCTTGTGGTTCATAGTGCAATTTGAACAGAGAATACAGTGGGCGAACCTCCTTTAGGGAATCCCACACCGCAGCACCAGGTACAAAATACCAGAGGTCAAATAGTAAAAACAGTGAGTTTTCATCTGGTAGAGCCCACTTTACTAACAAGCATAAACTTACTCTCCCAGATCTCTGGCAGCACATGCTATTCTGGTGTTTTCTGGTATCTTTGCTGCACTAAATCTAATTGCCTTGATTGCCTCTTCCTGGCCTGGAGCAGTATACAATGCCACTGCCCATCTTTCCAGTTGCCTGCTGTCTTGCCAGGGCCCTGGCTGCTTCTTTGGGTGCACACATTGCTATCAGTGATTGCTGGATTATATTTGACTACACTTCCAGTTCCTTTCCACAGTGATGATCACCCCTCTGACCCAATGGAAGCAGATGGAGTTTCCTAGGTTCTTAAGAAATCTCCCACTTAACATAACTTCTCTGTCTCCCTATGGAGAAGGGGGCAGTGTGAACTAGTGATTAAGTTGCCCACTGCACATCCTACTTCCTACACTTTAGGACAGTTGGATCCTGTGCCAGTCGCTTAGGGCGTTATGTAGAGCTTGGCGAGGCTTTTCTGTCACAAACTTGAAGGAGTATCCTGTCTGCCAAACCATCAGTCCACTTGCTCTAAATAGAGTCTGGGTTATGACCGAGGATGAACTGAAAATGTCTAGAATCTGGGGGATGTGAAACTCTAAATGTATATATTCCTTCTGTGCATGGCCTGCATTACATTGTCTCATTACAAATACCAATTCTTTTGTTTATATTAACTTTATAACAATCTGTACATATAGAAACATTGTAACTTCTACTATTTAGATTCTGGAGGACCATCATGTCTCTGCTGGCAGAAAGAGAGGAAACCACAGACAATGGGAGGAAGCAGGGATGAGAAAGAAGCTTCAAAAGATGGAGGGGTGCAGGGGGTGTAGGGTGGTGGAAGAAAGAGGCTTGACTTGGAGTCAAGGACAGGCAGCATTGGGCAGCACCGGCAGCAGGCTCCTAGGAAAACAGTGTTTCTACCATTGCTACTGTCATGCGATCCCAACGGATTCAATACTTTACAACCCGTTCTATCCAAGCATCATTCTGTAGTTTATGTACCTTCTTTTCTACAAGAGATGCAAATTCAAGGGGTCAAATCCAGCCCACCAAGCATCTACAAACACATGGGTTAGTGGTAGTTCCCAAAAGTGTGTGCCTTCCAATGAGCAAACAACAACCCCAGCATAGAATCACCATCACCCTCAATGTCTGAACATTGATCGGCTCAATCCAAAAAAACCTTCTTATCTGATGACTCTGGTGGCCAAGGGTGGCTGAGAAAATCAGTTCTTGCAGGATCTGCTTGCAAGCAAAAATTAGTTTTCCTTCTCCAGAAGTGCCAATCTAGCCCAGACTACTATCTTCACTGAATGTGTTGCTGACAGGTCTCCTTCAAAAGCTGGACTGCAAAGGTTGGCAACATGGGGCTTCCTGAAAGCTATACATGGATAATGCTGCATAAAAAATCTTTACCAAGATAATAATAGAATTCCCAGAGATTGAACAGTTCCGAAAGAACTGCAAAAAGAACAGGCCCCTGTAGACTCTGGGGAATCTTCAATGAATGCAAACTCCATAGGGCTGAGCTTGTCGTATTTAGATGCAAAGCTCGAAGTAAGAAAACTTGGACTTCACTGCATATACCTTCAGCACCTTAGTGCAATATTGCACCAACTGACTAGCACGAAAACAACCTTGGCACCCAGCACCTATGGCCAAATTTAGGTTCTTGCACGGGTCTGTCGCCGCACCTCTGCAGAGTGTACATGATCCGGTGCCTGGTAATCTGGGTTGTTTTGTCTTCCTCGGTGGCCAGTTAAAGAACTACAAAAACTCATTTCTGCTTTCAGTACATGCTACTGAGTGAAGATATAGAGTTGGGTCTATTGAGCAGTTGTGCCCTACCTGGGTACATACCGTACCATGGGATCACTGGCAGCCCTTCGGCGGAACTGAACCGACCAGATATTGCGCCCTCCGGTCTCGCTCCCACCTTTAGGCATTAGAAGGGAGACAAATGTATAATCCCGGAGTGGATGGAAAAAAGCCAGTGGATGGTCCTGTCTATGCCACCATGAGAGCCCGAGACAAAAGCTGCCACCTGGGTTCTTTTTCTCCTTCACCATCACCGCCTATCACTTCGCGGGCAAAAAACGCACTCACGACTTTGCCTGCATCCTATTTTCTGGTTAGATTTTGTACGCAAAGGTAGGTCAGATACTTTGATTTCGGATATATAGTGGACAGAAAAATGAAAATGTGAGAAGAGAGTCCCTCACAGTAGATACTGATTGCCACAGGGGACTGGGGGGACACAAAAATCCATACGATCTGTCTGCACCCTCGCAGCGCTTTCAAAAATTGGTAGACACATCACCACTTACCAAACACATCCTTATTTGTTAACGATTCTTTTTTAATTTAAAAAGTCACAGGCTAAGGAATTAAATAAAGGCGAAACAAGATGTGGGACAGACTAATTAGCCAGGTATTTAGATCAATGACACAGTGAAGGATGTGTGCATCAGGGCCAAGAGCACATTCTTTCTAAGAGGAAATCTTCTTGCCAACTAAACCCATTCATGTTATGTAGGCTCTTTCCCATTGCCATTTACTTGGCAACTGGTGGTGACAAAAGCAACTAGGCCTCTGAAAGCTGTTCACATGGAAGTGATGCGACTGCGCGTGCACGTCTCACCCATGCAGGCCTGAGCTGAACCAAACCATCCTCTGCAGATCGCTCTCTCATATGCCAGTTAATAGTCAATATAGTGGCCCTGGAAAAAGGTGGCCCTTCTTGTCCTACTGTGCGTATCCTATGCATTATGGCAATCACGATATAATGTGGCTTTATGACAATCATGATATAATGTGGCATTATGGCAATCATGATATAATGTGGCTTTATGACAATCATGATATAATGTGGCTTTATGGCAATCATGATATAATGTGGTATTACGACAATCATTATATAATGTGGCATTATGGCAATCATGATATAATGTGGCTTTATGACAATCATGATATAATGTGGCTTTACGGCAATCATGATATAATGTGGTATTACGACAATCATTAAATAATGTGGCATTATGACAATCATGATATAATGTGGCATTACGACAATCATGATATAATGTGGCATTACGACAATCATGATATAATGTGGCATTATGGCAATCATGATATAATGTGGCTTTATGACAATCATGATATAATGTGGCATTATGGCAATCATGATATAATGTGGCTTTACGACAATCATGATATAATGTGGCTTTACGGCAATCATGATATAATGTGGCTTTACGACAATCATGATATAATGTGGCTTTACGGCAATCATGATATAATGTGGCTTTACGGCAATCATGATATAATGTGGCTTTACGGCAATCATGATATAATGTGGCTTTATGGCAATCATGATATAATGTGGCTTTATGGCAATCATGATATAATGTGGCTTTATGACAATCATGATATAATGTGGCTTTATGACAATCATGATATAATGTGGCTTTACGACAATCATGATATAATGTGGCTTTACGACAATCATGATATAATGTGGCTTTATGACAATCATGATATAATGTGGCATTACGGCAATCATGATATAATGTGGCTTTATGGCAATCATGATATAATGTGGCATTATGGCAATCATGATATAATGTGGCTTTATGACAATCATGATATAATGTGGCATTATGGCAATCATGATATAATGTGGTATTACGACAATCATTATATAATGTGGCATTATGGCAATCATGATATAATGTGGCTTTATGACAATCATGATATAATGTGGCATTATGGCAATCACGATATAATGTGGCTTTATGACAATCATGATATAATGTGGCATTACGGCAATCATGATATAATGTGGCTTTACGGCAATCATGATATAATGTGGCATTACGACAATCATGATATAATGTGGCATTACGACAATCATGATATAATGTGGCATTACGACAATCATGATATAATGTGGTCTTCCTTTGCATACTATGCGCGTTCAGGAATTATGGCGGCCATGACATAAGGTCAGTCACATGGCATGCTCTGACCATTTAGACACTATGGTAGTGTGGAATAAGGTGGCACCCATGCTATCCAATGGGAATCTGACCATAAGTTGGGCATCCCCAACATTTGCAGGGTACCACTTAGCATATAATGCGCTTCCCTTGCACATGATTTTGATACATAGAAATGTGAGAAAGCGCTGGTCCGTGTTGGGCTGTAGGGACAGTGAATACATTCCAGGATAGAGCTTTGAATGTAGTTCAGTGTAGTTAATTTATTCTCTGTCAAACCTAAGACGTAGCTTAAATCTCCACTATAGTGGCTCCCTAACCATAATATCTTCTCCACTCCACTCCCTCTTGCGATGGGTCTAAAACTGTCAACCTCCTTAATGCAGAATGTGTCTTTCGAACACCCCCCATTTTCAAAGTTCAAAATAACGTCACAGATTTCCAAGGGGCACCGAGTGTCCCAGGGGTCTTGACTAGCAAATAATCCCCTATGCTGCCGATACTCTCTACCTGTTTCCATAAATCACAATATAAACACAAGGTTAGGTCCAGGAATTCCCTTCTGCATCACTCCAAGGTATGCAAACTACAGAGTGCATTTCACTGTATTTATTTTATTCCGTTTTCATATCATCAAAACGTTTCCCTTTGCACCTGAACTGCCACGGTAAGTCAGTGAACAACAATACTTATGTGTCCTTGTACATTACCGCGCCCCTCTGTCCAATATTCTGAAGAAGAATGTCCCTGTCTCTAAAATTGAGGATGTGGTTCACAACGACGAGTGGGGGATGCTCAATGCGGCGGGAGACACACCAGAGCTCTATGCACTCTCTCCACTGAAACAATGTGGAAAGGCCCTTCAGCTTCAGCACATTCAGGATACTGTCTGGCTCAAAGAGACACACTTGGGCATTCCGATCTTTCTGGTACCCTGACTAACAGTATGTTGTTCCTTTTTGCTTTGCCTTCCACAGCCTCCATCCATCCATCATTTTAGCATCTAATTGCAATTGCTTCACTGAGGATTTGAGAGTTTTATGGCATCCAAGTTATCTTTTGTTGATTGTGCACAAATTCTCTTAAAGTCTGCATTCAGTAGATTGACTTCAATGGTACCCATGCCAATCTTTCACTTGAAAGCTGGTCTTGAGTCTTACTTCTGCTAGTAGTTTAGGCAGTAAAAGTTTAAGTGGAATCAAGAGTCCAAGGGCCAGTTCTCACTTACCAGCATGGTCTTTTGGCACTTTTCTCAGAGCCAGAGGAGTTTATAAGAAGATGCACTTTCAAACCACGTGAGTTGTGGTCAACTGTTTTTTCTTTCACCCCCCATTTGTGTGACATCATAAAATGCATCTCTCACTGAAAATATTGTGGCCTCCTATAGGTGAGTATGTAACTTCACTGTCTCCACCTTTATCAGTTCCTGTGGAAACACTTCACTCCACTGTGGTGTACATCCTATCCAATGTGGTGGGTGCTCAGCATGACTTTACCCACCAAAAAACATAAATAGTTTTGCCCCTTATCACAATTAATCACAGGCAGCCCTCATTTGAGATCCTCCAGAGGCTTGTCAGCTTATCCCATTCACACAAAATGTATTATTCCAATATAAAAGCTGAGACTAAGTTGGAAACTTTAGCCCCTCAAGCAGTACGTCATTTCAACTCAAGGCCACAATGGTTAACATTTAACTGCATGGACCTGGACACCAGCTCCCATTCACCCCAGGCACTCAGTGCCTCAGGGATCGTTATAATGTTGCATAAGTATGAGTGGCTTGTAGTCTACCGCATACGGCAATATCAATCGCGGCGGTACTGCATTTGCAGAGTCCTCCTCTCCCTCCCACCCTGTTAGGACTGTGTGTTGATTCCGTCCTCTTTCCCTCATGGGTCCTCCTTTCAAGTTGGTGAGTTTGACCTGTAGTTACTTTATTTACCAGATATTCACACGCATCGCTATCGACACTTAGAGGTAAGAAACGTGGGATAGTGCAGGTTACCTGGGGAATATCAGTGGTTGTCCGCGAGCTCAGTAACTTTGCAGCCATCTTAGTTGGCTACCTTGCACACATGTGCACTACTCCTAAACAATCTCTCTTGCAGGGTTTTGTTCCCCCTGGATGTGGCATCACTCTTGAATAAATTAGGGTTCAATCCTCATCCCCAGCCAACTTTGAATCCTCCTGTTTGTCGCTTATGCCTTCAAAAACTATTGAAAGGAGTCTTTTTTACAGACATATCCCTTTTAGATTATGCCCAGGCTATGTCCTGCCTCCTTTGGAGCTTGGAATCTGTTTTGGTCGATCTCAACAACTTAACAACAGTCATGGATAATGCTCACATTTGAGTGATAATCAATGAACAGTACAACACATTTAGTGATGATGTTGTTTCTTTGAAGATAATTGGCACGTGCTGCTTTTCTTGTTGTTTCATGACTCTGATCAACAAAAGAATCACCTTCAAGTTCCTCAAGCACGCCTACAAGGCCCTCCACAACATCAGACCGGTATTCTTCAGCCACCGGCTCGCCTTCCACACCCACCAGACAACTCCGCTCACCTGGCCCCGGCACCCATCCCACGGATCTGCAAGACCACGGCCGGAGGAAGATCCTTCTCCTACCACGCCATAAGACCTGGAACTCTCTTCCTCTTCATCTCAGGCAATCTCCCTCTCTGCCTCAATTCAGGAAGGACCTCAAGACCCAGCTGCTCAGCTGATCCGACCATCCAGCACTTCAACTGAGCTGCAGTAGACTTCCCTCCCTCCCCCACCCTGCCCTAGCAGGGAGCTGAGACCCAAACAAGTGATTAGCCACACTCTATAAGAATCCTGATTGATTGATTGATTGAGGCAGTTCATCATCTGTACTGAAAAAGCCATTGTCTTTTTTCATGCTGCCCAAGGCTAGACCCTGAAAGACTGATGTACCTGTGTGGATAAGTCGGCCCTCTGAACCTCACTGAACCCGAGCAGCAGCTCTAAGATCTGTCAAAACTGGAGACAGCCCTAGCATCTACTAACTTGGATTATGAGATGGTGTGAAGCATTTTACACAGCCGCACCCACCACACACACAACCACACAGACACAATACCTTGCAAGTATCCTCTCATGTTTTAGTCCCGGATGCCAAAAAAAAATGAAACAGAAAAAAATAGAAGTCCAAAAAAGTGATTTATTCACACAACACACATCCTTTATCATAAGGAAAATTTTGAAATGAGTTGTTTGCATTTATGCCTGTCATATGCTGGCGCTGTAAATCATAGTCGATAGTTAAATGTGCCTACGATGGACACAAGTAGGACTCATTCATGCAGTCAGTGTGAATATCCTACAACTCATCTATGACAGAAGGCTCGAGCACCAGGGAAGCTGCAGGAAAACGCTACTGGCTTCCAGCTGTGAAATAAAAATCAAATGAAACTCTTTCAGGAAGGGGCAGTAAAATGTTATGGCTGGTGTTACTGCACTTCACAAGACAAGAAGAAATAATTTAAAAAAAATGTGCACATAAATAAAGTTGGGTGGTTTCACGTATTAACCACAAGAGGGCACTAATGCTCTACTACTGAAGATGACGGTTCTCCAAAGCAGGAAATGCCGTGGTCGGTTCTGGGATTGTCCGTGCTCGGTCTCAAGGGACCGGGATCAGCGCTGCGTCCTCCAGTGCGTACAGCACAAGGCGGAATTGAACCAATATTGCTTTTAAGAACGGAACTATTTGCATGTAAGGGCAGGGGCAGGCGTAGCTTCGGGGGCGGGGATAATAAATATATAAATGTATTCTGTGATAGATAGTTTTAAATGTATTTTGTGATAGATAGTTGGGTGCAGCTGCTTTCAGTCTGGTATGGTGAGCAGGGGCGACCCCTCGGCTATGGCAGAGGAAAGTCGCCCTACTGCTGAAAGTAAAAAAAATAAAGAGCTAATAAAAGTATTTTACTATCACTTTATTTTTCCGCTTCATTAAGGCTGGCAGGGCCAGCATCCTCCGTATCAGCGCAGGGATGAGTGGTACGTGCACTTCTACGTGCGCATGTCAGTTTGGAACCCGACATGCACACTTAGAATTCTCCACCCAGCTGTCTTGCGCAGTCGGGAGGAGACCAAGTGCAGGCTCCCGCTCCCTCTCTGAGCAGCACTGCGGCCCGCTCAGCCCAATGCTTCTCTCATGCTGGTTAACAGCATGAGAGATGCGTGGGGACTGGGTGGGGAGGGGTGAAGAAGATGAAGAAGAGAGGATTCTACGGAGGCGGCAGGTACGTTTCTTGAATTGCTCCCACCCACGCCACGTGCGTTGCCCCCTCCCCCACCCACCCTTTCTAGCAGCAGCTGCTACTGATGGTGAGGTGTCTGTCGGATTTCACCAGGAATTTGTACACACACACAGAAAAAAATGCACACACACACTCTCTCCCTCTCTCCGTTTGGAAAGACTTCAAAAATGTTTGTTATTTTACAAAATAATGTACTTTCTCTCACTTAATACACCTACCAATCTGCATTCCTCTCTCTTTTCACTGCCCCTTAGGCACCTTTCATGCGCCACGCTTGTCAAATAATGTATTTTAACATCATGTGCCAGCATTATTGTCAGGAAATCTGAAGCTAACAGCCCCCAATCATACCAACTAAGCTACGTCCCTGTGTAGGGGCTTCATATCAGGCAACGTTCTGGGGTGAAGTCAAAATGAACATTTACGTATGTGTTGTACCTCGTCCGCTACACTGTTGGCCCTTGACTCTATTACAAGTCATAACTACAGCAGGATTAGGGTGACCAGATATTGCGACCCAAAAAAGGGGATATTTTGCAAAAATAGAGGAGGGACTACACTTTTACATCAAAGACGTAGGAAGAATGACAGCCCTCATCAACACAGAAGCACAGAAGAGGCACAAAGAAAATAAATAAAATTTAATTTTTAAAACCAGCATCATGCCTGATAATAAAATTGCTTACTTATAACAGCCAATAACTAGCCCTACTTTGGAAGACCTAAATAAAGTTCCTTTCACTGTTTTCAGGCGACCCTCTCTAAAAACAGGGACATGAACCAAATTTTCCGAAATCTGCCAAGACAGATGTTGAAAAACCAGGACATTCCCAGCAATTCCGGATGCCTGGTCACTCTAAGTGGGATGGCACTTATTTTTGGAGACCGCCACCTATTTCTCTACATCATAAATTTTACAAGGATGACAGAGGGAAAACAAACAAAAACAAAAAGACAAAGGAAAAGAAATACAAACAATCCATCACCAAGGGACAAAGAGGACACCTGTAAGAGAGAGATATATGGGCAGGGAGTGCCTGGCAGTGAATTAACGAGGCCTGAGATAGATTCGGAACTGCGCATCTTTGCTATGTGCGCTCGGACATTTTATAGTGCCAGCAACAGGGGTCTGAGAAACGCTTTGGGCACCGGCACTTTTTATTTTACGAATAAAGCACTGGTTTGGGGGCATTTTTTGGAACATTATCTTAAGAAAACAAATTGTGACCGCATTTCTCAGAAAGTTTCTTCCTGGTCCCAGGGCTTTCTTTTTCACAAAGCCCCACCTACCTCGCATCAACTCCTATAGCACAGAACATTTTAAGTTCATCTCCCCCCCCCACCCCCAGCCACACCAGATCTAATGAAGGAGGCCGTGCCCATCCTTCCTAGCCTTGACCAGAGCAGATCACATGAAGAGGGGCAGTGGCAATAATGGCCTTGGACAATTAAGTTGAGTAATGGGATAATGATAATTGTCCGTAGAAAGGCAGAAGGAGAATCCCAAGTTGCTGCTAAACAAGTTACCAATAGAAACACAATGAGCTCCTGCCCAAGGATCAGCCTTGCCTCTAAGTGCTACATAGTTGCACAGGTCCAGGCAAGTCCCTGAGAGCAATCTTGTGTGCCAAGATTGTCGATTTATTCCAAAAACTCAATATTCTTGAAGAGAGTTTTAAAGTTTGAAAAGCTGCCCGAGGTGGCTCTTTAAGAGATGCGTAAGGATGCAACTCTAGCACCTGCAGCTGACACACATTTCCCCTTGCCTCTCCCCACACTGGGCATTGTTTAATTTAGCAGTGTTTGCAAAAACACAATTTTTGGGGTTTCATGAACACTGCCTGTGTGAGGATCAGCCCTGTCCTCCTCTCCAGGCTCCTGATGGCACGAGAGTAATAATCCACCTACAGAGTGCTATTTAAAGACAGAGCAAATTATAGGTGGATGTCTCAATTAGACACGTGACGGGGGTAATTTAACTACGATCCCCACACAGGCACAATGCATTTGATTTAGCAGACATACTGCGCATGCCTTAGGCAGCATACGATATCTTCTATCCAGGGCTGGGGTTTCAGGTGGCCCTGATGCTTTGTCTTGGAGCCTAGAAATTGCCAGAAAAGAAGCAAGGCAAGTAAAAAAAAATGTTATGAGTGTGAGTGGATAAGTAAGAGTGCGTTTAGCATGTTCTATGAATGAGAGTCCGCCACTGGCCACGTCATACTGAAGATAATTCTTGACTTATGTGAACACCCAACATAAGATGCTGTTGCTGTCAAGTTGGAGGTAATGTTTGGCAAAGGGGAGGGCACATATGGAAGAATGCAGTACCAGACATACGTAAGTAATTCGTGGCATGGGAAAACCTATGGCAAAATGCTGGTGACGACATCCTGTTGGCATAATTTGAAAAAAATGTGGTGATACTGTGGCGAATTACTCCCACAGCCAAAACAGAAAGAATTGCAGGAAGAGGTTCCCTTTGTGGGACACATCCCAAGTGGAGAGATCAGTAAAGAGAAAATATATATATATATATATATATATATATATATATATATATATATATATATATATATATATATATATATATATATATCCCACAGAAGTGGTTTCCACGGGGGCAGGGCCTCCTCATATGGAACGAACAGAAACAAGAAAATAGATTATACATGTCTTTTAGAAATAAATCCTGCACATTTCGATTGCTATAGTACTGTTAAAATGGAAAATGTCTCTGACAATTGGGCCCTAGTCTATTCCTCCCGGGAACTTGGGTTTGACACATATCCATGACACACACTGCATCTGAAGCCCCTGCTTGAATTCCGCCAGAGACCATGCCCTCTAGAACGAGCATCTCTCTCCCAAATCTCTCTCTTACCCTAAGCCTCGCCACCATCCCAAAATGCTGCTTCTATTTTCTACATTTTCCTAGAGACAAATCAGGTGTAAAAGTGCACGTTTGAAGCAATAATATAGCTTAATATCAGTCCACATGTGCAGCTCCGAGAATCACCCCAGTCTCTGCTCTCAACACCTCCCTCTTGCGCCCCCTTTTCACTCTTGGTGTCAGCGCTTTAAAATCTTCCCCTCTCCACTCAGGTGCTGTCTTATCCCTCCACCCTTATCCCTCACAGCGCCGCGAGGTGGCAAAGGCACCCTGTTGGCACTATACAAGACACGGAAAACAGATGAATCTCAGAATCTGGGCAGCTCCTGAAGTTGCACACAAGCTTCGAGGGGCACCAAGTGCACACATCAGAGATAGAACGACGGCATAAACCCAACAACACACGTACACGCGGGGGCTGAGGCACAAAAGCAAACATGAGCACTGGAAGTGGTAGCACAGGGTACTCCTTCTGGATCAGCCCTGGAATGTCCTACTGCTCCGTTAGTAAAACTGCAAACAGGACACAGTCCTTTCTACCCCTACTAATTATAAAGGAACAATCCCACAATATTAACAGTTTATTCCCCTTTTAGACGCTTTGAGGTCAACTCACAAAGGCATGCTTGAGTACCACAGGCATACTACTCCACGTACTCAAAATGCGTTTTTTTACTGGATCCCATATATTTGGAGATCAGCGCTCACTACAGCTTGAATTTCAAGGCATCACAGAGTATCCCTGCAACAGAACCCATTGATACAGGACTCTGAACATACACTCAACTCCAAAAAACATGTGCAATTGAGGCATCAAACAGCACGTGCCTCCTCAAAGCTGACTACCACATATTTACATTTGGCAGGCTAGTGATGTGGAAACCAACGAAGACCATCTGTATTCTATGCTCGGTACCGCCCTCTGATCTCACTTGTGAAACAGACAAAGCATCAATATAGAGTCATACACACAGAGTACACCTTTCCTGTAGAAAAAAAGCACAGGTTCAAAAAGAGGCACTTCTTTTTTCAGAAGCAAGAGCCCTCACACACCCAATGGGTGTCATGCTTCATCATAGGGCATAGGCCAGCGCTGCAACGCCTAATGGGCCCCACACGGGGGCACTTTACCAGAGATCTTTTCAAATTGAAGGTGCGTGCCATGAAAAATAGTAGAACTACATCAAAGTCTACCCTCAAAGAAAAGCTGGAGAAAAAAGGAAAAGAAAACTTACAATTGGCTCTGAAGTCTCCAAACAACTGATTTAATTGGTGTAGAGACTCTAGGTCAATATTAAAAACAAAGGGGAGTGGGGATGGAATAAGGAAAAGCATCAATATAGACACACCACACGCTCAATCACCACCGACCATCATTCAGCTCCACAGGCGGACTCTGGTCTATGAGGGAAACATGAAACCACTTTGAAAAGTTATCCACTGACCTGCAAATCGTTCCAGTGCCACACTATGGCCAGGCTGTCTGCTACACACCTGCTAAATCACAAGAATAACAGGGAAAAGTTCAGGCACCCTCTGCATTGCCATTTTCCTGATCAACATTCAGGAGGCAGCAAAATCCCAGATACCAACCAGTACTATGCGGCCCTCGGTGTCCACCTCCATTTTACAGGAAGCCATAACTCCAGGTTCTTCCACGTTCATCAGTTGTGGTCAACCTGTTATGGACATGTGATGCCTCCAATCACCCTTGAAGAACGCCCAGAGGCTTCCATCAGTCATGCTCCCCACAGCCCGCCCAACCTACCCACAGACCAGGCAGTGCACTTACTTTCGCATTTCATCCCTTGGTGGATGAGCCCGTACAGCAGGGAGCCGCAGTGGTCACAGAAGGTGGGGCTGGAGTACGTGTGGATTTTAAATCTGTGTTTGCTTCGAGGGTCCTGGAAGAAGCGGGGAAAATAAAGCAGGTTAGAAACAGAAATGGACAGGCAGAAGGAGGTGAGGATGAACCTCCCCCCACAATCACACAAACTTGTCAACACAGTACACAACTGACAAGTTGCCACGCAGCCACTTCTTGGACACGCAAGATACCTTCTAAACAGCAGTATTTCAGAAAACAGCTCGTTCAGTGCACAGGTATACAAGATATGTGAGGGCTCTGAGGGAGTTTAGCAACTTCCCAGAGAGAGCAAGCACAGAAGAGTTAATACAACTTTAAATCTATTATTAGACTTTTATACATTTCAGCAGCCTTGATGTAACTCTGGGACCAATCCCATTGGATCCCAAGTCATTCCAAGCGCAAACGGGAGTTTGCAAACTCAAACATTCGCTTCACCTGTAACCAGTCCATAAACCATGACAAATATAAGAAATAAAATACCCCCCTCAACGTGTTAAATCCTGTGGCTGAACAGAGAGACAACCTAACCACCAAGTGTGTTTACGAGGTCACAGAATACCAACCTAACATGCAAAATCTGCTGAATATATAGTAGGGAAGTACTTCATTCCTTAAAATACATGCTATCAGAAGGCTAATCTCCAAGGTGACTGTCAATATCCTTCGCACGTATGGAAGGGGGTTATTTATTCCTCGTAATACATACTAAAGATTATGTATTCCTCATAATACAAACTAAAGAATCACTAATTTCCGAAGTGACATTTAATAACCTTAATATTCTGTGTCCATTGGAGGAGCTTTGTTCCATGCAGCCTATTATAAAAGATAACTGAACACCAGGGTTATTCGCAATGACATTGCTAAAGACTGTGGTGAAAATGTATTTTTTTCTAATAAATTGTATTAGATCACAAAACTCCAAGGTTCCTTGCAATATCCTTAGTACTGTTTGTAGTGGTACTTTATGTGATATAAAACCTGCTAGAAGAACTCTAGACTCCATGTTAACTTGTATTATCATTTGTATGTGGTAGGGCGTACTTTATTCCATATAATACATAGTGTGATGTCACTGAACTCCAAGGGGACTCTCAATGTTGTTTGTACTGCTCATAAAGCGTTATTCAATTTAACACATGCCATTAAGTCTCTGACCTCCAATGTTTCAGGCAATTTCCTCTGCACACATAGTTGGTGGTACTTAATTCCTTGCAATGCTCAACTCCAACATGATTTACAATACCATCTGTCCATCCTACTTTTTACCTTTTTACTTCGCTCCAACTTGCGACTTAGTATGTGGTGCTGCGCTCCCTGGGACATAAAAAATGTGCCCTGATCAGGTGTTCAGAAAAAGCCAGAAAATAGTCCACTGCTTTCCCATTGAAATTTTCTATGGCCCGTAGCCATGTTTTCTAATTCCAGTAAGGCCAGCTCAACCTCCCATCCTTCTGGGGTTGGTAATTTGACATGCATTCAATTGGGCGCCAGGCCTTCTATGTGCAGCATTTTGTGATGGCAATAATGCAGTATTGTATGCTTTATAAAAGAACAAGTTAATATTATCAACACAATTAGTATTTTTTTTAATCAGCCCTCGCGGGTAAAACAAACCCTGTAAATATTGCAAGTAAATGCACAGTGTGAAGAGGGTGGGAGTGAGGTCTCGGGACCCCCGTCCCATATGTCAGCAGCACTGCCGGCAAGAACACAACAGATGGCTTTAAAGGGTTTTCTCATCAGCTTCAGCTAATGACTTTGCACCCTCAGAAGAAGTTCACATCTGAAAGGGAAAGAAGCAGCTATAAGTCATAAACTGTTCCTCCCAGTGCAGGTAGTGTGATACCTTATGTGGTGTGATGTCAGCTGAAGCCTGTAATAAACTCTCTGTGGCAGCAGTGTGGTTACCGTGACATCACCGGTAGCCTGTGATATATTACATATAACCCTTGACTTCAGGGCTCGACTGAAATAAAGAACAGGGACATATGCAAATATTACAGACCTTCCAAAAATGTTTAAATGTTGTGTTCTTTGCAAGGTGCTTGCTATATAAGGGGTTCAGTTTTGGGGCACTATCAATTAATCAGAGTATTTGTAGAGCGTGCTACTCACCCGTGAGTCTCAAGGTGCTTTTGGGGGGGGGGGGGGAGCTGCTACTGCTCGAACAGCCAGGTCTTGAGGAGTCTCCTGAAGGCCAGTAGGTCCTTGGTCTGCTATAGGTGGATGGGGAGGTTGTTCCAGATCTTGGCCGCGAGGTAGGAGAAGGATCTGCTGCCGGATGTTGTCCTGTGGATGCGTGGGACGGTGGCGAGGGCGTGTTCGGTGGAGCGGAGCTGACGGTTCGGGGTGTAGAAGGTGAGACGATTGTTGAGGTATGCTGGCCTGCCGTTGTGGAGTGCTTTGTGGGCGTGGGTTAGGAGTTTGAATGGGATCCTTTTGTTGACGGAAAGCCAGTGTAGATTTCTCAGGTGGGCTGTGATGTGTCTGTGGCAGAGGATGTTGAGGATGCGGTGTGCGGAGGCTTTCCGTATCCGTTGCAGTCTTTTCTGGAGAGCTGCTGTGGTCACTAGATGACCCAGAGCCAAGAATGGTTGAATAGGTGGATGTCCCTTAGCTGGTCGGGGGGCTATGATGTGGAACAAATTAATGAAGCTATCGAGCAGAAGGAGGGAGTGGGATGGGGGGGGGGTTGGAGGAGAAGGGGGTTTACATCCAAGCTCTAGAAGAGAGCGGCCTCTAGGAAGGACGCCATATGGCTGTTATTTTCGGCAATCACTGTCTGTCCCTTCTCCCCTTTGGGAGCCAGCGCCATGAAGCGTTCCTAAGCATGTGCCACCACATGCAGTGCAAGTCTAGTTAACACAGGCAATGAACTCTTCAGCACTGAACAGGTTACATACATGGATACAGTCCTTCACCTCTGGTGGGGGGGGGGGGGGGAATAGGCTGGAAAATAGCGCACCGCAGACATATAGCGCCTTATATCTGTAGGAAATTGATAGCTCTCTGGGTTGATAAAGGCCATACAGCCCCGCCCCTGATGAAGAGCATAGGATCAAGCAGTGACAATAGGATATAGCGCCTCACTGCCACCTCCTCATTCCCTGGGAGAGGGCGGGGTTAGCAGTCCGCAGAGGGGCGCAGCGCAGCTCTCTTTACAAGCAGTTATGTGAGGGACTGGCACACGCATGTGCCACCTCACCCCTCTACGAGAAGACGGGCCAGGGACTGGGAGAGAGACGCTCGTCTTCCCCCCCTACATGGGAGAGTAGGATAGGAATGGGCACTGCCACACAGTCCATCATATCTCTGTGGAAGGACAGGCTCACACCACAGAGACCACCATATCTGTGGGGGAAGGACAGGCTCGCGCCACAGAGCCCACCAAATCTGTGATGAAAGGACAGGCTTGCATCACCGAGACCATCAAATCTCTGAGGAAGGACAGACTCGAGCCACAGATACCACCATATCTCTGGGGGAAGAATAGGCTTGCGCCACCGAGACCGTCGTATCTCTGGGGAAGGACTGGCTCGCGCCACCACCATCATACCTGTAGGGAAGGATAGGCTCGCGCCACCGAGACCATCATATCTCGGGGGAAGGGCAGGCTCGCGCCACAGAGACCATCATATTTCTGGGGAAGGATAGGCTCGCACCACCGAGACCGTCGTATCTCTGGGGAAGGACAGGCTCACGCCACCACCATCATATGTCTAGGGAAGGATAGGCTCGCGCCACCAAGACCATCATATCTCCGGGGAAGGATAGGCTCGCGCCACAGAGACCATCACATCTCTGGGGAAGGATAGGCTCGCGCCACCACCATCATATGTCTAGGGAAGGATAGGCTCGCGCCACCAAGACCATCATATCTCCGGGGAAGGATAGGCTCGCGCCACAGAGACCATCACATCTCTGGGGAAGGATAGGCTCGCGCCAGAGACCATCACATCTCTGGGGAAGGATAGGCTCGCACCACCGAGACCGTCGTATCTCCGGGGAAGGGCAGGCTCGCGCCAGAGACCATCACATCTCTGTGGAAGGATAGGCTCGCGCCACCGAGACCATCATATCTCCGGGGAAGGGCAGGCTCGCGCCAGAGACCATCACATCTCTGGGGAAGGATAGGCTCGCGCCACCGAGACCATCATATCTCCGGGGAAGGGCAGGCTCGCGCCACAGAGACCATCACATCTCTGGGGAAGGATAGGCTCGTGCCACAGAGACCATCATTTTTCTGGGGAAGGATAGGCTCGCCATCATCTCTCTGGTGCAGTGGTCGAAGTGCGTTAAAAGAAAGTATAGGAACTGTGATGCTGCATGCGATGGGGGCGGCGTCAGTGAGGGTAGGGGCGGGGTCAAAGTTGTGGCTAAAAAAACAAAATAATCTGTAAATTGTTTTGGTCTTTCACCTTCAGGTATCTACATATAAAATAATGTGCAGCTTAA
Organism: Pleurodeles waltl; assembly: GCF_031143425.1. Classification (NCBI taxonomy): domain Eukaryota; kingdom Metazoa; phylum Chordata; class Amphibia; order Caudata; family Salamandridae; genus Pleurodeles; species Pleurodeles waltl. The sequence continues at coordinate 69,234,211 of NC_090449.1, forward strand.
ATGAAAAATACTTTTTAAAAAGTTACGTTAATCATTGGCCAGCGCACTATTGTACATTATGCAACCTCTATTAGTTAATGCAATGAAGAGGTCTGTGTGTATCCAGAAAGCCACAGAATAAAATCTTGCTTGGTGCACTGGAGAAAAGTGGCTTGTGCACTGTTTGTGCTACGAGGGCCCAGCTTGTGACAGAAAGCACTGAGAACACCTAAGTCATTATGTTAAACTTCCATTACACACAGTATAAGATATATTGCTCTCAAATGTGCAAAAAGGTTTCAGATGAAATTATGCTTCCCAATATAGCTTTTATAATGCCCAGACTGTTCATAACGATTTATTTGTATATAACTACTCTGAAAAGTGCACAGTTCACAGCTCAACTGGCAACTCATGTGCACTACCACTGGAAAAGAATAAATCTTTGCCATCACAAAGCTTCATGTGATTTGATCAGGCTCCAGAGCCCCCTGTACATTTGCATATTACCTGCTGTGCACATTTGCATTTCTTTCAGGCAAGAAGGCACCCTGGCAGGAAAGCCTGTTTATTGTTAAGCTGTCTGCCACTCCTTCGGTTTCACGGCACAGGAGCCCTCCTAAATGAAACTTCGGGTGAAGCATTTGCATTTCTTTCAGGCAAGAGGGCACCCTGGCAAGAAGGCCTGTTTATTGTTAAGCTGTAGTAACCAAGGGGTCGGTGGATCGATGCAAGATACACAGATTAGTCCCCCCCTAGGGATCGTGGTCCATTAGGGTTATGGTTGATAACCTGATAATAAAACTAACCCTTGAACAGAGGGTATAATTGGGGGTTGAGACAGAAACATAGAGCCCACCCCCGTAAATTAGAGCAATGGTCTTCAAACATTTCAATACCATCCTCCCTCCCACCATGGGCAAAAAAATCATCACCTACCCCACGCTCAGAACTTTTCACAATTCTTCTATCAAATTGGCTATTTTTGAATAAATCTACATTTAAACATTGCAGTTAAGTTGAGTTACTGTTTTGAAAATGCAATCAAATACATGATTGCTAAACATTTTGTTCTAGTCAGGCAGCCCTTACTAACATGTAAAACTATCCACAGCTTGATTATAGGAAATGGAGTGGGGGTGCACAGAATATTTGGAGCCCCTTCCCTTTTGAAAGATACTCTGAGCTAGGATATAAATAACAAAACATGTTAGTGATGGCCCATCAAGAGTGACTTACTGGTACAAAGCCAGAGCCACCCCCCACAGATCACTTGAGCCCCCCCAGGGGGGCCAGCCCCCAGTTTGAAGTTCCCTGGATTAGTGGGTTGTGGGTAATCAGTGGGACTCAATTACTGGCAGCCTAGGAAAGAGTAGGCTTAGGGAATTGGCACAGGAACGCAGACCCTCGCACTGTTAGAAAAGATAGTCCTCGGCGACTGGCACAGAACAGAGCCTCCAATACTCCTCGTGGTCCTCTAGTGCTGGTCGCTACAGAAGATGTGCATCATATCTTGGCAAGCAAAGCAGCATACTGCAAAGCCCACTTGTTGGCATTTATTTGTGACCAATGGATGGAGTTGTCATTCTATATTAAACAATGGATTTCTAGATGTATGCAGCAGACACCATCTAGTGATTTGATGGAAGAAGGAAAGGGTGCTGGTCTGAGAAGACCAGATGCATGAGACCCCATCTCTACTGGTCTGGGGTCCATCCAGGGAAACAAACTGGTTGGCCCCTTCTGGGCATAAAACTGCACTGGTGTTAGAGGCAACTGGAGTCTCTTCTCCAGAGAGTCCGCTCCAAGGACCTGGTGCCATTAGGGTGAGCCAGTGAGAGCGATCTGGAACCTTCAGCTGCTGTTCAATAATAAAAAATAAAAAATAAAATTATGGGGGACTACGAATAGGGCCCTAACTACTCAAGTTAATGGTAATTATGTGTCCAATGTACCTGGTGAGTCCTAATCCCCCCTAACCTCTGGTATTCCTCCAAGAGATTTGGCCAGCCACAGACGCTATCATTCCGATGAGGCCTTAACTGGTTTTACTGGTCCCACTGGGACAAATGGGGCACTTGTAATGAGGCACTACAACAGCAAAACAACCCTCAGGCAATGGGCAACTATAAAGAGACCCTCCTCACCAAGCACGGTAAAACCAAGGTGTTGGTTGGCAAAGTCATGTGCACAGCAGCATGGTTGCAAAAGATGGTGAGACCCTTGACATCAGGGCAGAGATATAGAACCGACCAGATTTAGAAGTGGACTGGAAGGCCACATCTGCTCTGACAAAAAAATGCTCAAACCAGTCCCACTCTGTTCATCTTCTCACGCTCTCTATTTTTATCAATCCATTCATTTTCTTTCTTCTTCGCTGCTCTTCACACCTGCTAACTTACAAAAGAGTTTGACATGTGAGGAGGTGGCGGTACCTTTGAGAGGGTGAGGCCTTGTGCCAAGAGATACCCAAGAGGCACTCTGCCCCTCACCAAGCCCCCCGCGCCCTCCCAAAAAAAAAGAATAGGGTCAACGAGGCTGTCACCGATGTCCTGGGGTTTGTTCACATCTCTTAATGGACATCAGCTGCTTTCTTTCAAGTGGTTTTCAGCTCATTTTCCTTCCCATCGTGTGTTTTGGGCTTCTCACAAGGGTGCCGGTGTAAAAGGAGCCGAAACTGTGTGACACACGGTGGCACCGTGTGAGGTGGGAGGTCTGCCTCTGTTATCACTTTCTCTCTGCCTTCCATCTCCCCAACTCTTTCTCCAAGCCTCCTGTGCCTTCTGCACTTAATCTCGGGTGGGTGGGGAAGGTGACCGAGGCACAAGGAGTAGCCATTCGCCTTAAAAACTGGCTCCGGGGGTCTAGACCACTGGGGAAATGGAAGATGCATTAAAAGGCTTGTCCTCTCCTGCTGGCAGAAAAGGCATATGGGTGCAAAGCCGGTCATCTCCAAGCCTGGACTGGCTCACAAGAATAGCACAGCTCACAAATACAGTGAATGGTTTATCGTATTTGCCCGCTAGGAGGTGCAATTGCTCTTCAACTGTTTTGTGATGGCCTAGTTTCTCAGTACGAGGTCCCAGTTCCCTTTCACAAAACGTGTAGAGGTGAATAACTGCCCACGTCACGCCTTTAGCAATATTTCTAAGAGCCACGAAGGGGACGGACAAGCTGCTTGCATACAGAGTGCCACACGCCGCTCCAGTGGCATTGTGAGCTCCTTGCTTTGGCAGCTGAAGTTGGGGTTGCCACTGGGCCCGATGCCCTGATAATACGACCCACTAAAACCTTAATTGGTTTATTTTAGATTCTGCAGACAAATGCTCATAAAAGCAGCTAAGGGAATACCAGGTCTGAACTAGGACTTGCGGGTCAAGGACTGGTGAGTGAGCCACCTTCATTCAAGGAGATAGAGAAAGAAATCATGAAAACATTGAAAATGGAGAGGCAGCAAATAGAGCAAAAAGAGAGAGAAAGGTAAGAGGCAAACATAGATTATTAAAAAAAAGAAAGATTGGGGTGCAAAGTGGAAATTATAAATTAGAAAAGAAGGTGAAAATAAGAAAATGTGAAGAGAAGTTTCCAGGACAGGAAAGAAAAGTGAAAGGGTAGACAAAAGGAAGGGAAAAAATAACAAACGAACAAAGGCAGCAAGGATAGATGGGATTGGGGGGGGTGTCAGTGGGGCGCTGTGTTTAGCAATAACTTACAAACTTCGATTTAAAAGCACCTGCTGGAAAGTTCCTTATGTGTCCAGCCTTCAGGAAGCAATTAAAACGTCAAGATACCTCTTGAGTTTAATGTTCTTGCTAAAGAGAGAGAGAGATCGGTCTTTTGTCTAGCGGCAGTTTTGACTCACCAAGTAGGCAGAGGGTTAATGTACCTACTGCAAAGACCAGAACTATATTTTATGCAGATAGCTGAGTGGATAGTAAAGCCAGCCTTTACCAGCGCGTTAAAACACAAGAAATATATGTAAGAGGGGCTATGAAGAGGTGAGAGGGGCTATGAAGAGATGAGGGGCCTTTGTGCCAGGTAGTAGGGAGGGACTCCGAGGGGGTGGTCATGGGGTGGGGGGACCAAAAAAGATTGTAGTACTGGGCGTCTACAGCGCTAACGCTGGACTGAAGATTATCAGATGGAATGGCGGATGGATATATGAGTGAAAAGACGGATAAACATGGACACATTTATAGAATGCAGAAAGCATGGATGAAGTGTGAAATGATGGAAGAGTGGGAAGATGAATGAATAGATGAGTGAATGTAAAGTGAACTCAACTATTCTAGGAAGGATCGTTTAGCTCACTCTACATCGTTGAAGGTTTAGTTCTAAGTAGGGGGTATGTTAATTTTCTGCTCCCCACTGGTGCTGCTCATAACCCGTAGCCAAAGAATCCCAACATCACCCCCAGAGGGGGTCCCCGCCAACGCGAAGGAGCCTCCTTCCTCCCAGCATAATGGCTTTTCTCATCGCGCAGCGGGAGCCCATTTCTCTCTCTGACAGGAAAGGACAAGGGAAATGTTAAAAGCAGCCCGGGCTCTCTGCCACCTCCGCCTTCCCCGGGCCGCTTGGCGCGAGGAGAGGCCCCTGGCGCCTGCGCAATGAGTCTCCACGCACGTGCCCAGATAGTCCAGCGCGCGCTTCCCCTCAGACGGCCCTTCACAGTGGGGGACGCAGTCTAGGCCCCTGCACCACTCGGCAGGAGAGAGGGCTGGTGTGGTACTGATTGAAATGGAGGTATAAAAGCAACGAAACTCACTACGTATACTAGAGAACCTCTTTGCTACCGGGAACTCCCAGCAGTCTCCTATTTTAAGTATGTCATCTCCACTGAGAAGTGCGTGTAGTCACCGTTTCAAACTACAGACATGTAGGTACCGAGAACCTGGCAGCGTCTGCCCATTTAAAGCACGGTCTGTTGTTTTCGCCGGCTCAGCCAGAGGGATGAGTTGTCTGTCGAATGTGTATTTTTATGATGTGCTTGTGGAACTTTGTGCAATTAGATTCGCTGTGTATGGAAAAGGGGTGCTTACTTTTATTTGCAAAGAAGACTGTAGCCCAAATTAGCCTGGTACAAAGTTTTGCTTGCAAAATGTGATACTGATTGGACCCGGGAGTCCTGAGAGTCATTCGCTGCAGAAATGCGCTGTTCCCACAGGAACTCAAGATAACAAGCCCTATCCCCTTGGGTAACAGCGAGGAAACTCAACTCCCACCATCTTTACCCCTACTCGGTCCGGGAGGTCCTGCCTTGGGAATTCCAGCTACAGGAAAGATGTGGTTTATCCGGAGACTGTAAGCCTGCGGATGCACGGTGGCATGTCTGCAGCCCTATGCCAGAACTTTCCACATGCAGCACAGGACCACTTTTTTGAGACTTTGATTATTTTATTTTATTTTTTATTTCAGCATCTTTGCAGTTCAGAAAATGTTAAAAAAGTCTGTAAATTGTGATCCATTCAGCTACAACGGTTCTTACAACGCTAATCTAAAAACAGAGTTGTGCAATCCTTGCTCCTTGAGGGATGCCCAGCACATGTATATAATTTTACAAGCTTTTTTAGAGCATACATTCACCCCGAGTCTCTTGGTGCTACAGATAGAGCACTGGTGTTTATTGTTACCTTATAAATGAGCAGTGGTGGCACCTCCGTTAGGGCGGAGGAGTGTCCTCCCCGCTCCCCCCGCCAGTAGCAGCAGCAGCTGCCAAACTACTACAATGCAAGAATCAATTATCGTTGTATTGTGGAAGAGGTGGGGCCATGGGCTGTGAGGAGCACAGAGGGGGAGGCCTCAGGCCGACCAAACATACATGCGCACTCAGCTCTGTCCAACCCAGCAATGCGTTGCTGGGTTGGAGAGAGCCGGCAAACTCTCCCAGTCTGCCTGGGAGCGCCCTGACTGGGCGCCCCGACCAATCCGACCGCTGACGTCATGCTACCAGCAGCATATCAGCAGCATTCAGATTGGCCGCAGGCCAGGCTGGGAGCCTGCGGCACAGGAAAAGAGGAGCTGCGCTGTGGTGGAGGCGGCGGTGGTGAATTACGTTTTTTTTAAAATAATAATTTATTTTTTGACGACCCCCCCATGCCACCCCTCCCCCGCCACGCGCTGCAAGATGCTCCTAAGAGTGATACTCATTTTATGTCAAAGTGCCTATGCCTCAAAGATTGCAATGCTGAAGAGAGCTACAGGTTTCAAATCCATGAACCACTGGTCAAACACAGATTCCTGCAGTAGATGCATTAGTCCCCTGCACCTCCAGACACAAGTTATAGTTCATCATGTTATATTCTACATGAACCTCAAGAGCCCCTCTTTCTGACAGTGAAAAGAGTCTGAATTGTTATGCCGCACACACAGCTGAAGAGGCGGGGCAGGATGAAAGAGAGGGACTATTTGCCAGCCATGCCAACAAAGTTTTATGCAAAATGGCTCTGGTTCAGAATTTTCTAGTCTCGTTAATAACTAATATCTGTATTAACCAATTCAACCTTTTCTTGTCCCACTCACGAGGATGACATTTCGAATCAGCCACCCAGGTTCAGATCACGTGACTTGCAGGTTTCACAATGATTTCTGTAGTTGATGTATGACCCATCTGAGTTGTCGTGACGGCCAGGGATTTTACCAGGTGATATTTCTAACTCATCCTCAAATTCTACCTAACAATCCCTGCTCCCCATACCCCGGCATTTCCCCACAGACACACAGGAACAAAAAACAGCGTGGCACCCTTCTCTAGCAACCAGCCTAGCGTCCTTGTCTACATCTCACGGGACTGTCAGCAAGCACAGGACCGTTTCTTCAATAGATGCACTGCAAGCGGAATCATTTCTAGGCACTTAAAATAATCAGTGCTTTGTAGAGCTGGCGGAAGGTGCTGGCCTAGGCACTGGGGATTGTGCTAATGCAGATCTTAAGTTTGTGATGGACAAAAACTCCAACACAGGACAAAAGCAACCAAAAGGCAGGTCATTTAAGGGCAGAGACTGGCATGGGTGTGGCAGAGCGCAAGGGTACCTTTTTGAGATTATGGTGTTACAGTTACTGTTGACTGTGTATCACACGGGGATCCCTTGAGGTAGAGCACAGAAAATCTTAAAATACAAGTAAGGGGACTCACACTGGGATTTTAGCAATGGGCACCAGGTCCATATATTTTTCTTTCCTTAGCGCTGTGGTCGTACAGGCCTACGGAGCAATTTGGCAGTGCCAGAAGGGCTGGGCTGATAGGTCAGCATGTGGGGTGTCTCTCCGATGCTTGTGGACCTGTTTTATAACATGACAGCATAGCATGACACGTGACACAGCAAGACATGACAACACAGCCTAACATGTTTTTGAAAAACCACATATTCACCCAAGTCTTGGGTCTTTTGTTGCTGAAATAACAGACGTTTATTGTTACCCAACACTATTTTTGAACTGGTGGGCTGGTTTTTACTGTTGACTTCCCGGATGTCACCACAAATATTGCCATTTCCCATACTTTGTAAAACACCCATACAATGTAACGTTTCAACTTCATATCTGAAGCCATTAGCAGAAGTGGGTCTTTTTTTATGTTTTTTTTTTTGCTATCCGATTCGCTAACGGTGCCATTTTATTTTGGCGCCCAGGCCTATTTTTTGTCCCATTCTCAGTGCTTAATTTAATTTGTGCTTGTTGTTTCCGGTGCTGAGCACCGACACTTATTTTTGCGGGCCGGGGCTTATTCTTCTGCATCAAGCCTTTGCCGTGAGCAAAAGACACATACAGGAAAGACGGATGAAGGTAAAAACTAAAAAGCATCACAAAGAGAGAAAGTTGAAAGCTGCAAGAGTGAGCTGAAGGGTCAGGGAGGGGCTTTATATGGATTGTAGAGGCCCGAGATCTCCGTGCTCGCACATTTAATTGCAGCAGCCGCGTGTTTAAGAGGAGGGCTATGGGCACCGGCACGTTTTTATGTACAAATTAAGCACTGCCAATTATGACCCTGCTTTGGCACCATACTTTGACATAGGTTGAGCTCATTTAAACTGTTGTGGCAGAGGCTGCAGATGGCACACTACATTGACAGATCACATTTTATGTCACACACTTGTGAGATCAAATAATGGAGCTGACATATTTGGAGGATTGCTAGTCCTTCCAGAACTCTAGAGGGTCTGTATGACTCAATAAAACGTCCCTGCTGAGATGCAACCCAAATCTCTGTGGAACGAATACATTTCATGCTCTTGTTGTATGGAAATCTACAATCGTTTTTAACATTTCCCCCCTAGCTCTGGTGTTAAAAAAACCTGAAAAAGATGATTTCTAAAAATACCAGGCAGAGGGCACCCTGCACAAATGTATGCTGGGAAACGAGCATTATGTAAATGTGAAAGAGCACTGCTTGCCAGGGTATGCTTGAATAATTTGGGCTCTCTTTGTTCATACAAAGAAAATCATTTCTTGAGGTGTACACCCTTTCAGAACAGCTGTGAACCGCACAGTGTAATGAACTGGGAATGTATGGGTAACAACCGGAAGAGGAAACCCTGCAAAGAGCCCCGCTACACCAGCTCACACGGTGAAAGGATTTAGGCCTGCAGGCAAAATATCACTTTTCTGCTGGAGAACTCCACATGAACTAATAAAAAGTCGATTTCAAAGCTGTTTTCATGTAATTTTGGCACCATCAAGCTACTGCCTTGCATTCATGGACAGAAGCACCAGCTGTGTCCCTCCATCAGTGCCTATTAGTCACTGGGGATAATCAAAGTCCACTTTGCTTTGTTATGGTGCCATTCTGTAAGGTGCCAAACATGCACCTGATGTAGCCACAAAGCATCCGATCAAGACGTGGCCAAGTGGATGAACCATTCTAATGATTATTAGGTAAACAGACAGACTTTGAGAGATTTTACAAATTGCCAAGGCTTTTCAGGCTAGGTGTTGAGAGCCACATAGTTCCAGGGAAAGTCTCCCATTAACTCGAGGGGCTGTGCTAGAAAAGAAGATTATTGCATGAGTTGCTGTAATACATAGTGTTTAAAGGGTTGAGCAGCTTTTCAGGGAGAGAACTGGAAAACACATGCAGTCTCATGGAGTGCTGGATGAAGAAGTAAAAAGTAGTTCCTTTAACATGAGCAGTGTAAGTATACAAGTCAGGACAATCAAAGGGATTGCACAGAGGTTGAGCTCTAAGAGAGGGACACATAGAAAAGACTAAAGCAAACCATCAAGTGAGAAACAAGCAAATGAGAGTGACACCAAAAGCCAACCAACTGGAAGCAATGGTTGGGCTGGCTGTAAGCCCAGTGTATGCCCGCAAGGAAATACCTAATGATATCACCTCTATCCTATAATGAGTAGATAGTATGTATTGGAGCTTTGGAATGTTGAGAGCTCCATTGAAGACAATGAAGTGCTCCGGGCTTTTAATGGCTGGTAAAAGCCTGGAGTGCCAACATTCTAATGTGCGTCTTTCACAGCTGTTGCTGTGAACAAAGGCCTCACATAGCACAAGTGGATTTCAACCTCCCCGGACTCCGTGAGGGCTTTGGTTTACTAATTAGAACATTCTGCCCTATTGGGGCGGAAAGTTCGAATAGACTTATAGCCCACCGTGGCTAGGCTATACCAGCCATTAAAGGCCTGCTCGCCCTTGTTAAAGGCCCTCGCCTTAGGCTCGGGCCTTTAATGCTGTACCAGGCCTTTTAATGGACAGTATAGTCCGCCACTGCGGGCTAAAAGGCTATATTAAGATACACTCAATATGGGGCGTGGCTTCGGGCGTCAAGATGGCAGTCGCACTCTGAGAGTGCTCTGGACCCCTCCGTCATCCGCCTGAATATGCCACGGTCTGTTATGCCAACGGCGCTGCCTCGAGCGCTCCAGTGGGTCCCCTACCCCTTGGGGACCAAGTTGAGGTGAAGAGGTGGCCCAAAACGGCCCGTGCCTGTTCCGTAGCCCGTCCCGACTAAAACAAAATGGTGACCGGGTCCGGACCGCCTCGGCAAGGCTGAAGCCCGGGGCCCCAGACGCGGCCGCTCTGAACCGGAGCCCACGGTGAGACCAACAAAGGGATCGGAGCCGCGCTCCGGACGCGGGCGTTTGAGAGGTGTCGGAACTTCGACTGGGGGGAAGGCGCCGGCCGAGCTGGATCGCCGCCGCGCTCCCGCCCGAAGTAACAGCGGTGAAGAATTGCAGCAACAGGTACAGGGAGAGGCAGAGGTACTGCGAGCCGCGCGGAGAGGCACCCCCTTGGAGTGGGGAGAGCGCGCGCCGCCGGTCGCAGATCCCAGCACAGTGAGTGGAGTGAGCGGCGCTCCGAGACTCCATAGGGGCCGAAGACACAGGCGGCCTCTGGGGGGACGGCCCGGCACTTCGAGACTCGGACGAGGGCCGCAGCGTCTGGAAACAGACCCGGGGCCACGCACAGGAGAAAGGCACTCCCGCTTCGGTGGGGGAAAAAGGGGAAAGTGTGAGGAGCCGCGCGGCTCGGGCGACCCCCCGGGGGATCCAAGCCAGTGGGACACTTCGTCGAGCACCACTGGGTCTGGAGCTGGTCGAGGACCAAGTGGAGAGAGGGGAGACTTCCCGGACCCATGCGAGTGCGTGAGGCTGCAGCACAAGCAGCGCACACTCACCGGCCCCAGTGACAGAAGCCAGCGACCTGGCTGGAATGAGCGTGGCCCTACCGGAGAGACGCTGATGCCCGGGAGTGCAGGGGACTGGCCCTCGGGTGCTGGGAGTTCCCCTGGGTCCCGGGGGGACTCGATGATGCCGGGAGGAAGACCCCGACCTAGTGGCCCCACAAAGGTCCAACATTAGCCGCCGGGACCCCACACGGGGAGTGACTCCCCGGAACTTCCCCTCTTCGCCTGCTGGGTTGACTCAACCAGAAGAGGAGGCGGGTCTTGGGCTGCTGAGCCCCAAATAAAGAACGGTGCCCGCACAATCCGGCCCACATCGTCGGGGACCCCTGCGGTTCTCTCGTGGGGGTGCCCCCCCTCGGTTCCCGGTAGCAGGGAGCTTCACGTGCACTGGGACCCGGGAGAGAGCTCCACAAGAGATAACACAATTTGTTCCCCACCGGGCGACAAGATGGGAAGAGACAAAGCGAACAAACAGCCTCCGGCCTCCCAGCAAAAGATTGACCAGTTCACAGCGCCGGCGGGTCCGAGGAGAGACGGAGACGCAGCCAGTGGAGGCCCGGCCCCTGATGGAGTGAATGCCATCCTCCAGGCAATTCAATCATCGCAGACAGCCATGGAGACCAAGACTGGAGAGGTTCGGGAAGACATGGGTCTAATCAGACAGGATCTCAGAAACGCTGTGGGTCGAATCACCGAGGTAGAAAACCGGGTCTCTCAGACCGAAGACGAACTGTCCGACCTCAAAACCAAGGTGGCCCAGCTCCAAACTCGAACTAGCGTGCTGCACCGCCGTGCGGAAGACGCTGAAAATCGATCGAGACGCAATAATCTGCGCTTCATTGGATTTCCAGAAGGCTCGGAGGAGGATAAAGCTTCCGAATTTCTGGAGCACTGGATCAAGACCTGGATGCCAGATCAGACCCTCTCACCTTGGTTCGCGATCGAACGAGCCCACAGGGCCCTCGCTCCACGCCCCCCGCCGGGCGGCCCACACGCCAGATGATTGCACGTTTCTTTAATTTCAAAGACCGAGATAATATCCTCAAGGAAGCTAGGCGTCCCGAAGACCTTCAATGGGAGAACCATAAGATCTTAATATTCCCAGACTACACCCAAGAAGTGCAGATTCGCCGCCGATCTTATGAGCATGTCAAACAAAAGCTTAGAGCAATGCAACTCTCTTACATGCTCCTATTTCCTGCTAGACTCAAAGTCTTCATGGCCGGTAAGGCCTACTTCTTCGAGTCCCCAGAGGATGCATGGGACTGGCTGACTAAGGAGGGCGTTGGGGCTCGGCGGGGACCCCGGGGACCGGCGGGTGGCCTCGCCTCTGAGGTGCCCCCCCGACAGGAGGACCCCGGAGAAACAGGTGACGAAACAGTTCCAGGAAGGGAAGGCGGAAAGATTCAGGCGCCCCGCGAACAGTGGGACACCCCTGGGCTCTGGTGTGCAGGAGGGGGGGGCCTCCGGCGGGTCGCCGGGGCTTCAAGACCCAGCCCGGGTCACAGACGACACCAGCCTGAGCCAGTCTCCGGTACTTGGCTGAGGTGGAGCAGGTAACTCCTGACGAGGCGGGCGGAGACGGCTGAGATAATCCCCTTGGGTGTGCGGCCACTGGAGGCGACATCACGGATGGCTCAGCATCTCCTCAATACACGTTTTGTGTGACTTGCTTAAAGACCGTTAACTGCATTTGATCCGACTAAAGGGAGGGGTCCACCACTCCACTCCAACAGCAGTCCTTCTGGCTGCTTTGTTCCAGTTGGGTAATTGGGCGACAGATGCTTCCGGGGTGGGAGTATGGGGTGGGGGGCAGTTGGGAGGCAAAGAGTTTGACACGGGTTTAGATAGTAATGTGTTGATAAGTTTATTTTGTTGTTTTAATATTTCACTGTTGCAATTGAAATGGTCATCCCCAGATCCACAGGCTGACACCCAACAAAATAAAGCAAACACGCATCCCACGACTGGCCCTCACTGACTCAGGTCATCTCATGGAATGTAAATGGCCTGCTAGACAAGATCAAGAGATCCGCGGTATTTAGTACCCTCCGCAGATATTCCCCTTCCGTGGTCTTATTACAAGAAACCCACTTCCTCGGAACTAGATGCCCCATGCTTTCACGGGGAGGATACGATAGAGTATTCCATGCAGGCTTCTCCAGGGGCTCCAAAGGGGTGGCTGTCCTACTCCACCGCTCACTACCTATGGTAGTCACAACCAAGCAATCTGACCCGCAAGGCAGATTCGTAGTAGTCACGGGAGTGCTTCATGGATCACCACTAAACCTGGTGAGCGCGTACGCCCCCCAGCAGGGCTTGACGCTTTTCTAGCCTCACTCCGCCAGGTAACTGCTGGGCTCCCCCAGGGGGCCACCCTGTTGGGGGGAGATTTCAATGCCGTTCTCGATCCCAGTCTAGATGTATCAGGCGAGGTTACCACTAGCAGATCCACCCGGGCTTCGAGTCTTACGGGCTGGGCTGAGAGCCTCGGTCTCTGCGACATATGGAGAGTTTGGCACCCTAGGGAGCGTCAATACACGCACACATTGGCTGCCCACCCGACATAATCCAGAATTGACCTTGTATTTATGCCCACCCTTGACGTCACCAGCGTCACAGGAACGGATATACTGCCTCATGGAGTCTCTGACCACGCACCAGTACGGGTCCGGCTGGGGGGAGTGGATCCCTCCAGGCGCCCCGATGTGGCGCCTAAATGCATGGTATCTGCAAGACAACGACTACACTCTCGAGGTTAGGAACCATCTCACTCAATATTTTGAAATGAACCTGGGATCAGTCCGATCCTCAGGCACACTATGGGCCGTGGGTAAGGCCACCCTCAGAGGACACGCTAAACATCTTCTTCGTATCCGCGAACGCGCCTGAAACTCAAAAGTGTCTGAACTAGAGGCTAAGGCGTTAAGCCTGGCACGCCAATATGGGACTTCTAAGTCAGCCTCCAGTCTGAGACACCTCACCATGGTCAGAGACGAAATTAAGCATCTAGTGCTAGAGTCAGCAAAACATATCTGGAGGGCCTCAGCCGCCCGAGTGTATGGATGGGGGGATAAGAATGGGAAACTCTTACACTGGCTGGCTACTCGGCCTCTAGCCAATAGAGTCATTCCCGAAATCATGGAAGATTCAGGCTCTCTTTTTAAAACACCTACCGAAATCGCACGAAGCTTCGCCTCTTACTATGCTCGCCTATACGCAGATAACCCTCAGCCCATTTCCGAGAAAGAGTCCCCTCTCCTAAACGAAATAACTCTTCCCAGAATCTCCCTAGAGACAAGGAATAGGCTGGATGAAGCCCTTAATCTTACTGAAATTGCGAACGCAATCACCTGCCTGGCATCGGGCAAGACCCCAGGACCGGACGGGCTCCCGGCAGAGTTGTATAGCAAATGTGGCGATATCCTAAGCCCCCACCTACTTGAAATGTACACGGAGGCCGAAAGGCAGGGCCGCTTTCCTGATGAGATTGATCAAGCCACAATTGTAGTGATCCCTAAGACACAACCCCAGTCAAGACATTGTTCGGCATACCGGCCCATCTCTCTGCTAAATATGGAGATCACAATACTGTCCTCAATCCTGGCCTCTAGACTGAAAGAGGCTATGCCCTCTTTGGTGCACCCTGACCAATGCGGCTTTATGCCCACCCCTGGCACTAGGCACTGCATTAGACGGCTACACCTAGCCCTAGCACACCGCGGGACCCTATCACGCGAACCCTTGGCGTTACTCTTACTTGATTTTGAAAAAGCTTTTGACACAGTCGACTGGTCCTACCTTGATCAGGTTCTATGAAGAAATGGACTCGGGGCTAAATTCTGTGGCCTGGTAAAATTGCTTTATTCTAACCCGACGGCCCGAGCACAAGTGAATGGGGTGGTCTCTGATCTGTTCCCCATTAGCCGTGGCACTCGACAAGGGTGCCCGCTATCCCCCCTGCTCTTTGCTTTAATGATCGAGCCTTTGGCGATATTATTAGGCGGGGATCCTTTGCCTGAGGGTTGGCCCTGGCCCGCTTGCGAAGAGGACCGGGTGGCGCTTTACACGGAATATGTCCTGTTATACATCTCCAACCCAAGCACGAGTGGTCCCTGCGTTTTATACATATTGAACCTCTTCGCGGAGGCTTCAGGGCTGACTCTAAACCCCAGTAAATCCTTGCTGGTTCCCCTCCACCGCTCCCGAGACTGCGTGGACTGGCAACATACCATCCCAGTGAGAAGAAATAGTTTTAAATACCTAGGAATACACGTCACGCTACTCCCGGAACTAACCTGGTAACTTAATATTACACCTTTAATCAGGAGAATTAGAACTGACCTTCAACGTTGGAGAACCCTCCCTCTCAACCTCCTAGGTAGAATAGCCCTTTATAAGATGATGGTCCTCCCCAGACTTCTTTATCTACTGCAGAACTTCCCACACCCCATCCCAACGAGATGGTTTCGGGAGTTGGACGCGTTAGCACGCCAGTTCATATGGAATGACGCCCGTCCACGACTGGCACTTGTCACCTGCCAGAGGGACGTCTATGACGGGGGATTGGGCATGTCCAATATTTATTATTACCACCTTGCAATGCACCTACACGTGATTAATGATTGGATGGGTGGTGGATGGTCAGACCCGGTATACCGACTAGAACTCCAAACACTGAGTTACCCACGGATCTTCGATGCCCTGTATGGAGGCCCGATCTCCCGAGATGTCCCAGATGTAACCAAGGTGATCCTAATGGGATGGCGGGCGGCTCAAAGGATGTCGGGTTGGTGGGGACGCCTCACTCAACAGACCCCGCTGTGGCATGGGAAACAGTTGGCAGAAGTAGCGGGCCTAGAGGGATTCCAAAAATGGGACAACATTGGCATATCCACACTAGGCGACATTTGGAGCGGGACACACATGCGATCCTTTGAGGATCTCCAGAAACTATTCTCATTAAACAAGACGCAATTTCATAAATATCTCCAGCTCCGCCACGCCCTACAATCACACGTGCAGACAGGGGACACCATACCGGAGCATAGCCCGATGGAAGCAAAGGCACTGATGGGGAGTCTAGGCAAGGGAGGTGTCTCTCAGATATACCGCACCCTGGTCACCAGCACAGCCAGCTCCCTGGAGGGGCTCCGTCAAAGGTGGGAAGGATGGGTGGGCCCCATAGAAGAGGGAGATTGGAGCGATGCACTGATGGCACCCCGCTCCCTAACGATGGCCTCCCGCTTCCGTCAAATACAGACCTACTATCTTCACGTAGCATACCTAACACCCACTAAATTACACAGAGCGGGCCTCCGATCCACAGCTGAATGCCCCCGATGCTCAAACCCCGCTGCCGACTTTTTTCACATGGTTTGGTCACTTATTGGAGGGCGGTTCTGAATGATGTCACTGATGTCCTGCAAGAAGATATAGAGAGGACACAATTGTCCTCCCTACTGGGGGTTATGGGAGATACTGGGCTGAGAAGATCGGACCGGACCTTCCTTGGGGTGGCGTGTTTGGTGGCCAAGAGGGATATAATGGTGAACTGGAAAGCAAGGGGCTAAGTGGAGGCGTGGGGTGGATTGGTGCGCGATACGGGAAAAACTGGTATATGAGGCTAGAGGTTGTCCAAATAAATATAATAAGATATGGGGGAAGTGGGAGGCCGCAACAAGTGCTTCTCCTACATCACCGTAAACTACTGCACCACAGAGGGTCGAAATGGATCCCCTTCCTTATCTCTCCTAACTGGTTAATGTATAACTTACTAAGGTCAGTCTAACAGATCTGCGTGCAGCTTTCCTTTCTTTTCTTTGTTGTTTATAACGTGTCGCTGGAACAAGGGGTTTGACCAATGTTGGGTGCCCGTTGGCACCATGTTAAATGTTTGTATCAATTTTTATTTGTCTGCAAAATAATAAAAATCACTTTATAAAAAAAAGATACACTCAATAGCAATACATATCCTCCGAGACGTTCATTTTAATGGGTGGCAGCAGCCCCGCTTTGTATGTACAGGGGCTGCAGCAATGGCTACATATTGAATAAAGCTAGCAATTACAGTGAATATATGTTGAAAAGAGCTATGCATTGAGGCTTCTGTGATGCTATCAATGAAGAAAGTGGTGATGTGATACATAGCATTATCAATTATTTTACTTATCATGCCTTCTGAATGGATTAAGGAATCTTTCTGGAAATACACTTAACATTGATTAATATCCTAGTTCACATTCATTATAATTGAAAGGCTGCTGTACCATTTTCAACATACAGATATCCTTGTGAAGGATTAATGTGTGAACAAGGCTGAGTTTACATGTTCAGCAAAGAGAAACGGAAAGGAACAGTCATTTGAGACTTCAGTGATGCCTTCGATGATGGTACTGGCCTTGTACAGGAGTTGTAAAAGTGATAATGTTACTGCAATGTAAAAATACAAAATAAACATGCTGTACTTTCCTTCATAAGCAATACATAACGTCTTACACATTTATTATAATTAAAAAGTTGTCAAACCACTTCAACATACAGGTGTCCCCTCACTGGAGAGAAGTATAAACAAGTCTATTAGTCTGCATCAGCAAACAGATGGGGAAAACAGCAACTGTTGCCTCCACAATATCGTCGCTAAGGGCCATATGTACCAACGCATTTTCCCATCAACACAGAATGCGTAAAACCCTTGGATACATCTGGCCCTAAATGTCGATCCTGACGTCTTTGATTTTGCCACTCTTGTTGATGATGTATGAGGTTGTGACGAG
This sequence comes from Pleurodeles waltl, assembly GCF_031143425.1. Classification (NCBI taxonomy): domain Eukaryota; kingdom Metazoa; phylum Chordata; class Amphibia; order Caudata; family Salamandridae; genus Pleurodeles; species Pleurodeles waltl. Next base: position 69,251,600 of record NC_090449.1, read on the forward strand.
TGGGTGGGAGATAGTTAATGTTGCTTAGTTAAATTAACTTCATCTTGGATTGTAATATAATGTCCATTCAATTGAAGTTTTGTATTTTAGCTTTACCACAGGAAAGTTACAGATCGCAGGACTCAACCACAGAGAGCGCTCTACCATGATATGGACGTTTTAATATCGACCGCAACATATATTGACTGCACAATATTGACTACCAACATATCATCAAGGTAGGTAGATGTGCACTTTGAGTATTAAATCTACAGTTCCACGTGTAAGCTTATCTGCTTACCTTGTATGTAGTCTATATTGTGGAGTTGATTTAAATTTAGGTCAATATCTTAAAGATTTTAAATTAAAATAATTCTAGTATTCTTTCATGCGCAGGGCATGTATCGTTGCGCTTCATAAACATAATTAATGGATTATTTATATTCTGTGAGTGGGTTTTATAGTAAAATATTTGTGAACCAGTGCGCATGCCCCAGATCAGATATGTTGTTTTTACTTTGAACTGGGTTTGTGGTCCAGGCAGAAGAGGAATTACGAACCAGCAGAGTTCTGCCCTCTAACCTCACATTTTATTTATGTTTTTTTGTGTCTGGGAAATATAGCTTTTCACACCTTCGGGGGGACTCTAGAACCTAAATGACGCCATCATTTTTTCAGATCAAAGAAACAAAAGAATGAGCTTCTCTTGCTTGTTTATTATAATATTCTAATGTGCAACAAATGCTGGGTGTCCGGTGTCTAGGCGCAGTATACAAAATTGTAAGTACACAATCTAATATGAAAATACAAAAATAAAAATTCTAATATGTAAAAATTCAGTACAAAGTGAATGAAGAAATATCCTCTAAACGGGAGGAGACACAGAACCTAGAAGAGAGTGAGCGGCGGGAGTGCGGGAGAGGCTAGGGGTGTGGCTTGAAAGGTTTCGAGGGATGAAGACGGGGGTGTGGGAGGTTTCCAATGGTACATTGTAGATGTTTGAGACCTCATAAAGGCTGAAGCGATATTTTGTTTCGTGGCCAATCAGACTGAGTTTTACAACACAATATTTGAAGGAAACTATCTCAGGAATATACTGTTAAACAAGAAAAGGATTTCAAGTTTTAGTATTAGTTTACAGTCTAGTGATATATTTGACTACCAGTCATTGCTGTGCACCTGAGCAAATACCACTACTGAATTTCAAACTGGAAACACTAGTTTTAGGCCCCTTACAACTTTGACCCTCAAGAACATTCAGGACCATACTTGAAATACAAATTCAATGGTGGTCAAATATGTTTAGTAAAATAATTTGTGCAGATTCAGCAAACAGAGGAAAGTGTCTAACCATCAAAAGCATCTGTTCTCATTCGACTCAACAGCTCACCCATAATACTAGGACTCGGAGAAGGTCGCTCTAGTCATAATATATAACACGAGACATTAGGTAACGCTTTTATTTGATCTGCAATACTTTTGGCTTCGTTTTCTGAGTGCGTGTTTTTGGTAAAAAAAAAACACAAAAAAAAAAACTTGCACCCAAGTTTGACATTGGAAAGTTTTGTGCACATTGAAGAAAGGAAGAGAAAGTTATTGGGTCTGCATAAATCCAGCTAATGCCCAGTGAAACTTTATTCCAACAAAACTCTCACATTTAAAAAAACAGTGGATTGCCCTGAGGCCAATAATATTTCAGGCAACAGCCACCGAAACCTGTTCATCTGACCACAATAGCCCAAGCAAGATGGCAATCCATGCAGGCCCAGTAAAAACTTCCCAAATATTAATCTGATGTCATAAAAGCAGCAGCAGACTATTATGACACCACCATTGTGGACCAGCAGTCTGTGCAACCTAATCACATGACCATAACTGTATCAGGAATAAGCCGGATAACCACCCCTGCGGCCTGTTCGCACAACCACAACAGCGTCAGGAATAAGGCGGATACCCCCCATGCGGCCTGTTCGCACAACCACAACCACAACATCAGCAGAACAACTGCTGATTGTCCTCGACCTAAGCACCATGCTCCTCCTCTCCCTCCTCTAATGTGTCCACTATCCAGGCAACCAAGTCAAGGGAATCAAAGTCAAGGGCAGGCGTGTTGTGTTTGTGAGAATGGACTTGAATCCCGACATCTCTCCCTTCAACAGCTCACCTGCACATCCATAACATGAATTCTCTTCACTACACCCTGGTTTGAGACCTCAAGAAGACTGAAGGGATATTTTTGTTCACTGGTCAATCAGATTACGTTTTTGATTACAACATTTGAGGGAAACTCTCTCAAGAAGCCAAAAATTAAACAACAAAATAATTTGAAGTTCCAGTACCAAAAAGCGCCCAAAGCCCAGCACTTGTAATCTCCTTTCGTACAACGTTTCTAAGGCCATGACATTCCACATTCTCTTTCAGCCTCCCTGCCTCAATATGTTACCCAAGTATGAGATGCCTGAACTCATCAAAGCAGTTTTCAATAACTCTGCAAAAAAACATCTTCATTGGGGCATTCAACCTCCCGGGCAATACATCCTCAAAGACTCTGGAGAAAGCTTTCGGCTTCCTAACCACCGGCGACATCACACAGCTAATCGTGCAACCAACTCACATGAAAGGAAACACCCTGGATCTCATCTGCACATGAGTGACAAGTGTAACCTGCCACCTTCTAGACCACTTTAGCAGGTCGGACCATACTATCATTGCTATTGGCATCTACTTTGTCAGTTCAGTAAACAGATGCCATCAAAAACCTTAAACATAGACAGGGTTGGACTGGGACAGAAAATATGCCCCAACGCCAAAATAAAAGTGGTCCCCCATTTGTAAGCCAGAAGCTACAAAAGTGACCTACACGTGTAAACAAGAGTAGTTTTCAACTTACGGAAAACACTTTGCATAGTTGTTTAGTAAAGTTATAGGAGTGCACACACTTGTGCTTGCTGCAAGCAATGGTTTTGGCAATATCAGGTTTATGTACAGTAAACACCGCCCCACAAGAATATAAAATCGAACCACAAGCAACCAAAGACCAATTTCTCAAATTGATCAGTTATACCAGCACTTCTGCACTGCTAGGTTGCCCCGAAGGCCTTTCTGATGCTGAACATAGAGCACATCCTTCAGATATTTCCCATAAGATGGGCTTTGCCAGGACCAGAACCTAATAGGCCTTGCAGCTTCTTCAGACCCCACTGCTGAAGTAAAATCCTACTACGGCACCCTCTTAACAGCCATCCACACTCCAATGAAGAACCGCCCCACAAATACTAAGAGATCCACCATGAGGGACTGCCAGGACCTTTCTGCCACCAAGCAGTCTACTAGACTAGGAAAAGAATTGAGACACACCTGACTTTCAGATAATTTCACTGCCCTGACACTACTTTGCAAACACTGAGGCCAAGGCTGCCCACTACAAAGATTTCGACAACAAGGCTTCTAATACAAGTGGGGTGCTTTACAAAGACATCAACCAATGTGTCAACCTTATTTCAGGTCCTATACTCATCAGTTCCGGGGAAACATACATAGCCATCAACAGTTTCTTCTAAGAAAAAACACACTTGACCATAATTTATATCATCACCACGTACATAACTTTCATTCCCTTGACGATTCATCCCTGTAACAAATCCAATGGTTTACGTTGAACCATTCAATATCTTCTTCACAGAAGACTTAGGGACTGATTTAGATATTGGCGGATGAGTTACTGCATCACATCGGTGACAAATATCCCGACTGCCGAAATATAAATCCCTTAGGATATAATGGGATTTATATTTCGACGGACAGGATGGGTCTCACTGTTGTGATGGAGTAACTTGACCGTCAAGATCTAAATCAGACCCTTAAAGCCTAATGCAGTGCCTGATGGCCATTTCCTGCCAAAAGGACACCATCTACCATAGTTGGTGTGTTGTATTGTGATTGCATTCTCATGGCATTTATGCCCCTAGTGAGGCAATGAACATATAATAAAGGAATTCTCCAGTGATGTCTTAACAGTGCTGCCAAACATCTTGAATGCTTCCTTTCCGCAAGGCACTTTCTCTGATGCCCTTAAGTCCAGAAGAAACCGGATACCCTCAAAAAATCAAATTATAACCCTGGTGACATTGTAATAGTGTACAAAGAGTCACCTTCCTATTCTATGCATGATCAGCCTAAACATTTGTGACCAGTGATTTACATGACAAGGCCAGCTCCCCTTTGCTGGGTACAAGTCTGATTAGTGCAGCATACAACACAATGTATGCATAAATGCGGGGTATAGAGTGCATGCCTAACTACAAAGCAAAGCAGTCCTTTGAAGAAAGGAAAGTGAACACAGCAACCAACTGTGATGCAAGAAAGGAGTAATAGGAGTGATACTGTGACACAGCTGAAAAGGAGTGGATCTAGAGGGAAGTGGGAGCTGGGGGATGGTGGATGGGTGTGAGTGTAGGATAGAATAAACTCTTCCATCCCTAATCAAAATCATCACTGCGTCCCTCACTCAAGGCATCTTCCCAGAAGCTCTCAAGGCAGTCCAGCTCCACCCTCTGATAAGGGAACCCAAGAGATACTCTGATGAACTCCACAACCACCAGCCCACCAGTTAGCTGTAGAAGAAAATATCAATGACATAAATATCAGCAATAAAAATACCCTGTAAAAATATCAAGGACACCATTATTGGCTTTACATTCTCTGCATGTCAAGTCAAACATATGGATAAAAGAACATAAGATGACCACAGTATCATCATAAAATAGGTAAGTAGATGCAATGTTGATTATTATGCCCTATGTTAACTTTAAAACATATATTATGTATTCTGCTCTGTGTTAATTTTAAAACATTTATTAGGTTTAAAAATAATATTACATTTTAATAAATATGTACTTATAAATATATATTTTTATATATATATATATATATATATATATATAAAAAACTTACAAACATAAAAAATAGTATATATTTTAAAATAATGGCAAAAAAAAAAGCTATAAATAATAAAAAATACTAATAATAAAAATTGCAAAAACTCAAAATTTGACTACTTATGTACGTAATAACATTAAAATTAAAAGAAAATCATATAAAAATTATAAAAGGTAATTTCGATTAATCTAACTTTTAAAAAATATATATATTTTTTTTTTGAAAAATCAGATTGAATAAATTAGACTGCGAGAGGTCAAACTCACTACTCCCACTCGATCCTGACCAGCAGTGTTGGACTTTGGAAGGGTCAGGTTTACTATTCCAACTCCAATGTAAGCAACAGAAGGGAAAGTGATGTACTTTGGAGGGTTACATTTACGGTTCCCACTCAACATAGGCAAGAGTAGGGAAAGCGTTGGGATTCAGAGGGCTCAGATTTGCTATTCCTACTCCAACATAAGCAATAGGAAGGAAAATGTTGGCCTAGGAGGGGTTAGATTTACTATTCCACTCCAATCCCACTCTAAAGTAAGCAACAGTAGGAAAGTAGGATTTTGGGGGTGCTGGGGGTCCTATTTACCCTTCCCCTTCTAGCGTAAGCAACAGTAGGGAGAATGTTAAACTTTAGAAAGCTCTTATTTAATGTTACCTAAATGAATATCCTAAATTAATACACACTAAATTACACATACATATAATATGTTCAAAAACATAGGTTACCCGGACATTTAGTTAGGTTTAATGTTTAACACACTCAGAACCACAGAAAATCAGCAGTTATAGTTATACTTATAGCTGTACTTATGTTAAGATACTATAACTTATAGCCTAAAGTTTCTTTCCGGCACGAGTCATAGTTTCTTCTCATAGGTATAACTATAACAGCGGAATTTCTATGGTCTTGTGAGTGTAGAATATGAACCTAAACAAAAAGATACCTGTAACCTTTGTTTTTTTTAGTGAGTTTCTATATTTTTTTTTATGTAATGTGATATATATTTTCCATACATTAATACAACCCCTGGCCGTGCGTTGCATCGGTTAGCCGTGGGCTGGGGTTTGGCGTGTGATTGTGTGTTTTTTATTTTTCATTGTGCTTGAGATCCACAGATTTATTGCATGTTTATACTGAAGGTTGCACTGAGTGCAGAGGTGGATCCATGGGAAACAAGCATTTGCAATGCAACGGACCTCGCGTTTGCTCATGTTAGAGCTGATCGCGTTGTAAACTCCTAACCGGACTTTTCATCTATCGACAAAAGTGCTTTTATGTACGTAACCCGAAAAAGTGAAATTAATTGTGTAAAGCGCTCGACTTCTGGCAAGCAAAATCGCTCTAGGAAAATAGAGAAAAAGTAGTCCACGATCCGACAGAAAACAGCGAGCCTCGCATGTTTTCTGTACTTGGTCGCTGCGCTCGAGGAGGGCTAACCACCGGAAAAGGCATGACGTGTGCATGCCTTCCGCTAATGAAAGCAAGCAGATTTTACTAGGCAAGCCCACGAACCAATGAAACACACTGACGTGACGTCGACAGGGCTCCGAGCCCTTTTCTAATAACTAAAGCGTCTTGCTGCGATACGCATGCACGAGCGCATGCAACGCAGGCTCGACCCTAAAAAAGGGACAATTCTTTGTCCATGAGGGGACCCTCAGCAACCCCCCCCTCCCCCCCCCCCCATTTCCCCCCATTGAGTCAGGATACCTCTATCCGGAGCCCTTTATGTCAGTTTTCATGGTTTTACATCCCCCTGCACCCTAGCCAGGCCGATAAAAAAAATGGTGGCTGCAACTTTTCTCTCAGGCCAATTTCCATAAAGATGCAAAAATATTTTATTACATAATTTATATAAATGATTAAAAACTAAAAACATTAAATTAACATATAAATGCACACATGTAACTTTGCACTGCTCCTGCACTTATGTTGTGCCTTGGTGAATCTTGACAAACCCATTTCACTTTATAAAATTCCATACTACTTATATTGTCACTGGCATACAGTCATTTTTGTGATACCCAGAAAAACAAATGCAAAACGCTTCATACATATGTCATAGTTTGGCTTGAAATTTCAATTTTGTACACGAAATTGGTGATGAGATTGGTTTAGAGCCTCCAAACGTGGACAATGACTATCCTGGCATGCGTTAACAACTTGTAATGCCACAGATGGCTCTTGGCTGACTTATCACTACATGGAAGTGGGCGCTGCTGCTGTGCCAAATGAAAGGTTGGGCTAAATGGGAAACAGGGCAGAGGTCTACAGAAGTGAGGGCAGGTGTCCCGAGTTCTTGTATTATGGTGAAGGATACCTTTATGTACCTGTTAACGGGTAAACGCGTGCTTGCGCATGCGTCCCTATACGTGTCAAAGAACCGGATTCTAAACAGCACTTCATATTCCTTGAGGTCTCCATCTTGACCATTTTTTATTTCAGTCGGGGTTAGACACGTATAGTCAGATAGAAGCAGTACAACTGGAACACACACAGGAGGAGACCACATCCTCTGCTTCTAGGGGCCCAATAGTCTACTCCTTATTGAACTTTAATCCCAGTTAATACCAAACAATATGTCTTCATAAATATTTCAAGGTACTGTCTACTCTCATTTCCTTTTTCTTAAGTCTACCTGTAATTTACTACTCCTTAGCCCTTCTGGTTTTTCTCACTATTCATTATAAGGTCGGTCGTTAAGCCTTTATGGGCTTCAGTAAGAGTTAATTTGTAAATTAGCTCTTAGGTCCTTAGACATTTTACCCTGACGCTTCAGATGAATTTGCAAAACAAGGTCCCTGTATTATGTTAGACAGGACAATTGTACAAATGGCAAGCACAGAGGTTTCCTTCCTGCCAAGACAACACCCATTCTTCAATTAATCAGTTAGGGCTCCTCAATATGTTCATAGTTTTTAACCTTGCCACCTTGCGACTGTCTTAGAACATTCCCTGATTATGTTTGTTATGTGTCCAGGGACATAAAACAGAATTAGGCAGTGTGTATTGTTTGAAACCCTTCTGGAATTTATGGGTTAAACGAGGTTCCACACAACGCATTAGACTATTATAAAAATATCCTTGGACCTGCATAGTGACGGCGGGGAGGTAGCCGTTACGAGTTTCCCGCTAGGTTAGTGGGTGGAAACCTGAGTTTCCGCCCGCTGACCTATCGGGAAACAGCCTACTGCATTATCTCTGGCTTGTTATCGAGCCGGCGGCAATGCTGTAGAGTACAGGGTGCGGCAGCACCCTCGCAATGTTCACTGTGTGCAAAGCAGACAGTGAACATTGCAAGGATGCTGGCCAGAGGACCACTGCACTGCCCATGCCAGGTGATACCGCCATGAAATCGCTGGCAGAGAATGAGGTCGTAATACTCATGCTGCCCTGTCAGATTAGGACTGCCGCAACCGCCAGACCGGCGGGATCTCTGATCCAGGCGGTGCTGGTGGTCCAACTGCAGCAAGACTGCCATGGTCATAATATGATAATATGGCGCGACGGTCCAACCGCCATCCGCGCTGCCAGGTTTGTAATTACCCCCTTGGTTCACCAGCACAGTACTGGGTCATGCAGACATATTCACTTAAATTCAAATAAAGCAAGCATAAGTGCTGCTCTCCACACAGGCTCAAAGGGGACTGCATAAAGGCAAAGGCCAAACACCCTTAAATAACCAACCTCCTTTTGAACTATCACGAAACATTCTCAAGGGATCATTACCACTATTCACCACTCCGCTGCTCTCTAAGTTAGGTTTGTGTTGCTATAAAAAAACACTATACATACATATTGCTGCAGGGAGACAATCACACCTCAAGAAATGCCTTAATCAACACTGTACAAAAATATATATTTTGCTACAATTATGCTAGAAAAGACTGATGAACAGAGTTGTGGTCAAAACAGCCAAAATTCACCCTAACGGAGGACTAGGGCACAACCAAAAGGGGCCGTTTATACCCTTGTCTGTAAATATTTGGCCTTAATTTGAGCACCATTAAACTGAGTAATAGTAACACCAGTTATTTATGGTGCTTAAGAACATCAGACTTGAGGAGTGAAGTGCTGCATGAAAAACAAGAATTTTGTTTAATTAACTTATGTCGAAAGATCATATTTTCAGATCAACTTTCTCCATCAGTGTAATCGCAGCCTTTCAAGTACAATTCAGTAACTAGAATGACGATGATGTTTGGGTCAGATCACATGTCACGTCCCCACTGGTGCCACTGATGATGTCATTTGTGAAGTTATCTTTTGCTATTGGTTTTTTTGTAAAGCACTGTTATACCCCCAAAATGACTTCAAGGTACTAAAGAGCAATGAAAGAGGATGTCCAAGGGATGTTTATTAATTAAATACCTGGGCTTTAAGAACTTTGATAAACTAGAGACGATCTGCCTTAAGCAGGTGGTTCGGGGAAATTCCAGCGAGTGGGGGCATTTACTCAAAAAATGAGAGTGAACTAGTTTGCCCCCTTCTGACACGAAGGAAAACCAATAGTTTTTTTTGGTTTTTTTTTAGCAAAGTCTCATTAAATGTGTCTGAGTGTCTTTTAAGAAATGCGTCTGTCAGGAATGCCCAGTGGTGACTGCCAACTAGAGATACTATGGTCCCAAAGGGGCTCCCGGACGTCTTTTTATGAAAACACGTTTAGCAAAAATATTATCTCATGGAAATCGTGTGTCCTAAATATTCACAAAAATATCTACCTTTGGGTCTAGGTTTTCTAATATTTTCACCAAAGAGGTGATATTTATGTAAACAATATTTAGGGCACAATATTTCACCCAGTTGGTATTGTGGTTAAAAAATGGTGTTACCATACCCTGCGGCCCATATTTCATCATCACCATAATGTTTCCCAGGTGAGGCTCTATGGTCGTGAGTGCCAAGGCAGGCAGCCTCTCTAGCCATTGCAAGCCGGGAGCAGCCATGGGCTGCAAAGGAGACTCTGTCTCGGTCACTGGCCTCCAAGCCCGGGCCTGCACAACTTACAATCAATCACCTGCTCAGATCATGAGGGAGCGCGCGGAGGCGCAGCTCCGAAGATGGATGCGTATCCCCAAGAGAAGTGAAAGGCGATCAGGCGCCATCCATCACTCGCCCGGCAGCCTGGGGAAGGTCTGCTCGTGTTCGCCTCCCTGACAGTTACTTCTCCCTTCGGTCAGCCCTCGCCCTGCTTCTCGGGCAGCGAGGCGTGGTGCTGATCCTTTTAAATGCATCTCTCCAAGTCCCGCCCCTTCGCAGCTCACAGAGCGCCATTGTTACCGATCGGACAGGCTCATGGCTCTCAGCCCCAGCTCAGACATTAATTAAAGCTTCTATTTAAGCTCTTAATAAGGTGCTGCGGAGAGACTCTTCCGAACACCGCGCACGAGCAGCCGGCACAGCTGGAGCGCACACACAGGAGCTATTTGTAGGAAAAAGAGGCATATTTAGCCCTGAAAGATTGAGGGGAAGGGATGCATTTCCTGTGTGGTCCTGACAGCTACAGAGGGCACCTTATTGACAGGTTGCAGGAAAGATGTCGCAGGACGGGGTACCCAGGCAGCTTTAACTCTGAAATTACTCTACAGAGGGCCTTGCACTCACAAGGATGCAGGCACCCCCTAGTTTCTGGATTCGTGAGCCACCCAGCTCTTCGCTCGTTCATTCTTCAATCCTAAATGGGTCCTTTTGAAGGATGACCAGAATTTAAAACGCCCAAACCGGGACATTTTACCAAAATAGAAGCAAGATTACAATTTTACTTCAACCGAGCTCATAGAGTGACAGCTGTCCATCAGCACGGAATTACAGCAGAGGCACTAAGAACATAAATAAAATGATTTTTTTACTGCCCGTATCATGCTTGTTAATTAATTTGCTGTCTTAGAACAGCTTCTCACTATCCCTGCTTTGGAAAACATAAAAAAGCACCTCCCACCATTTTCAATCGACCGTCTCTAAAAACCGAGACATGAGCTAAATTTCCCGAAATCTGGGGAGACGGCTGGTGGAAAACCAGGACTGTCCCGACAAATCCAGGATGCATGGTCACCCTACCCTTTTGTGACTGACAGAAGCGGGCTAAAATTACATATTTGAAAGTATGAAATCCTTTCATCTGCCATAAATAACGTCAGGATTACTAACCAGTAACCTTCATTACTTCGCTCCTCCATTCCTCATTCTAGTACTTATATACACAGAGGACGGGTGGGAGAGGGGTAGAAAACATGTTTTCACTCTGGGCATAATCAGTCAAAGGGCAACCTCTGAGGAATCCTCAGAACAAGCAATACTTGAAAAGGTTACTAAACCACTCGAAATAGAAATCGTGACCTATTCCCTCCATAGGCCCATCTCGTAAAGTGCTCCCGCAAAGGACAAGCATTTCCGCACCCCATCCAGGGTTATACCAAACAACCACCTTTGGCTTAGAGAGAAGGTCCGTAAGTACTGGGATGAGGAAGGGGGAATCAGAGTAATGGAGTTATTATCTCTCCATCACCTTATTCATCCGAGTCTGGCTCTATGAGGATAGACCAAAGTAGCATGGCTTTGCCGCTATCCAGAACAAGTTAAACACAGACTTACTAGCCAACAGATTGTAAGCTACATTGAACTATGCAAACAGAAACATGACAGTTCACAAAACACTGAGAGCAACCCAGACCAATTTAAAGGCCCAAACTTCCACCACAACAACAGGCGTCAGACTAATATAGACAAACACAAAGGATCACAGACAGAAATGAGAGATCACACCTGCAGCTAAAGAAATGAAAGACAAAAAGGAGCCAGCCACGAAAATTCAACAGACATGACCCTTTCAAAGCAATAAGAGACACCAAGGGACAGTGCAGGAATGAGGCATAAAGGACCCAGTCCTCAAGCTAAATCACCTAGGACCCAGCCACAGACCAAAGAAATGAGCCACGCTTGACCGAGCCACAGAAATCCAAAGCTTAGGAGTCAGCCATAGGAACGAGACACTCACAGAGCCTACCTACAGAAGAAAAAAACTAGATGGAAATTAAACCTGCACAATATAGCCACAGAAAAATGGCACAAAGGAACTAGTTGCTGATAGGAGCCACACACCAGACCTAGACCTGGAAATGAGACAAACAACAGCCAGCCCCACACAACACACACAACCTGGCCAGGGCTAGACCACAGAAATAACATACAACATTTCAATCTATAGGTATAGCAGCACATAGGAGGCAGCTACTGAATTACAACACACACTACACCAGTCAAAGAACTACATGACTCACAGAATCCAGCAAAAGAAATACGAAAAGCATATTACCCAGCCACAGATACCAGAAAACACACACAGTCAAGTCACAGGGGTGAGACATCGAGGACTTAACCACCGAAATAAAAGATTGACAGGTGTAACCAAATTAAATGAGAATTGCAGGGCTCGGACATAAAGATGAAACACAGACAACACCTTCTCACGGAAATAAATGAAAAAAAACAGACTAGACCCAGACAGTGGAATTAGACATCCGTGACCCAGAAATAGGAATGAGGCATTGGCCAGAATCACTGCAGATTTCTCCAAGGCTCGTTCCTGACATTCTAAGGGCAGATATTACTACCCTTTAGCTGCTTCCCATGACTTTAGCATCTCCTTATACCACCATCGAAACGTGATGGCCCTTTCGCTCTACAAGTCAATGTAGTGGTCAAAGGGATCAACCTCCAGCTCTCCTTGCATAAAAAAATCCTCTGAATACTCTAAACTGACCACCAAGCAGGAGCGGCTCCCTCGCTATGACGAAGGAGCGTCGCTCTCCTGGCCAAAAGCCAGGAGATGAAAAAAAAAAAACGATCTTTGCACTATTGTTTTATTTTTCATCTGCTGGCTCAACCAGCAGTGCAGGGAGAGGAGGGCAGGGCAATTGGAGGGGGGAGAAGCGAGGCGGAGTGGAAGGCACCTAAGTGCGCATGTGTGCTTGGCCGGCCATCTCAGGCCAGCCAAATACACATGCACTCTTAGGTTTTTCCAGCCCGGCTGTGTTGAACAGCCGGGCTGGAGAAACTGCACAGATCCCAGGGAAATGACATAGCGGCAGTCCGAGCCGCTCAGACCAATCTTGACGCTGCTTTCATGCAAGGTTTAGCATGAAAGCAGTGCCGGGATTGCTGGGGAGCCTGTGCTGGTGTCCCAGCAGTGAATGCTGGGACACCACAAGAGCGCGAGGTGGCAGGAGACAGAGGTAAGGTAAGTTTATTTTATTTTTATTTCCCCCCTCCGTCTCCGTCCCCTCCACCCGCCCCTACCCTTGAGATTTGCGGCCAAGTGGAGGTGACAAGATCCCTTTGCTGACACAGCTTGGCTACTGCAGCAGCATCATTTACATTGGCCTCCCCAGGAAACCCATAGCAGGGTTACAAAGGATATGGATATATATATATATATATATATATATATATATATATATATATATATATATATATATATATATATATATATATATATATATAGGTATATATATATATATATAGATATAGATAGATATATATTTTTATATACATAAAAAAATCAGACAGACAGCTCCGCAAATGTGCTCATGTTAAGCGAGCCCCGCAAACTCCCCACTGGCTGCAAGAAGAAGCTAGGATTCATTCAAGGAGCTTTACACCATCCATAAGGCTGGTCAGGGCTAAGACCAAGAGTACATCGAGTAACCATCACTACAGCCCAGTGGTAAGACTCATCAGTCGCACACTTGTTCCCCTATCAATCTTTAGTGAGCCCTCGGCCCCAGACTGAGAAAAGCCCTCAACCCTTCACTGAAATGGGAGCCAAACTACAAGTATTTCAGAAAACCTATGAAAACTTAACTAGTCAGACTTGCTTTCTAACTGACCTCCGCACATATTTGAGGCCAAGGCGAAGAATATTGGACCAATGCTCTTCTAGTGGACTCTGCTTCTTTCCCCAAATTGTACATTTTCTACACCCACTAGTACTTACAAGTAATCAAGAGCTAAGACGTGTTACCTTGTATAACGTATAAATGATAAATTCAGAAAACCAAGTCAATCCCATTATCACAACCAGAGCCTTCCTTACTGCATTGACAGACAGAATAGAGTGAATGTGCAGCCATTTTAACACCCGCTCCAGGGGCAAAGCAGCGGGTGCCGAGAGGGGACAAATGTCTATTAGCAAATGTCAGAGGCCCGACAGGCTGTAAGTGCCAGAGAGCAGCTGGGGGTCTGGAGCAGAGCATAACAAGTATGAACGGGGCAGAGGCGCAGAGTGCCCCGCGGATACTGCGCGGGTGAGCAGGGGTCACTCGCTAAAAGGAATCGAGTGAGCAACCCAGTCAATGCAGATGGAAGCAACTGTGGAAAGGACTGAAGGCTGGAAACGGCCATTAGCGACTGAATAAAGAGGCGTCTGCAGCGCAAGCAAGTCGATGTGTAAATATGGAGCCAATCGTTACCCTCAGGCTTCAGCTCCTTCTAAAACTTCAGTTTGAACAGTCTGCCCCCGCACCCCAGAAAGAAAGTTCGAGCCCACAGAGCGTAAGTAACAGAATATATGTACAATAAGCAGGCTGCTGGAGGAAATATTTACGAAACAAGCATTGGCAAAGGCAAAAAGTCTAGGTCTTGTCACAGAGTCCTATTCACTCTGCATGTGCCTTTAGTTCAAGCTGCATTGCATCAGCAAATGCTGTCCAGAATGAGCAAAAGAAAAATTAAAAAAGTGCAATAATGTGGCCGTGGGCCGGTGCATTATTTTGTAGATGCACGCTTGCGTCACAGGATATGCGTGTGACTCAGGAGCCATTTTCTTTTATTTACTGGTCCGAGATGGATTGGTAAATAAAAAAAATAAAAAAAAAATATATATATATTTGTGTATCAAACTGAAGTACAGTGAAAACACTCATTTAGAAAACTCAAGAGTCAGCAGAAATTTGCTGACTGGCCCTCTAAAAAAGTGCAACTATAAAATATTAAAAATAAAAATAGGACTGTGGGGGGCAAACAAAGAAAGGTTAGGGTAGCAGTTGAGGGGAAGGAAAGGAAAATCTCATGATACAGGAAGCAACAAGGAAAAACAAGGAGGGGATAGAAGCACAGGAGGGAGAGAATAACATGAGGGAGAAACACACGGGCAAGAGGATGGGGAGCTAGTGGAGCCGATGCACACAGGTGAGAGACAACAACAAAGTGCGAATGGGGAAGAAAAGCACACAGATGTGAGGGAGCTACATGGAGCTAGGGGGAGAGAAGCACACAAAAGTGGCAGCTGGAAAACATGTGCACTCTGAAAGAGTTCTTAATGGAAAAGAAAGAGGTTCCCAAAAAGTAAGCAGTGAAACTTCACAATGAAGAGACTGTCCCCAAGATGGTCATGGCAAGCCACTGAATAAGGAGCAAGCAAATGAAAGCGAGTATTAATTCCACTATTGGTAAGACAAAGTGGGCTTGGTAAGCGTGCACTAGGTCTTTAGGAACCAGCCAGCTTGCACTCCATGGTAGGGTTAAACGAAAACAGTTGTGAATGGCGCTTGGCTGAAAGAAGCAGCCAAATCACATGCCTTGCTAGGCATGTCAGACTCAATTCACTCAAAAAATAATCAATCCACCTGTGTAGGCGTAGACATGTACTGAGCTGATTTATAAATATTTTGGAATGTTCAAAGAATCCCAGATGTACTCAGATGTGTAAACTGTGGCACATGTAATTGTACATGGTTTACAATTACGCATAAGGTAACGCTTAGCAAAACTGGAAACGCAACTCCTAACTTTTACCTGCTTTGGCCAAATAACTTACCCTGTTAAGAAATCCTACCACTAAACCCTTAACATTTTTAGGGTCGCAAGCGCAAGCGCTCTAGCCTGTTGTAATCTCTCTGTGGGCTTTTAACCACACCTACCGCACACCCATCTGTTTCGTTGCTTCGTGGGCTTGCCTTTCAAAAATGGCTTGATTTGATTAGTAAAAGGAATGCATGTCATACCCTTTCCGGTGTTTAGCCCTCCTCGAGCACACCGGCCAACTGCTGAAAACATGCAAGGCTCCATGTTTTTAGCATGGTTTCTGGACTACTTTTTATGTTTATTTCCTACACAGCGCGATCTCGCTGCACGTTTGCCGATACATCTGACTGCGAGTGAACTTCTATTTCATTTTGTGTACTCCTTCACGCTCATGGTGTGGAGCTTTAAATCGGCTTGCTTATGCAAACTATTGCTTTTCATTTTAATTTTATGTGGCAATAAAAGTCCGGTTAGGACTTTACAACGCTAATAGCTGTAAGTTGAGCAAATGCCAGACCCATTGCATTGCAAATGCTTGTTTGAGTTGTCCTCACTCTGCATATGTATTTAGTTTTGTCCTGAACAGAAAACTGTATTTATTTTGTTTTAATAAAGCACTCTTCCGTGCAGAGGCATCTGGGCGCTGGCAACAGAAAATGACAAAGACAGAGAGAAAACAGATTATTTCTATTGCGGTGTGAAGAGTCCAGTTTTTAAGGCCACCTGAAACTTAGAAGGTTGTTATCTTAGCTGTAGTAAGTTGGTTCCAGTAAACAGCAGCATTTACCGAAAAATCTCTACCTTTATTCGCCATCTTTTAGTTTGAGGCACTTGCAGTAATCACTGATTAGACGATCTCCGAAGGGTACGGACAGACAGTACCACTATCTCAATTAGAAAGAAATGCCACATGGTTGAAGTAGATGGTCTTATGAACTAGACACATGGGCTTAAACAAGATTCTCTGCTGAACTGGTAGAGAAGCTCAGGATTCTAGTGCAGATATTATGTGATGTTCTTTGATCCGGCTTTGATAATCCCAAGATCATTCTGGCTGCAGCATTCTGGATCAGCTGGAGTCTAGAAGTGGAGCCTGTAGGAAGGTGTATGTAAGGTGCACTGCAGTAGTTGATGTGTGCTGAGATTATGGCATTCATAATCATTATCTCATGTAGAAAAGATGAACAATTATTTTCGATTAATGAAGATGAAAAAGGCAAGCACTCACTACACCACTTATCTGACATGTAAGATTCAGGCTGGTATCTAATGTAACAACTACCAAACTCTTCATGCAGTGAACTGGTTCTGACACACCTCCATCTCTGGAGGCCCTAATTACGAGGCTGGCGGTCGACAGACTACCAGAGGACTGCCAGTCTCGCGGTCGCATGCAGGACCGACGCTGTTGTCGCGGTCCGACTGCACAATAAGGCCCCGGGGGTCAGACCGCCATGGTTTCGCCAGCACTGCCAGGATCCATGATCACGGCGGCCTGACGGAAACTGGAATCCGCCATCCTTTTCATAGCAACACCATAATGAAAAGGCTGGGGGAGAACAGGTGCAAGGGGTCACAGGAAGGCCCCTGCTCTTCCCATGCACTTGGCATGGGCAGTGCAGGGGCCCCCTGCCCAGCACAGTCGCAGTGTTTGCTGTCTGCCTATCAGACAGTGAACATTGCGAGGGTGTTAGTGCACCCTGCTGTCTACAGCATTGCCGCCGGCTCGATTACGGGCCAGAGGCAATGCTGTACCCTATTTCCCGCTAGGCCAGCAGGTGGAAACTGAGGTTTCCGCCCGCCGACCTAGCAGGAAAAATCTTAATAGTTACGGTGCAATGGTCGCCACAAAGGCGGCAGCTGCCCTATCGGGAGTTTGGCCGACGGTCTTTCCCGTCCGCTAAACTCTTAATTAGGCCCAAACTGTTGTTGGAACAAAAGGGCAAATATCTCAGTTTTACCATCATTGAGCTTCATTTGGTTATAGCACATCAATTTCTCAACTTATTGCAAAAAGCACTGTCATCTCAGTCACAAGATGCTATAAGTTCAATTTGTGTCTCTTTGGCATACACAAAGTATAGTTACACTTTAGTGTACTTTTGATTGTTCTTTTGTTCTTCAATCTGGAGGCAGGAGTCCAGCTGTGATGCTCTATTTGACTTCCAATTATTTCCAGAGACATTCAACTCGGTACAAAAGTAAATGGTGATTTTCCCAAAAGTAAATCATTTACTGATGGACTGAGGTTGGAGGAAAACAAGAACCTTCTCATCCTCCAGGCTGAACCCTGCTCTGCGAAAGGAACTCACTGCATGTGATCTATCTCAATGTGTCCCGGTGTTGGCATAGAGCATCAGGATACATTCAGGAAAATTCATTTGGGCCGTCCCGAACACGGATCCTGTCTCAAAAATAGCTCCGGAAACTTTAATCTAGCTGGTTCAGTACTGACTTTTGTTCCTGTATGGGGTCTGTTAACAGAATTGCGTACATTTTATTACTCACTACTAGAACAGCTGAGGTAGCAGCTGGTCGAGTCTGAGGTTCATTTCAAGTGTTCAGTGCCAAAATACAACTCAATTGAGTAGGTCTGAAGACCATGAAGGAAGAACATCTATTCCAGGGCTAAGCAAGCAGCGGCCAAGCCAATAAGTCTGAATGGCCTCATGAGTTATGCCTGAAACATTTAGAAAGACTGCTACAATAAATAAAAAGCAAAATGATATCTTGATTTATGTATATCATTCAACCATGAGAAAAAAATAATTTAATGTGTGATGATTCAGAGATATAAAATTGTTCGTCATTCATTGTGCTGTGAGTTCTCCACAGGAGGCAGAGTGATACACCAAAAATCCAATAACACGAAGTGAGAAAGAATGGCTTCTCTGTGTAAAGCCGAAGCCCTTCCATATGTATTTTAAAGAACTTGTAACAACAGGTTCTCAGAAAAAAGCGCAATCAAGCCGGACCAAAAAGCAGAAATTGCTGTCTAGTACAACACTGGTACAGCGCCTGCAGGTGTGTGGCTGTGTGCTTCGTCACTAATAGTATTGGAGATGCTTCAGGTCAGATCTGCAGTGCAGAGCTGTTGCTCTATTGAAAGCTGGTGACCTAATATGTTAAAATAGTCTAATTTTCTAAGCAGTCGCAGACCCACTGAGGAGGCTTCGTGGACACCCAGGGGTCCCCGGACAACAGGTTGGGAACCACAGGTCTAAGGGCCTCATTATGATTCCAAGGACCACCAAACTCACTGTGGCAGTGGGACCACTGCACTCCTGGCAGTCAGACCACCAGATTACAATCCTGGCAGTCAGACCGCCAGAAGAACGTCCCCTCCGGGTTGGCAGTGGTCAAAGTCATGGACAGTCACGGCACAGCAGAGTTTGACACCGCCATGCTGATCACGTCCTAGCTTTCTACCAGCCTTTTTATGGCGTAGTCCACGCCATGAAAAGGCTGGTGGAAAATCAGTGCTGAGGGCCACAGTGGGCCCCTGCCCACAACCTTGTCATGGGCAGTGAAGGGGCCCCTGCCAGCACCCTCGGAATGCGTACTATCTGCTATGGCAGACAGTGCACATTCCGAGGGTGCTGTGTGCGACAGTATTGCCCTCGGCTCCTTAAGGGAGCCGAGCGGAAACACTGTAATACGATGGGGTGAGGCCAGCACCTTGACGGCCACCTCACCACCGCTGTATTGGAGTTGTGGCGGTTCAACCACCCAACTCATAATCGGGCCCTAAGTTTGCAAACAATACACCAAAATGTGCACTCAAGTAGGGTGGCTACCCTCTTTCATGACCTCCTTACGGATCAGTTGCCAGTCCTGGTCCTTCATGTGACAACCTGATACAATCTGTGTCTTGTGGTCTTGGTTTGGATCCCACCCAATATCAATGATTAGAACAATGGAAAAGCCAGTTCCTGAAATACCTAAAATAGTGTTTGTAATAACGTGGTGTTACCCGGCCAACTGAAAAGAAATCTGTGAGGCAGGGAATCTAGCCTCTAGGGAGGAACTGTCCCGTCAGTGCATGTGTTATATGTTAAATGAAGCACTTGCTATGTTCAAAGAAAAGTATTCTGTACTGAGGGTTACAGTCTATCCTAGCTCTCAAGTTTCCCAGGTCCATGAGTGAGTTCAGGTTTTACTTTTATCCACAGGAAAAATATTTTCCTTGTTAAGAAAGCCCTTCCCCTGAGCCCCCACCAAATCTCGGATGCTCCATTCTCCTTTACACCCTGGAAAGGGATTCACACCAGTTAGATGCTGGAGTAAATTTCGGACCTGTTCCAGGTTGGAAAGGGGAATTATGTGAGTTTCAGAATGCCTACAAAGTACAAGTTTGTGGCTGTCCCAAACATTCAAAACTAACCACGCCTTTGACCACCCGCTTTCCCTGCCTTTGAGTGAAAATTACCAGCTGCAGAACTCTCTGCACCTCTAAGCATCTACCAGTAATCTATTTGTAAATTGCTGACGTAAAAAAATGTAAATTTGTTGCAGACATACGTTTACAGTTGAATTTACATTTATGAATAACCCTAAAAAAATGTTTTAATAGTTTTTGCATTTTTTCACTTCTAAATATTAAAATATTTAAGCAGATTTACAAAATTGTTGTTTTGTTTTTCTACAAAATTGAACCATTTCTAATCATCAATGCCTTAGGCTGATTCAGTTTGTAAAAAGTGTGCTATATGAATGTACTGTTTATTATTTTATAAACTATTTTATATTATTCATTTTATTTTAATATTACAAAGGTGGTAAAAGTAGTAGTGTATGAAATTCACGTAATTTGACTAGCCGTAATTATGAAAACTGCAGAAAAATAAAGCAAAATTATGCATAATTAAGTGAATCGCAAATTCTCTCAGCACTATATTTAAGTGAAAAATGCATTCTTGCTTCAGTTTTTGACACGAGGACGCATTTTGTGCTAAACAAATTGCACAAAATACACAACTGGTGCAAGCAACAGTTGCTACTTTCTAGTTGCGTGCATTGTTCCTGTGCTCCCATGCTATAATTTAGTCACGAATGACAGCGTAATAACGAAAAGTGACAAAATGGTGTAATTTGTACACTAAATTCCCCAATTTACGCCACGTAATTTGATTTCACCTAGGCCTAGCCAAAAGTCCCTCACAGGCGGAAATTCCCTGCGGCACTAGGACCCAGCAGTGCTCCAGCTGGGGTGTCTCCCCAAGTTCAGAGGCTCGTGGGCTGCGCCTGCCTAGGACATGAATCAGAATAATGCTGATACACTACTGCAGCCATTTAGGAATCCTGGCACCCGCCCCCCTCTCCCCCCTTCATTGCGTTCTTCCCCTCCACCTCCGATGCTTCCTGCTGTGACAGCAGCAGCCATATAATTATATAGCAGTCAGAATGGGCTTTCCCAGTATCTACCAAGTAGACCAGTCACGCCACTAAATCAACACGGCTGTCTTCCCACGCGTCATGAGGGGTTCAGACGAAGGAGCCTGGGTTAAGCTGAATGTGAGCGGCAGAGGAGAGCAAAAGCACATAATACCCTCAGGTCTATAAAAAAAAAAAAAAAAAGCTTTGGAGGAACTGTAAGGATTTAGCATTTCTTAACCTGGACCGAATCGCAATTTCGGTCCCTTAAGAAATGCTAAATTGCCTTCACATATGTACACAGGCAGATAGGGAATCGCAAAATGTGATTCCACCTAGTAGAAATTGCATTTTGCGATTTCCTAAGTAGGAAATCGCAAATAGGAATTTCCTATTTGCAATTTCCTAAGCACATGTACAAAGCATTTCCTATATGCGAAATGGGCATTTAGGAAATGCTACTGCTATCGACTCCAGGGTGATGGTAACCGTGTGCTATTTTTTAAAATGCACCCAAAATACCTTTTTTGAAGTGCCATGTCGCGCGCACATGCCCCTAGGGGATTTGTGCACTTTACATGTACACCACTTTTTTTGTTTTTGGGAGGTGCATCAAGGGGGGTGGGTAGGCCCTTAGGCACCATTAGTTTTGCATTCCCTAATTAGCGATTTCCTATTAGGAAATCACAAATTTGGATATGCAAAACCATTAGCTTTCCTAAAAAGCGATTACCGAATAGCAATTCCTACTCTGTAAGAATTGGTATTAGGAAATCTCTATTTTTGTACATTTCATTTTGCATTTCCTAAATAGCGATTTCTTAGGACTCGTTACTTAGAAAATGCAAAAACAGAATTTCGTACAAATGGCCCCTAGTCACATCCAGGCAGATGCAGTCTCAGCTACCTGGTTTCACTGCCAAATAATGAGCTTGGCGGATGCATTTGGTGTGAGGTTTCCATCCAAGTCGGTGTGGCATTTTGAGCCACTAAGATCTAAATCATACCATCAGACATCCTCTTGGAGGTCACCAGGCCTCGTGGTAGGTGTAATCATTTGTAATCTTCATGCATTACTTACTCTATTTGACTTCCTCCTTTTTTGGTCATGCTAACAGAGAGCTTTTACATAGGATGGAATTTGGGCCTTCACTTTACCTACCATAGGAGGGCTTTCTTGTCAGTCTCACTAGCTTCTTTTTCAATCTCTCTCCTTGGGTTTGTCCCTACACTGGAGAATAGATCATGTTCCATCATTCAATCCACCTATATCCTTTCACTGCTCACATGCAGACAGCGACTTCTTAGGTCAGGCGTTCGCCAAAACCTTTTAATTTTACTAAAATTGCTTACTGAGACGGTCTTTCAGCCAGCTCCTTTCTTTGTTTTGTCATTAACGTTGCTCTTCTTCCCACTACAGCAGTCATCACAGGGGAATGGGCCTACCTGCAGAATCATGTGTCCCCATTCAGTGGCGTAGCGTGGGGGTGCAGGGGGGGCCGGCCGCACCGGGTGCAACATCTTGGAAGAGACTCGAGTGCTAAAATCCACGGGTTAGGGGGCGCAAATTACTTGCCTTGCCCCGGGTGCTGACAACCCACGCTACGCCACTGTCCCCATTCCATCTATGTCTGAGCTGGTGTATGTAATGCTGAGAGTGAATGATGTACTAGAATGTTGGTGTGTGGTCTGCACAAGATGCTCTGAGATACGGATAGTTGGAGGGAGGATGGAGCCCTAACAGGACCTATCTGTTGTTGTAACCTAAGGGACTATCAGATACTAAACAACTTGCCTCCCACCGGAGTGGCTCCAGGCTCTTGTTTGAAGATCCTACACTCATACTTTGGCATTTTGGGGACAAGAGGTCGCAAGGGTTTGGATGGGTACCCCGCTGAGTCAAATTGTGGAGGAGTGTAGTACTCAGTGGTGTTACAGGTGATAGCCAGAAGTTTTTTGAGTGTTTTGGGTGAAAGTCACAGGTATTGCCGGAGTCATCATTCTCTACAAATGGGAAACATTGGACAGTGTGTGATACAGGAGGCAGTGGTGTGTTTTGTGGTGTGTTTTATTCAGTTTGCCTATAATGGAGCTAGTCAGTGCTGTGTTCGAATGTTAGTGTTTGATATAGTTCAAGTGTGTTGTAGGTAAGTACATCTTTACCTGCAGACAGGGTCTGGTGTTGTATTGCTGGACAGCTCTAGATTTTGGTTCTTGTGTCAACAATTTTTCAATACATATCTACTGCAGGCTGTGGAGAAGTGTGGCACAATGGTTAGAGCAACAGACTCTGATGCAGAGATCTGGCCCAGGACCAGGGTTCCATTCGCGCCTCAGCGGGTCTTGGGCTCAATTCCCTTGGACCACATAATTCTCGCCTCAGTGCCTAATCTAATTAATGGGTCCCACTCAGTAACTCTGGGCAATAGCTTGCTTAATCTCCACAATGACCCTGACAGCGCTTGGATGCCTGGCTTCACCCTGGGGGTTGCCCAGGAGTTGGTGCCTCACAGGTAAAAAGCCAGGAGGGGTTCCACAGCTGTATGCGTACAGCGCCTTGAGACCCCAACGGGTGAGTAGTGCGCTATACAAGTGCGAAGTTTAAGTTTTTCATTGTATTCAGAAGACCTCCCGTCTTTTTCTGGTGCAGATTAATGAGGGTAGGTTAAGAGCTGTCCCTGCCTGGCACTTGGTCAAGTTGGTTTGCCGAGCAAATGTGACTGGGTATGTTAGAGTGCTAGGCTGCACTTTTGTGAGTGTGTAGGTGCAGTGTGTTGTCCTTGTCCGGATGTGTGTTTGTTCACAGTGAAAAATGTAAAAGGTGAGGGAGTTTGTGGAGTTGCGCATTTTAGTAAAGTGACATGGATGTCTTGGGACTCTGTGCACACGTGTAGTAGTGAGGACAGGTTTTGTGTTGGAGTTTGGTCAATGGAATTTTGAATTGAGGTGATACATTATAAAACTTTCCAATGTTTTGTTTGTTTTGTGCCTCTAATGTCTAGACTTAGGGATGATGAGGTACCCAGCCCTTTGTCAAAGGAAGCCAGTAGGTTCCATACCATGGCAGTCATGTGACTGAAGGCCCGTGTCTATAAGCCCTTCATGTATAAATGAAGTATGGCATCATTGTAACTGTGCAGACATGTGGTGGTGGGACCTCACATCGGTGGATGTCACAAGACAGCCCATTCCAACCGGTGGCTTTCTTCACTGTGAGTAGCGGCATTCTGCCCTTTCACAAGGAACACAATTTAACACAAAGTAGTTCCCGGCGTGCCAAGGCTACTATTGCAATGTGTACTTTTTGACAACATTTGTTTCTTCTTTTAGCTAACATTTTTTTATATTGTCAAAGGTCCAGTAGGTCCCTAATAAAACATACAAAAGCAAGCGTTTGTCAGACCCAAAATGCAGTCAATGCCCGAAAGGTTGGCTTTGCCAATAGTTGTTTTGTTGCTCTTGTACATATATGTATGTATGTATTGGTAGTTATATAGGACAAACTTAACTCTGACGCATTGGAACACTGTACATTACATGTGGGCTTGGGAAACTATTGTAGATTGTGTACATTAAGTCTGGATTACACAAATATATTTCACATACATCTAGGCACAAGGCGATTAGGTGATTTGCCAAGAATCACACAATGTTGGGTCTTATGCCGAGGGCAGGATTAGAACCCGGGTCCACAGGTTCCAAAGGCAGGAGGTCTTCATGTTTAAAAACAAGCATTTGCAATGCAATGGGTCTCGCTTTTACTTGATTTAGAGCTATTAGCGTTGTAAATTCCTAACTGGACTTTTCTTGCCACACAAACTGAAAATAAAAAGTAAAACAGTTGACATAAGCAAGACGAGTGCCGTAGCCACCTTGAGTGTGAAGGAGACACACAAAAGGAAAAAGAAGTTCGCTCGCAGTCAAAGTTATGGGCAAAAGTGAAATTATCCATGTAACAGGGTTGATGGCCAAGTCAGTAACAACACCGCCCCAAGGAGGGACAAATATAAAGTATTTACCAATGATAGCAAAGGATTTTTGAAAGGCAAGCCCATGAACGAGTGAGAGTGATGGGGGTGCGGTGGGCATGGTTAAAAGCCCACAGTGATTACAATAGAGTGCTTGCGTGCTCGACCTAAAAATGGGCATGCATAAATATATATATATATATCTTTATTCTGGGCCGCCGTAGCATTCACACGCATAAGTGTTGATGCACGATGATGCATTCTCAAGTACACCGCATCGTGTTTGGTTTTCTTTTCAGCACCTGCAAAAACCATTGTCAAAGCCAATCGTTTGCACTGGCAAGACCTAATGACTTTCATTCAATAGCAACTTTCACTGAAGATTGTGAGAATATGCACAAATTAAATATTCATATTTTTTTTTTATCAAAATGAAATCTGTCTTCATGGTCCATTTTCTTTCTCTACTGGATGCTGGTCTCATGGGCCAGGTTTGTGAGTATATACACAGTTTTTGAACAGTGTGCATTAGAAAAGGTCTTTCCAATGTAGTCCTGGGATTCCTCAATGTTTACGAGGGTGACCCCTCAAAGTCACCTGAGGGGAGGAAACCAGCTGCTCCAGGATAATATAATTCACCAAAAAGGTGAACTCAGTGCCTGCTTTGTGGCAGTGGTTCGAGCTGATACACACCTGAAAGTCATGTTTTGGGGGATTGGGACTTATTTTACCACGTCAAAATTTGACTCAGAGCTGATAGAGAGAAAATGACAGTAAAGGTTTAGAAGGAGGACTAGAAAGACAGGAACAGTGGCAAAGGAAGAGTGAAGGGATGAAATACAACAATGAGACAAAGAGTCGATGGCGGGGTTAGTGGATGAGCTGCCATCTTTAAATGATCTGTTTAGACAGTAAAGACGGCCACGTTCCAATGCCACACAATGAAGAAAGGCACAAAATTCCACGGCCTCTCAAAGTCGCTGACGGAGGTGGGCCGGCGGCGGGGGTGTCACACAACCATTAAAGGGGGCAACAAGCCATTTCAGACGGCTCCAGAGCCCAAAGTGCTGATAATCCATTATTGATTCTTGCCTTCCCATTATCACCAAGTCCAGAGAACACTGCTGTGATTTCACAATGCTCTTTTACTCAGTGATGGCTTTTTAGGGGTGAGTGCAAAGCCGTCCCCTGCTGTAATCTATTTTTTGGCTTCTAACCACACCCATGTCACATCAGTCACTTTAATTGGTTTGTGGGTTTGCCTTTTAAAATCTGCTTGCTTTCATTAGTGAAAGGCATGCATACATCATGCCTTTTATGGTGTTTAGCAGTCCTCGAGCGCACCGACCAACTACTTAAAACATACAAGGCTCAATGTTTTCTGTCTGGTTTCTGGACTACTTTTTCTCTTTATTTCACAGCGCAATCTTGCTGGGCAGTAGTCTAGCGCTTTGCATGACATCGATCCTGTTACATAGGTAATTGCACTTTTGCCGGTTACATAGATAATTGCACTTTTGCCTGTTACATGGATAATGGCACCTTTGCCGATAGGTTTCACTACGAGCAAACTTTTATTTCCCTTTTTGTGTCTGTTTTGTGCTGATGGCGACCATCAGCTCGCTTATGTGAAACTTTACTTTTTCAGTTTATATGGCTAGAAAAGTCGGGTCCGGTTAGGAGTTTACAATGGTAATAGCTCTAACTCGAGCAAAAGCGAGACCCATGGTATTGCAAATGATTGCTTTTTTGTTGTTGTTGCAAAGGAGTGCGCACTGTTCTCTGACCACCCACAGGTGATTCAAAAAGAACTTGTACAATTCTGCCAGCTGGGCGGGATTCATGTCAGAACAAGCAGGGAGGCAGGTGAAGATGCACATTTACAAGCAAAAATATCTCTCATTTTTTCGGTCTGCCCTTGGTAGTAGAATGTGATGTTCAAGAGAAGAAAGAGATCTAGAGATTGTCCACTGCTGTGCATGCTGTCATATTTCAATTTGTTATTTTTGTAAAGTGTGTACAACTGACTGAATGCACCGGGGTACTTTGGTGAAGTGGGCAAGTTCAGTTGTGCAGTCGGGCAAGTTCAGTTGTGCAGTCCCCGGAGGGAGGAAAGGCCCTATGGGAATCGGATGTAATTTTAATTATATAGTGCTTACTACCCCTGAAAGGGCGTTGAAGTTCTTTTCAGCAAGTAGCATGCTACTCCGGAACCCAAAAAGGATAAGTGGTGGACTAGCATAGGGAAATATCAGTTAATCTGAGCGGTGGATACGTGAGTCTGTTAGTTGGATTGAAAAGGATAATGGAAGAACGGAACAGAAAACAGTCTAGAAAGTGTTATTTGGGAGGTCATAGTGGTGAGGTGAGGTTTGGGATGAGTAAAAGGAAAGATGGAGGAGGAGAGAGTCTCTGGAAATGGATAAGAGAGATCTTTGTAGTAAAATTAGGTTTGGGATGAGTCAAAGGAGGGATGCATGACAGAAGAATTTAGAAAGGGTTGTTTGGGAGATCATAGTAGTAAAATAAGGTTTGGGGAGAGCCAAGGAGGAATAGAGTAGGGAAAACTCTAGAAAGGATTCTTCTGGAGATCATAGCAGTAGAATGAGGTTTGGGATGAGTCAGAATGGAGCTAGTGGCTATACTGAGAGAGGTATAGGATGAGATCTAGGAAACTAGTACTGGTTGAAAAGGTATTGTTCAATATCTTGTCGAACTTAGCAAAGGCATCCTTGCAATGTAGTGAACTGTATATGATATGGCCAAGTAGCGCGGAGGATGAACCTAGGCTTTTCATTGGTGTATTATGGTAGCAGTAGTTTCCCTATACAGGGACCAGGCAGGGAGGTTTAATTTAATCTCTGCTAGACTGAGACTGGACTGTATTTTCAACAACAGTGTGATGCAGATGTGCCTTGTTACCCACAGTGTGGGATAAGCGCTAGGGTTATCCGCTCTTTGGCCATCATCCCAGCTGTAGGACATCTGTGGGTACCATAGCAGTTGTGGGTGTAGAGAAGACTGCTGCTAGGGCTAACACAGTCTACCAGAGGAAGAGACCACATTCATGTAAAATAGCAGACGGGTTAAGGCAATGGTATGTAGTGACCCAGGGAGGAGCTAAGGCAATGATCTGTGGTAGTAAACGAAGGGGCTAACGCAATGCTGTGTGGCAGCTTGGGGTGGAGTAGGTAAGGCAATGCACTGTGCCGACACAGGAGGGGGAATTAAGGCAATTTGCTGTGGCAACACAGGATGGGGGATGAGGCAATGCGCTGAGGTGACTCACATTCAAGACAGCGTAAAGAGATACAATCAAAAGAAGCATCCAGGCATGGTTTGGCAGGTGTCAATCATTCACATGCCTACTGACCGCTATCAGGACGTTTCAGGTTCATCTTTTCCTACAGCCATACATTGCATCCTACAGAACATTCACTCCACTCTAATATCCACCAAACATTTCTCACAAAGACTATGAAAAACATGTGATGGTCACAAATTTCTAGGTATCTGGCTTCATCCAAAATGGGACTTATCAATGCTTTTATTGGTTATTCCCGTTTTCACCCAAAATAGTTTTCCCATGTCTGAAAAATATTCGCAGGAGATCATTTGGCAAAGCCTTAAACATTTGGGGGCTACACACAGTTGTTCGCTCTCACTGAAAGCATGTTCTCCAAGCACAATTTATCACTCAACAAGCTGATGGAGGGTGGCTCAGCATCTGTGGCAGCATAGACCCATAGCATGACCTCGGAGTTCAAACATTCACTCATTCACAGTTTCACTCACAACCCTCGTTTCTTTTCCAAGTGTCTCACAGAAGAGATAAAGCCAAACACGCATTGGCAAAGCCAATATTTCTAGCACTGGCTGCAAGTCTTTTGACTTTGCCAATGTTTGTATTGTTTCATTTTGTCACAGTTTTTTAAACCTTTATTGTTGGAGAAGTTGCTTGACACTCGCAGCTATTCAAAAAAGAACACCTGTCTAAAAGCTAAGGTATACTTTGTCCCAAAAACACACACACATTCCCATAGTAATCCCTGAAAGAACTAGTTGCCTGTGGTTGGGCTGCCTGTGAAAGGGCACAATGCCATCACTCACAGTGAAGCCAGCCAACTGCTGAAGTGGGCTGATCCAATGCCACCTCCTGTATGATGTTGCTATAGTGGGAACAAGAAACATCAGAACAATAAGTGGAGAGGGCTGAGTGAAAATCCCCTTAAAAAAAAAAATATATATATATATATTTGCAAAACACAAAAACACTTTTCCTATGGAAACTAGGTCCGAACTATACCTACTGGTGAATGCCACCATATATATCCATATCCTACTGGCTCCCCCTAGTGTGAATTTGCAACGTACACATACATACACACACACACCCACAACCCTCTATGGGGTTACACGTGGGGTTTGCCGCAGGTCTAGGGGTTGACTGCACATAGAGGGTTGGGCCCTGCGGCACAGCTAATTACCCCATATATTTCAACACTCATAACATCTTATAAGACATCACTGATAATATTATTGTTACATGTGCTGTCCAATTCCTGATTAGGAAACTACGCCTAGCGGGGTGCAAGTTACAGTTACATTACGGCATGAGTTACAATTGCTTGAAATAACTCCAACAACTGAATTTTTATGTGTTTGTGCATGTAAATTCTGAACTGAACTATAAGATCCCTGTAAACTTCGTTTTTTTTGCAGTGAATTATATATATATAATGATATATACACACACATTAAATTCAAAGCTTCACAGAAGTGAAGAAATGACATCCAATCCAAGAAAAATCTTGTGCCTTCTTTATTTATTTAATCCAAAGGGCAAACGTAAATAATACCCAACGTGTTTCAGCCCAAACAGCCTTGGTCAGAGGTACCTGTACCATATAGGCCAATTATAGAGAACAAGCATTTGCAATGCAACATGTCTCGCATTTGCTCGAGTTCGAGCTGTTGGCGTTTTATATTCCTAACTGTAATTTCCTTGCAACATAAATTGAAAATTAAAAAAGTAAAACAGTTGACATAAGCAAGCCGAATCAAAGCGCCACGGCTGCCATGAGCACGAGGGAGAGAGACAAAATGAAAAAGAAGTTTGCTCGCAGTCAAACGTATCGGCAAATGTGCAATTATCCATGTGGCAGGGTCGGTGTCCAAGGTGGTAACAAAACCACCCTAAGGAGGGACAAGTGTAAAGCATTTACCAATGATAAGAAAGGATTTTTGAAAGGCAAGCACACGAACGAGTGAAAGTGATGGGCGTGCGGTGGGCGTGGTTAAAAGCCCACAATACTTACAACAGGTCAAAGCGCTTGAGCGCTTAATCTAAAAAGGAAGGATGCAATGGGATGCAATGGGATGGGATTCCGAGATCGGACATTTTCAAGTTCCTACTGGGAACAGAGACAGTGTAAGAGCGAGAAAATTGTTGTTAAACAAGGAGTACTCCTATAACTTGAGGCAGCCAGAGCTGGCTGAAGATGGTGAGGCTCAGAGGGGACCAAAGACTACATGGGCTTCAAAGGCAGATAAATGCAGCGGAATTTAAAGAACGTACACAGATTCCAAGATATCCTAGAAAAGCAACAGTGCGAGGAAGCGTGGGTGGGGCTGGAGACCTCTCAGGAGGCCTGCAGCCCAATTCCAGCTTCCACGGCCTGTGTGTCTCTCCAAGAGGCAGGGCTGCCGTCACTGAGTGTATTAGCATCGACAAACGCATTCGGATTATAAAATCATCGCCGGCCAGAGCTGTGGAGCTGACACGAGCACGGAAAGCACTCAGAGCCTTTTAAAAAGAAATAGACTGAAGACAAGCCCCGGGGGCGAGTGACGGAGTGAATTAATGGATCCCGAGGCGTGGATGAGCTGGGAGGCGAAAAATAGATGTTCTATAGATCGCAGCACGGGCCACGAGCACTGCGGACGTCATTCCATTAATGTCTACATTTAGATGTAAATTTCGATGCATACATTTTAGTATTGTCAATGCTGATGACAGTGCATGCATGCCTGTAAGCTGGTCTCTTTCTACCATCTATAGCAATGGAAACTGACAGCAAAGCAAATCCGACATCTTTGGGTTCCAGGGGGCAGTCTTCTTGCTTGGTAGTGATTGTCTCTGTGAGTTTCCTCCCAACCCCTCTCATACCTCTCTCATCCTCACTCCCAACCTCTCACAGTACTCCCTCTGAGTATTTTCACCCCAACCTCTCACAGTACTTCCTGTGAGCCAACCTCTTGCAGCACTCCCTCTGTGAGCATCCCCACTCCCAACCTCTCCCATCCTCACTCTCAACCTCTCACAGTACTCCCTCTGTGTGAACTCTCGCTCCCAACCTTTGTATGCTGCTATACTCCCTCTGTGAGCATCCTCGCTCCCAAACTCTCACAGTGCTCACTCTGTGAGCATCTTCACTCCCAACCTCTCAAGGTACTCCCTCTTGGAACATCCTCACTCTCAACCTCTTGCTGTACTCCCTTTTGTGAGCGTCCTCACTCCCAGTCTTTCACAGCACTCCCGCTGTGGGCATCCTCACTCCCAACCTCTCACAGTACTCCCTCTATCCGCATCCTCACTCCCAACCTATCTCATCCTCACTCCCAACCTCTCACAGTACTCCCTCTGTGATCATTCTCTCAACCTCTTGCCCTACTCCCTTTTGTGAGCATTCTCACTCCCAACCTCTCGCAGTACTCCCTCTATGAGCATCTTCAGTCCAAACCTCTCTCATCCTCACTCCCAACCTCTCACAGTACTCCCTTTGTGAAAACTCTCCCTCCCAATCTGTACTTGCTGCAATACCCCCTCTGTGATCATCCACACTCCCAACCTGTGCTTGCCGCAGTATGCCCTCCACAGCATCCCCATCAGTCTGCGGATTTATGATTGCTTTGGCAATCTTGGCTCTCTCATAGTCTTGAGTACACACTCTATGCAACTTGATATCCCTCCCTAAGTTGGCATTCCCAACTTATTTCAACAATTGCTGTTCTCTATTTCACTCTGAGAGGGTTTTCCCAGCTCTTTTAAGTTGGAATACTCCATCTTTCTTAAAGATGGTTCTTCTATTTCTCTCCGTATTGGCATTCTGCACCACTATCTAAATAAGAATTTCCTCCTGGAAGGCATTTCCCACCTCTATACGAGTAGGCATTCCTATCAACCTTCCAGCAGGCATTCCTGATCTCCCTGTGAGTAGGCATTTCCCATCTGCCTGTGACTAGGCATTTCCCATCTGCCTGTGACTAGGCATTTCCCATCTGCCTGTGACTAGGCATTTCCCATCTCCCTCTGAGCAGGCATTCCCCATCCGAGTAGGCATTCCCCATCTCCATTCGAATAGGCATTCCCCATCTCCATCCGAGTAGGCATTCCCCATCTCCATCCGAGTAGGCATCCCCCATCTCCATCCGAGTAGGCATCCCCCATCTCCATCCGAGTAGGCATCCCCCATCTCCATCCGAGTAAGCATTCCCCATCTCCATCCGAGTAAGCATTCCCCATATCCATCCGAGTAGGCATTCCCCATATCATTCCGAGTAGGCATTCCCCATATCCATCCGAGTAGGCATTCCACATCTCCATCCGAGTAGGCATTCCACATCTCCATCCGAGTAGGCCTTCCCCATCTCCATTCGAGCAGGCAATCCCCATCTCCATCCGAGCAGGCAATCCCCATCTCCATCCGAGCAGGCATTCCCCATCTCCATCCGAGCAGGCAATCCACATCTCCACCTGAGTAGGCATTCCACATCTCCATCCGAGTAGGTATTCCACATCTCCATCCGAGTAGGCATTCCCCAGTAGGCATTCCCCATCTCTACATGAGTAGGCATTCCCCATCTCCATCTGAGTAGGCACTCCCCATCCGAGTAGGCATTCCCCATCTCCATCCGAGTAGGCATTCCCCATCTCCACCCGAGTAGGCATCCTCCATCTCCATCTGAGTAGGCATCCCCCATCTCCATCTGAGTAGGCATCCCCCATCTCCATCCGAGCAGGCATCCCCCATCTCCATCCGAGTAGGCATTCCCCATCTCCATCCGAGTAGGCATCCCATATCTCCATCCGAGTAGGCATTCCCCATCCCTATATGAGTAGGCATTTCCCATCTCTACATGAGTAGGCATTCCCCATCTCCATCTGAGTAGGCACTCCCCATCCGAGTAGGCATTCCCCATCTCCATCCGAGTAGGCATTCCCCATCTCCACCCGAGTAGGCATCCTCCATCTCCATCTGAGTAGGCATCCCCCATCTCCATCTGAGTAGGCATCCCCCATCTCCATCCGAGTAGGCATCCCCCATCTCCATCCGAGTAGGCATCCCCCATCTCCATCTGAGTAGGCATCCTCCATCTCCATCTGAGTAGGCATCCCCCATCTCCATCTGAGTAGGCATCCCCCATCTCCATCCGAGTAGGCATCCCCCATCTCCATCCGAGTAGGCATCCCCCATCTCCATCCGAGTAGGCATTCCCCATCTCCATCCGAGTAGGCATTCCCCATCCCTATATGAGTAGGCATTTCCCATCTCTATAAGAGTAGGCATTACCCTTTTCCATCTGAGTAGGCATTCCCTATCTATATATGAGTAGGCATTCCCCATCTCCCACCAAGTCGGCATTCCCCAGCTCCATCCGAGTAAGCATTCCCCATCTCCCTTGCAGCAGATATTGTCCATCTCCCTCTCGTAAGCATTGCTCACCTCTCTCTGAGTTACTACCTCCATCTCAATTAGAGTAGGCATTCCACATTTCTCTTTACAAGCTTGCCTTCCACATCTTAATTTAAAGATTGGCGCGTTGGGCCGCCAAACCCTGGATGACGGTGGTCAAACCTACACCAGCCAAGCATCGGCAGGCGCACAATATCTAAAGGTTGCCACCAATACATGGGGACATTTTTGACACAGCAGGGACATTACTGCTGAACATGCTCGTGCTAATTCAAAGGAAGCATTTTTTGTTTGTTCCAAAAATGAAATGTCAGGCGGGATGCCATGTCATGATCGCTGACCAAGCATTTTTTAATTTCACAGAATCAAACCCCCAAAGCAAGGTGTGTTACCATGAAATTGAAACCAAATGGCCCATGACCCACTGGAACTTTTCTACCTGGGCCTGCCATGCCACACATGATGGACAGGACAGCAAGAAAATGAACATCCAAAGGCCAACTCTAAACGGAGGTGGGTCATTGACATTCACATTATGGTAACCCTGTAAGAGACAGGCCATCTCAGGCTCTGCTGCAAGACCCTTGGACCTCCTTCATCAAAACCGAGCAGACGAACTGTGGGTCTGGGGGAATGGGACATCTGCCAATTCAAGCATTCATTGATTAGCCAAGAATCTCTTAATCTCTTTAGTTCTGCTGTGGTAGCTGTGATCACGGTGTCAAGCCAATCATAGAATGTGGTACAAAGGTTGGCTCCAAATATGGTTGTACTACTGAATATCGACCACTAAAATATCGTGGCACCAGAAAATCGAGGACAGAATATAGACAGACAAAATATCGAAAGGTAAGTGCATAGGGAAGTATGGATTTAATATTGCTTACTCCACCTCTACGAACCATGATGATGTATATATCGCCAAGTTACATAAATGTGTAGTTAAGTTTTAAAAAATCTAGACTTACTTACTGGTCAATATTTCATTTTCAAAACATTGTCCTCAATATTGTCTCATTGATAACCTGGTGTCAATCTTCTGAGTGTACACCACCGAAAATATGGTAACAAGTGATATGGCAACTAATAAAGGTGAATGACCAATAAGTCACTAATTTACTTTGGGTTCTGGAGTAGCATGCTAATTGTCAAAATACGCTTCAATGCCTTGTTATGGGTAGTAAGCGCTACATAAATACAATTACTTATTACAGACGTGTTAAAACACAGTTAGATAAATAGAAGATAAAATACCCACAGTAAAAAACAGAGGAGACTCTAACTTAAAAAACCCACAAATTATGACACAAGTTTTGCCAGTGCTTAAGGTAATACAGCAAAGGTAATGCTACTTAAAATATAGCGCCCTCGCATTGTAGGGTTGACCAATACAGAGTCTCTGTGAATGCAACACTGGATGAATCGCACGTTTTTTAAATTTACAGCGTACAGCTGACCACGCGAAGGAGGTTTTGCAGTTGCGGCTTGAAATAAAATAGAGTTTGTGAATAGAAAGATTTTTCTTGATGTTCCTCTGATTTCTGTAAGCTGATTTCCGCTGGTGCACTGTTACCACTGAGGGACACTGAGAGGTGAAGAGTATCTCAACATTTACTGGCAACTGTTGGGTTTCTCCTGTAGCTTCAGGCCTACCTTAATGTCTCACTCCTCGTGGTCTCGGTCAGGGCTCATTGTTAAGTTTAAAAGGCCTGTATCATAAATCTCACTTGTCACAGTTAAGATCACCAGTTGCTGCTGGGTCCTTAGGGCTCTTGCAAATAGCAACAAAGAGCATCGGACAACTTTGTGGCTCATAATATCAGGATGATTCAGGTGTGGTCCAGATTTTCTTCCACCTGAATGTCTCTCTTGCTCCTTCAGCACTGTGACTGGGCTTCAGGATCACTGTGGGGCCAGGAACCTATGCGTGTAATGGAATCTGGCACAATAACTATCAGTTTCTCAAACACCCTCCCCACCCCCAGCCTGGCAAAGTATGTCTCAACAAACTCTGACAGCACAAGGGAGGGGTGCAGGGTTCCCATCTAGAACCCACATCATGCAGAGTGCTAGAGAACGCGTAGTAGTTCATTGGTACACTGTTCATTGGCTATCCAGTAGCCATGGTCACTACGTAAGCCACTCCCCTCTACTTTAGGCAGACACATCTGGGCAGGGTACGGGGCAGAAACTCTTCCCGCCTGGAGAGAAACGAGCACCATATTCATGAAGCACTCTTTAGGACCACAAAATATCCGGGGTGTGTTCCTCAGAGTACTCTCCGAAGAGGTCCTGTACCTGTAAAATCCATCGCGACTGGGGAGGGACCCAGCTCAGAGTCGGAGAAGCTCTAGTTTAGTTTTGACATGCCAGTGTAAACCGTGGGAAACTGGCTGGATGGGAGGGTCTGTGTATTCCAGCCTGAAGCCAGACATATGTAAAACAACCCATTCTCAGGTCAAAGGATGCTGACAGTGACTCAGGTAAAAGAGTCATGACCAGCGGACGAACCATCATTTGAGCTTACGTCACATTCCTGGGGACACTGTAAAAGGTTTGTAATACCGAGGTTACAACACACTGCTACTAATCAGACAGTTAGCCAGGAAAGGGAGTTTACTCACCTCAGGGTAAAGGAGGGTGCACGTATGGTGCCCCATCAGCTAATTTAGAACTCTAAAGACCTAGAACAGGCAATTAGGTGAAAAAGACTAACAGGTGGGCTTTGCAGGAGGAATTTTCAAAAAAGCGCAGAGAAACGAAAAAAAAAGACAGTTGTGATACAGAATTGACTGTTCTTCTTACACATCATACCTCCCCATCTGATCCTTTAGTCTGTCCTTTTTTATTCCTCTCTCTCTCCCGTCGAGGCATTCATATATCTATTTCTTTCTCTTTTAAACTCTCTCTTTAAACTGACATGTATCATCTCCTCTGTTTCAAAACTGGTTTCCCCATCTCTCTAGATATTTTGCCTTGGCTTACAGCATCTCTCCCTCAGTTGGCATTCCCCACCCCACTTCCGGGCTCTACTGCAGTGGCTCCCAACCTTTTGACTTCTGTGGACCCCCCACTTTATCATTACTAGAACCCAGTGACCCCTACTGAATCATCATTGGAATCTGGGGACCCGCGACGGAGTCATGACTGAAAGCTGGGGACCTAGTCTGTTAATATTATTTCATTTTCTAAGCAGTTGCAGACCCTCTAAGGAGGCTTCGCAGACCCCCATGGGTCCCCGGACCACAGTTTGGGAACCACTGCTCTACTGTGTTCACCTCACAATCCTCCACATGAACCCTCACGTTCCTTATCAAGATATATGCTGTGAGTTTACCTTTCCTCGCTCGCAGGCCGGCTCATCACCCGCATTGACTAATTGTCATTAAATTTAAGTCTATTGCAAGGCACATGCACCACCAGCAGTATCAGTGTTAGAAATACTACCTCAGCTAGGGCATGCACCTCAGCCAGGCAGAACCCACCACTCTGGTCAGGCTGAGTACGTTACACACCAAAGATAGCCTGTGCTCACCGCTGGTAACTTGGAACGGAGCAGCCAGGCTTATCCCCAGAGGTCATGTGGAAAGTGTTTGCACAAAACACACACATCAGCACCACAATAAATACACCACAAATGGGACTCCACAAGAAGTTATATAAAAATAAACTGTATAACATACATCCTCAGGCAAACACATCGTAAGTCAGTGATTACTTTGTCACTAAGCAGTTGTCACAAACATCACAGTGAATGCAATGAGGAAGTTACTGTTGGGTCGGCCAATATCACAAAATCAAACATTACTGTGCTTATTAGGCAGTCACACTACATATTACTCATTATCCTGCCAATGCCAGGCGTAAATGCTAAACTAGAGGGAACACTGAGGGCATAAAATGATGCAGACAATAAATGGAAAACCCATCAATCATCAAAGGTCATCATAAGCCCAGTAATCACGGAAAATCACCATAAACACACTTTCACTCTGTCTCCAGACATCAGTAGGGGGTAATCAGTGCATTGAGTGAGGACAGGACACAGCCTATTCACATGTAAGGTGTGAACAGCCCTCCCTCTCCGCAGCCCAGGAAGACAATCAGTATGCAGATGCCTCTTATGTGACACCCACCCCCTCCTGTGTGCCGGCTGTCTGGAAAGTATGCACCAAGTGGAGCTGTCACTCTGTCCCAGATGTGGATTGGGGTCGGGCTGCAAAAGCACTAGAGTCATAAGCACAGAGAAATGCTCACTTTCTAAAAGTGGCATTTTTACAATGGTAATAAAAACATCCATCTACACCAATAAGCAGGATTTCTCACTACCGTTCCAAACACTAAATATGCCCACGGTATTCCTCAAAGATCTGAACATGCCACTTAGACATAGGTCAGGGCATTTCCAACGAGAGCTGCTCCTACGAGAGGAGCAGCACTTGCAGTAGTTCTAAACTAAATAGGCTGTTTGTCACTACTAAGACATGTAGTACATAAAGACATATGTCCTACCTTTGACATACACAGCACCCTGCCCATAGGGCTATCAAGGCCTACCTTAGGGATGACTTAGGCATAGCAAAAAGAGAGTTTAGGCCTTGGCAAGTAGTTTGACTTGCCAAGTTAGTGTTGCAGAAAACTGCGCGTGCAGGCCCTGCAGTAGTAGGCCCGAGACATGTTTGAAGGGCTACTTCTGTGGGTGGCGCAATCAGTGCTACAGGCCCAAAAGCAGCATTTCATTTACAGGCCCTGAGTTATATGTTACACCACTTTACAAGGGACGTGAAGCTAAATTAAATTAGCCAAACAGGTGTAAGCCAATTATACAAAGTTGTAGGGGAGAGAGCATGTGCACTTTAGCACTGATTAACTCTGGTAAAGTGCCCAGAGTCCTAAAGCCAACAAAAAGAGGGCCAGAAAAATAGGAGAAGAAAGATAAAAAGTTTGGGGATAACCCTGCAGAAAGGCCCATTTCCAACAACCAGGCATCCAGGGGAGGTTGTTTACTAAAGAGTGGAGAGAAGGCTTCACAGCACATGTGCAAGTGTGGAAGGGGGTGAGGCACAAGTGAGTACATTTCATCTAGGTGCACAGTTCACAGGGTGATAGGAGTGTCAGTGTTTATAGGGTGTCAGGGCATGTGTACCGGGTAAGCATGTCGTTTTTCTGCCTGCTATTAGTGTAAGCGTTTGGAAAGCGTATGTCTCTGTGTGCCTAGCTGCAGGTGTGTCTGTGTGTGTGTGTATGTACAACATACAGGCATATAGATTATGTGGGTGATGCAAGCACATGTGTGTGTGTGAGTGTGTGTATGTGTGTGTATCTATGCACACACACACCATGTGGGCATTTATTTTATGTGGTGCAAAGTAGGTATATGTATTTAGTAGGTACACACTTTGCAGGGCATAACACCTATGTATGTGTGTGGTGCAAATGTGTATTATATTGTAATATATAAATTATAACTATATATGCTTTAAATCCCTTATTCAGCATGAGCCACAGAAGTACACTAGCCATTAGCCACACACATTACTCTATGCATGAGTTACAAAAGTGTCAACAGCCATGAGCCAGACACGTGATTCTGGCGATGTGCCGCTCAGCACCTAACACTACGCACAAGTCACAAAAGTGGCATTACCCATGAACTACATAAGTGAACCACAGGAGTTACACCAGGCGTAAGTCACGCAAGTGTGAAGCTCACAAGTAACACAAGGCCGCACAAGTGCCACTGGGCTTCAGCCACAAGGGTGAAAATGGTCATAAACCATGCAAGTATGAGGCACATGAAGAACCCTGTGCATGAGTCACTTAACATAGCCCAAGAGTTACATGTGTAACAAAGTGCAAGGGCCACACAAGTAACAATGGACTACTGTTACGCACATCACAAAGTGCAATGGCCACACACGTGACATTGGCCAAGAGTTACACATGTAACAAAGGGAAAGGGCCACACAAGTGACACTGGCCAAGAGTTACTTGTGTAACAAAGTGCAAGGGCCACACAAGTAACACTGGACAAGAGTTAAGCATGTAACAAAGGGCAAGGGCCACACAAGTGACACTGGGCAAGTTTTACACATGTAACAAAGGGAAAGGGCCATACAAGTGACACTGGCCAAGAGTTAAATGTATAACAAAGTGCAACGCCCATACAAGTAACACTGGACTACTGTCACACACATCACAAAGTGCAATGGCCACACAAGTGACACTGGCCAAGAGTTACACATGTAACAAAGGGCAAGGGCCACACAAGTAACACTGGACAAGAGTTAAGCATGTAACAAAGGGCAATGGCCACACAAGTGACACTGGCAAAGAGTTACACATTTAACAAAGGGCAAGGGTCACACAAGTGACACTGGCCAAGAGAGTGATGTGTAACAAAGTACAAGGGCCACACAAGTAACACTGGACAAGAGTTACGCATGTAACAAAGGGCAAGGGCACACAAGTGACACTGGGCAAGAGTCACACACTTAATAAAGGTTAAGAGTCACACAAGTGACATTGGCCAAGAGTTACACATGCAGCTAAGGGCAAGGGCCACACAAATGACACAGGCCAAGATTTACACATGTAACAAAGAGCAAGGCCTACACAAGTGACACTGGCCGAGAGTTACGCATGTAACAAGGGACAAGGGCCACATAGGTGACACTGGCCAAGAGTTGTGCATGTAACAAAGGACAAGGGCCACACATGTTATAATGGGCAAAAGTTACGCATGTAACAAAGAGCAAGGGCCACACAAGTGACACTGGACAAGAGTTACACATCCTACAAAGGACAAAGGCCACACAAGTTACACTGGCCATGAGTTACACATATAACAAAGGGCAAGGGCCACACAAGTGACACTTGCCAAGAGTTACACATGTAACAAAGGCCAAGGGCCACACAAGTGACACTGGCCAAGAGTTACACATGTAACAAAGGCCAAGGGCCACACAAGTGACACTGGCCAAGAGTTAAACATGTAACAAGGGGCAAAGGCCACACAAGTAACAGTGGCCAATAATTACCCATGTAACAAAGGGCAAGGGCCACACAAATAACAACGGCCAAGTGTTACACATGTAACAAAGGGTGAGGGCCATACAAGTGACACTGGCCAAGAGTTACACATATAACAAAGAGCAATGCCACCCAAGTAACACTGGCCAAGAGTTACACATGTAACAAAGGGCAAGGGCCACACAAGTGACACTGGCCAGGAGTTACACATGTAACAAAGAGCAAGGGCCACACAAGTGTCACTGGCCAAGAGCCACACATGGAAGAATTAGTATGAGTCACAAGAGTAATAGTGAGTGTGGACTATAACCTCGAGTGGACATTGGCTGGGACATACAAGACATTGTGCACAATCCACACACATTGACAATGGAGAAGACCTACACAGGAGACACTGGACAGGGACCACAAATGTGATACTGGAAAAGGAATGCACAAGTGACGTGGTATAGAAGAGACGTGATACCAGGTACAGACTATACATGTACAAATTGATAAGAGTCCACACAAGTAACAATGTATATGAACCACATGAGTGACACTGAGCATAAACCACTCGTATGACTCTAGGAAAGAGCCGCACAAGTAAGACTGGGCGCGTACGAGCCATGCATAAAACACTGGGCACAAGACATCAACGTAGCACGGGGCACAAGCCACAAAAGTGACCCTGGACACTGACTGCACAAATTCCATTGGGCAAGGACCAGAGGTGTCCTTGGACATGGGCTTGATAAGCACTACTGTGCAGAGGCCACACAACACTGGACATGGGCTGCATATGTGACAGCTGGCATGAATCGCATGGCTGACCCTGGAGACGCACAATGCAAGGCATGCAATGGCAACTCCTTCTGACACAGATACATCATGGCTAGTCTTTCCTGACGAGATGAGATGTGCCATAAACACAGATTTGTGTAGCCAATTAATTACTCCAGCTGGCAAATTAATGAATAACAAGGGGTTTAGTAGAAGGCCATCTTAAATTCAAAGCAATCTGCTTTTGAACGAGGACTGCACCATGTCAATTTTGAAAGTGGTATTCAAAGCCTTTGGCATAATTTACGTACTCAAGGCTCTGTGGCCACATCTGCCGATCAATGCAATAACCAGAGTTTCTTTACATATGAAACAACAGTTTAGTACTTAAAGACAGAGTTGTGCTTTTCTAGCTTACTCCACCTTACATTTTGGTCCAAAATTCCTAAATGTATAATAATCTTCTGGTGATAATTTTAGACAGCAGTGACTGTCAAAGAAGTCCTATGTGAGACAGACAAACATTTGCTTGTTCTGAATGACCTGGACCAGTATGCCACCTATTGAGGCTTTTCCAACTTCTTGGATATGAAGAAAATGCGGCCTGCGCCCTTACGCTTACTTAAGGTAAAAACTAGATGATTTGCTTGACTTCAACCATCTCCTGTCAGCATCCCGTTTAGAGATCTTCATCTCCAGATTGGATCCTGTTAAGAGATCCTCCTCTAAAGATTGGATCATGTTCAGAGATGCTTGCCTCCAGATTATACCCCGTTCAGAGTTCCTCATCTCCAGATTGGATCCTCTCAGTTCAAAGCTGTGTGCTTGGATGTTGGTCCCATGTTCCTTTTTAGGCCTGGCCAAGACACAGATCTCGCTGTCTCCCCAGTTTCATTTACTTAAAAGGAACATAAATAAAAAAAAATAGATACCTTTATGCATAAATAGAAGGGTTTTGAGTCATTCTTCTTCATCCTTTTGTCGGGTAATTTGCCATTCCCATTTTGCATCCTTCCATCCCAGCATGTATAAGGGGGTAGTGGTTCAGCCCACTTCAGCCATCTGTTCTCTCGCACTCAGTGATGGCATTTATCCCGACCACATGTAAACATCCGGCGCAAAAGAAGTTTGCCTCAGTTCTCTGTCTGGTTGGCCAATAATTTATGTTGCCAAAACTGCTTGTTCTTTGCCTTCTGTACATTCAAATTAAAAAAGATATATCCTTGTTGCTTTATACTTTGTCTTCAAGTTGCAGTGATCCAACCAATAGTACCTATTCTCTCCAATAATAAGAATCATATTTTGCTGCCAGGTGCATTTAAACTAAAAAGGGAATATTTTTTCTGCTTGCTCCAATTACCCCTGCCCCGAGACACATCCATATTGTTCTATTGAAATTATATGTGAATATAATTTTTTGCCTTTACATTTTTACTGCAAGAATAGGGCTGCCTCATTTAGGTGTGACATTTTTTAAAAAAGTATTATTGTTTTCGTTGCATGACCTTTCAATAAAAAAATAAACGTCACACCAGTTTGCCAAAGCCAGACCTATTGACTCTGCCAATGATTGTTTTCATTTGCTTATTCATCCAATTCTCAGTGGGGCCAGTCGGGATACAAAGTTGTGACTAGAAGGCCACACACTGTACCTGGCCGCACTGCTACGCTGTTCCGATACCTTAGGGTGAATAGAAAAGATAAAAAATAAGACATGTGCATTTTATTAGCATCAACCAAATTAACTGAAACAAAGAAAATGCAAACTGCACAGACAGTGCAAAAACTACAAATAGCGGGTAAGAGTTGACACAAACAACAATAATTAAAAAAAGTGCAGAGAACAGCGACATATAAATGGTGCTTAAAAAACGAGGAGGTTACAAATTCTCATTTGAATAAATATAGTGGCAACTGCTGCACCGTCTACGGCTTGAATCCCAAATATTCGATACAAATAGAGGAACAAGTATACTTCAAACCAGTGCCCAGGTTATACATTATTTTATTTAGTTCAAAAACAAAAAACATGCAGAAATCGAAATTATAATTTTAATCAGTAGGTGGGGCTTTTGAAAATGTACTTTCATTTCTAAAAGATGAAGTCATTTGCTAAACTGTAGCAAATAATATTGTCTTTTTTGCTCTAATGCATGCTTTTTTGTTGGTGGATACCAGTGCTTCACTTGAGGCCATCCATCGCCCCTACTGGATTTTGTTTGCTATAATTTTACTGCTCCTACAAATCAAAATAATGATCCCAACTTACTTTTTAGCATCCATGTTCAAATGCATTCTAATTTACAAGGTATGTGCATATGAACTTTATTACTATGCTAATATTATTTCATTTTATAAGCAGTCATGGACCACCTGAATGTCCATCGTCTGGTGTCCACGAGCCACAGGTTAAGGGCCACGGTTCTAACCCACTCTACCCCTGAAGAAGCTTCTGCTACTTCTCAGATAGCCTCACCATGCTTCAGAATAGAGCTGGGAAGGCCCTGCTTATTATACTGAACACAGATATTGTTCACACTGCAAACATGGCAGTCCTTGTAGGGTGACCAAGTCAGTCCAGGGCATACACGCTTTTCAAACGTAGGAGAACGAGAGGCCGAGTTAATCTTGCGGGGCACTTACAAGACTGAAGACTGAAAGGGTCTAATGAGCTAGTACAGTACTGTCTTTAATTTGACTTCTTAATCCTCAGATTACTCTGCAAGCAGAGCAAAGCTTTCCTTGCTGCCCAAACCCCGTGATCCAGGCTCTGGCAGATCATTCACTGCTAAGTCAAAGCCTTCTTTCTGGGTGTGAGCG
This sequence comes from Pleurodeles waltl, assembly GCF_031143425.1. Classification (NCBI taxonomy): domain Eukaryota; kingdom Metazoa; phylum Chordata; class Amphibia; order Caudata; family Salamandridae; genus Pleurodeles; species Pleurodeles waltl. Next base: position 69,295,966 of record NC_090449.1, read on the forward strand.
CAGTACTGTCACCAGGTAGCAAACGACCCCGTTAGCAGTTGCACTTGTGTTGTGAATGCCTCTGGAATGGGGGTGCAGTGTCTTAGATAAAGAGCTGCTGGTAGAAGGACACAGACATCTATTCCTTGTTCTCAAGAGTGGTCACCTGTACCATTTGTAAACATCTAATTTCCAAAAGTTCTGCATAATACTCTTTTCTTGATGTGAGTTCCTCTACATCTGCTGTTTAAATGCAAAACAATTATCAGACCTATTAATTAACACAATGATATCACTCTCATTAATGTCACGAGTACCAGCCAATATTTTATATACCAATTTTGTCTTCAATCTGCCTAACTGCGCTAAGTATAGCACTTCAGTCCAGCGCTCAAGACACGCCAAACCTCTCCAACTGGAACCTTCTTGTAGGTTCTCTCACAAGGTTTCAGTTCTGAGAGAAACTATTTAATCCGAACAAGGAATGCATGTTCATAGGCTCTCAGCAAAGTAACACCTGTACATCTTGTTCAGAAAACTTCAGCTGCTTTTAATAGATGCCCAGAGTATGCCATGAAATGCTAATTATGCCAAACCAATGGGACAGTTCGACCACTGCGCATCTCAACATCACACGCATGACAACATCCTTTGACTTTCTTCTTTTACAAATCTACAATCTTGCAGCAAGAAATAAATTGCGTAATTTTAGTGAGGTGTAACTTTAGTGAATAATCCATTAAAGGTCTGCATTCTCTCAACTATGAAAGTTGCGTGTTTACATTGTTTGTATCACATCTTTTGCTTATAACAACTTCATGCCAGCAACAAGTCATACGAAAGGAAATCAATTCACGCCTCATCCATTTTGAGATAGCACCCACTGCATTACAAATATCACATTAAAATGCTCATTTGGTTACCATCCGCAGACTTGTGGCTAGACTGAAGGCATGATTAAGACACTGGCGGCTGGGATACTCCGTCACAAACATGATGGATTTTCCGTTCGCCGCACTGCAAGTTCCATTATAGCCATAAGGTTTGTGACAGAGTATCCCATCCGCCAAGGTCGTAGTCAGGCCCTGAGTGTCTTAATCAGAAAAAATGCTTGAAAAGCACTGTAATAAAAGTAGATGGGCCTTGCTTTCAACTGTACATTTTACCTGTAACCATGGACTGTAAACTTCAACCATCCAATGATTTTGTTTAAGCCAATATAGTTTTTGTAGTTGAATAATGTCATGTACTATGAAAACTAACTCAGTTGCAGGCACTAAGGATGTAATACACACATTGCAACAAAGTTGCAATGCCTTTAATAATTGTTCTAAAACCTCTTACAAAGTTCACAAAAACAAGCCATTACTGAAATTCAAGCGGGTAAGAATTGTTTTATGGAAGTATTTATTCCCTTCAGTGTCTTCACAGCTCTCCTCTCAGGGCTAGCACCTGACCAGCCACACGCTAACAATCTATTTCAGCGGTCATCAGAACAGACCAATTATCATCAGCTTAAGGGATGGGGATGAAAGGACCAAAGGAGGAGAAAGGGGGAGGGGAAGAGTTCCTATCTGCAACAATTGCAAAACAACTTCCAGTGTCAAAGCGGCTGTGGCCGAACAGAAGTGCAGGCAAAAATTCACTCTCCAACAGTATGAAAAAGTGCACTTATTACAGATTATCATTCATGCGGCAGTAGAACCTCTCAAACCACTGGTCACTGGTTGTGCACTTCATGGCTGAACTTGGATATCAAAGATGTTAAAGTAAATGATCTCCCACAACCTATACTGTTACAAAATATTTCAATATTGACCAAGCAGAAGGTTTTTAGGTGCTTGCATTGTACAGTCACCAGGAATAAGAAGAATGGAGTCGACACGCACACCGCAACAGAGAATGGAACATGAAGAACATACATTACTTGATTCCAGGATAAATAGAATGTTTTTTACACAATGAGCCTTGTTGGCAGTATTGATTATAGACCCAAGGGAGTCAGCTTCCTCAGAATATGCTCCTCGTTTATAGTGTTTATTAGTACACTAATTTGTTTAAAAGCTTCAATTTAAAAACAATGATATAAAAGTTCTACATTTAGGTTCCAGCAAGAACACAATAAGCACGAACACGCTCTCCTTTCACTTCCCCACCTCACACATGCTGCGAATGTCCCAGGCCCGGCTCATGGTCTTCCCAGTGGTAGAGACGGAGGCTCCTGGGATTGTAAGCAAGATTCATCCTGTGAATGAGGATGGAGACATATGAACTGCAACAGGTATGGAGAGAAGCTGCACCTCAGGAACATGTAGCCACCACAGCCTATTACTGTCTGCACAGTCATGGAGACTCATCACAGATGAAGAATCTGCCGGGTGGGTGTGGAGTTGCTTCTTCCCTTTACACTTGTAAGTACTTAAATCTCCACCGGAGAAGGGTCACACAGTTCTGGTTCTAGTTTTATTTCAGCTACATGAAATGACTAATGACTTACTACTAAACAGAACCTAGAAGTTGCAAGAAAGTACATAATGCCTTTTCATTAGCCCTTTAACGTGGAAATTCACATTACCTACTTCAAGCCTTTGTTTGCTACAAGCCCTTGATGTTGCATAAATTCCTGAATGTCGACAATTACAGAAATGACAGTCTCTCCAATGCTCATTTAGGGCCTCATTACAAGTGTGCGGTCTACAGACTGCCACACTCGCGGTCTGGACCGCTGCCAATGCAGAGGTTCAACTCCACATTACAACCCTGGGGGTTGGACAACCAGGGAACCACCAACTCCGCAAGGATCTTGGATCCCGGCAGCCTGGAGGTGGCAGAGGTCCTAATCCGCCAGGGCAGCGCTGCAAGCAACACTGTCCTGGAGATTACGACCTCGTTTTCCGCCAGCGGTTTCATGGCAGTAACACCGCCATGAAAAGGCTGAGGGAGAACAGGTGCAGGGGGGCCCCCTGGACAGCACCATCGCAATATTCACTGCCTGCTTTGCAGACGGTGAACATTGCGAGGATGCTGGTGCACCCTGCGGGCTACAGCATTCCCACCAGCTCAATTACGATTTGGCGAAAATGCTGTAGCCTGTTTTCCGCTAGGCCAGTGGGCGTAAACGTAGGTTTCCGTGCGCCAACCTAACAGGAAACCCTTAATAGCTCCAGTGGGGAGGTCGCCGCCTGGGCGGATGCCACGCTGTCTAGAGTTTGGCGGACAGAGTTTTCCATCCAGCAAACTCATAATGAGGCCCTTAAGGTTCTCTGCACTCCTGGTTATCAAAGCAAATGCTTGCAATGCAGATCTGCAAGACTGCTTATTCAGTAGAGGAGGAAATCCTGTATTACCTATGGATAACTCAATAAGATCAAGGGAAAAATGTGTTTCAGCATTTCAGTAAATAAAATAAAGCATCCAGGTTCATATTAAAAGCAGGACATTTCAACTAGATCACCTAAAAAAAAATGGAATCAACGTTAGGGCCTGATTTGGAGTTCAGCGGACGGATTACTCTGTAGGAAACACAATGAATATCCTGTATTACAACTACCATTGGATATACTGCACTTATAATACAGTGGGCGGGTGATCTGTCAGGTTTGTGATGAAGCATCCCATCTGCCAAACTCTAAATCAGGCCCTTAATCTTGAAGAATCAACACCAGGGGAGCTGCTTACTGCTACTTTGATGGACAGTGTAAGGAAAAAAGGGCATAGAACTCATTCCCCTTTTAACGAATCAATCAAGTTATTCAGTGGTGCAATGAGAGGAAATTATACGACCCAGGATACTCCATCAATAAAGAACCTCCCGAGGAACATATCTTTATTTTGGTACAACCCACGGAGCAAACAGCTTGTTGAAGAGGAGGAGGCACGTCAGATAAATGGCATCAATTGCGGAGACAGAAGATCAATGGCCAACATTGTATTACATGTTTCCTCAGTGCCCATTACCCTGGTGTGCACGGTAGACAATTTAGTAACATCTACAAAGTAATAAATTAGCCTACAGTTTTACACAACTGCCTAATCAATTTGCAGGAACTGCTTTAATGCTTTTAAGGAATAGGATGAAGGGTGTTGCACAACATTCAAGGGACTCTCAGTTCTAGCCATCAACTTTAGAAAAATCTGGCAAATCTTGTAAAAGTAGGGTTACCAGATCGTTCCATGACGCAAAGACACCATCAGCCAGATGTATCAAAAGATTTTGCATTCGCAAGCAATGCAAATTAGTAAATTCCACCACTTGCGAATGAAAAATAGCCTTTCACGATGCATGAAAGGCATCGTAGTCCCATTTTAGAGAATCGCAAATTGAGATTCCCTAAATAGGAAATCGCAAATTGGGAATTCCTATTTGCGATACCCGATGCACATGTATCAAGCAACTCCAAGTTGGTTGGTAACCATGCGCATTTCGAAAAAAATGCATTAAAAATGCATTTTTTAAAGTGACATTTGGCGCACACATGCCCCAAGAGCATGTGTGCCCTTCACATGTGCACACGTTTTTTGGGGGGGTGCATTAAAGGGGGCCTTAGGCCCTCAGCACCCTTGGTTTTGCATTACCTAATTTGCGAATTCCTAACAGAATTTTAAAATTAGGAAATGCAAAACCATTCGCACCTACGGGTCTTCAGGCCCCAGGATCAAATGGAGTCTCATTCCCTAACAGCGATTGCAATTTTTTTTAGTAATCTCTATTAGGGAATCAGTGTTTTGTTACATTCCATTTTGCATTACTTAAATAGCGATTACCTAAAAGTTGCTATTTAGGTCATGCAAAATGGGACTTTGAAACATCTGGCCCCATGTTTCTAGTCCAGTCCTGGACATTCCTTTCGCACGTTAGATGCCTGGATCTAAATGATTCATTTTGAGTAAGGTAAGTCTAAAGATGAACGAATGGACCAATTTGTAAAATGACAGCTTGGGTGAAAAGTTGGTTTTCAGGTGGCGTAGTTACCGTTACCCTATAAACAGAGGTGTTTTCAACTCAGATAGTCTTCTAAACACATGTTACTTAACTATAGGTGAATGTCAGAGGAACTGTGGACAGCGACGGACTGACCCGGATGCTTAGTGGACATTATTCCAGCTGTACCAGGAGGAACTAGATAGTCAGACCAATTGTCTTGGGTGGGAGTTGTCTAACCTCTAGTAGATCTTGGGATCTTTCTACTGAGTCACCCAGGACCTCCTGATACTGAACATGGATTTCTTCTGCTATAACAACTATATCAGGGGTGTTCTATATTGATTCCCTAGACCGGGATTCATGTGATATTTTGAGCATAATCACTGACTATTTAAATAATTCCAATTTAAAATCAATAAACGCAAAAGACTCCCACAGGAGTTGCCTGAAAATATGGCATAGATCACAAAAATGCAAAACACTTTATAGAAACATCCTTTTGAGAACCCCCATTCGGATTTTAAAAAAATAACTATTTCTTTCATTTTGTTTCCTCTTTTTACTTATGACAAAACTTTCAATGAACACAGTAATAGCCATTGCCCAAAAGTCAAATATATTTTAAGATGGCAGATTAATAACACCAGAGTGAAGTGGATGAAACATCATGGACACAAAGCGTGCACCTCTGCTGAAAGACTGGGAAGGAAATTAGACGTCCCATTAGATGAAATCTGTATTTTCCTTGAATGATGTCCGAATTGCGAAATATCACTGCATCCCCGTGAACAGAGGTTTTGAAACCGCTGCTTAATCGCATAAACAGAATTCAGAATTCCTTGATTGCAGTATCTGACCTCACTTCAATAAATACTGATTTACTAGCCATGAGATGCACCATCCTTCATATGGCACTTCCCTCACACAACAATGGTCCATGGATTTACATGAAAAAAAAGAATGCTAAACCTAAGAAAGCATAACATAATGAACACAATTACCTTAAAAAAAGTGTTTCACAATGTCTTTTTTTCCATGGCAAATTATCTTCTGTACCATCTTCACACTCACTCCAAGCCACCCACCATCATCCCCCTTTCTAAATTTTGGACACTATTTTACTTTACGTTTCTTCCCACAACATTACGCTGCCAGTCTCTGGTCATCTGACCAAACACCCAATTTTGTAATTTAAGGTAAAGAATTTTAAAATGGTCATAATAATTTCTATTACTATTCTGCCTCCTTACTTATTATGTATAGCCTAATGGGATTATTTACCTAGTGCCCCTTGTCTGGGTACTAAAAAAGATTTCCCCGTACTCCTATCTTTTAATAGTTTGCTGACATGTTTTCCCCAGTCAAAAACAGAATATTTGGGATGGGGGGGAGGGGGGGGGGGGGGATGTCGTAGTGATGAGTTTCACGATTGATGGTTCGAAATATCATACATTTCCCAACAGACAAGTGCACTATTAGTCTGCTCACTGGTGCAAAAGCTGCCGCCTACACAGTGGTCATCCAGCAATTGTCAACACAGTCCAGCCCAGCGATGGTGGCCAAATGTACGGAACTGGCCGCCACCTCAGACTAAAGTCAGATAACACTGCCCTCATATCAATGTACAAGCAAATGTGAGAAGTTACACATTTTTGCTGTTTCGCACAAGCCAGTTGGCTGTGATGGAGATTGGTGTTCAAGTAAGGGATACACAACAGTCAATGACACTGGAGACCCCAGTTGTGGTTGTGAAGACACGCCCCTCCCCCACGGTCCCACAGAATTACAAGATGGATGCCATGGTTGGTTGTGACGTAGGTGGTAGGGTAACGGGAGAACACTCCTGGGGTGTCTAGCCGCAGCCACGTAACTTCGCACTGAACCTTGGCAGTGGGCACCTCCGTATGCTGAAGCATATCCAGGTCGTGCTCCAGAGCTTCCGAAGGATTTCGCGCCTTAAGCTGCTTGCCGTGCTAGCTAGCAAGCAGGAATAATCTAGATCAGCTTCTGCAGACGTCTCAATTATTCTAAAACCATATTCTCACCGGGGTGGGTGGGTGAGGGGTCAGAGTCCTCATAGTACCTCTGGAAAAACTTCTAATAAATGTCATAACAATAGTTTCAGTACATAGAAGAACTATATGGTCAACGTGAAATGTCTCTACTTGAGCTTTCTTAAGTTGAAAAAGGAAACTATACCTAGGTATGGTACATGGCATACATATAAGTACAAGAGCGTCCACAGAGCCATATATGCACCTTGCGCTTCCAAATGTGAAAAGAAGTTTCACAAAAGTTTAACACATGGCACATATAGCAGTACGAGAACACTCCTAAAGTCATATATTACACCTTCAACGTCCAAATGTAAAGAGGTTATATGTAAGAATAATACTGCATGACATTTATATATATGATATATTATTATAAATATATATATGATATATATATATATATAGTACGTCTGGCACCTTCTATTACGCGAAATGCTATGCATTTCATCATCATAATGATAGGCATTACTCTGAAGCACTCTACCACTTTTTGGGCTGCTAAGAATATGCAACTTGGAGAACGAAATTATGTGGCAAGGTTTTCTTAACTATGTGGCAAAAAAATCAAAACCACACAACAATATACACAGAAGACATACTGGATGCGTCACGTAATACCAGACAATCATACAAGCGGCTAGTTCGAAAAATATAACACATATTTCATTACAATCTAATTTGAGTTCACAATATAAGAAAATCATTATTTGATATTTGGCAACAACATATGAAGTTATCAAGTGTCCAGATTAAACTATTTTCACATGACAAGGTCATCAGTTTTGCATGGAAGAGCATAAGTAGCTTTTAATACAAAAATCAATATTGTTGCCAAAGATCAAAAAGGAGTCTGGATTTCAAGCCCTTACAAGATTACGTAAATTCTATGAATTCTCTCAACCCTTGTAGCTTCAGTTACCGTTCTTGGATGATTAGGCACGTCCATGCATTCTTGATTGTGCATTCATCATGTAGACAAATACTACCCATGTTACAAAACCCAATAAACCCAATAGGGGAATCTGGGAACTGTAGTTTGTTGGGGCATCCATTGTTGTCCAGTGAAGAAATGACTCAAAGTCACATTATACTCCCTTTGAAATAGTTTGGGGTTAGACATTAATGTCATCATATGGAAAAAGTTACATCACAAACTGAATGACATTTTCACTTTTCAGGGGAGCAATCAAACTGTGGATCCACCTCACAGCGGGGCATTGAGTTTGTTGTGCCATGAATGGGTAGCCATGGAGTCAATAGATTCCAGGGTATGAGAGTATCAATTGAATTTGGGGATAGAAGAGCATATGTCACAATGAACTACAATTCCCAGATGCCCCTAATGGGTTCATCATGCCTTGTAGCAAAATAACTCTGCAGAGCATCTCCTCCAACTATCATAGCCCATTTCCTAAACGTCCGACACAGACGTCATCCTCCATTCCACATGCGGTGGCAGTGGAGCCTAACAAGAAAGTCTTGATAACAAGCTACTCCTTCACTCTAGGCAAATGGATCAGCTTCAAAGAAAGTCCATTGAGGCAGTAAAACACAGCCTCAAATGCTATATTTCCTTAAATGACAGAGGGTCATCAACATAGAAAGTCACATTTTATCCCTTCTCCAGAAAGAGTCAGGAATTGGTTGAATGGTTGGAAAAAGTTGTGCTGCGCTGAGAGACAACCCAACCAGAAGAGGTGGTCAAAATGTTGTCTCAAAAACTCGCTCAGAAACAACACAGGAAATAGACAGTGAGGCCAGCACTCACTCAGGACCTTATTACGAGTCCGGCGGTCGCATGACCGCCAGACTCAGGGTGGCAGTCCCACCGCCAACAGGCTGGCGGTGGGACCACCAGCAGGCTGGCGGTGGGACCGCCACATTATGACCGTGGTGGAGCCCCCACGGTCACCACCAACACCACCAGGCTGCCGCAAGCCAGGCGCCTGGCAGTCCCGGCGGTTTTTATCCTCCAGGGCAGCGCTGCTCGCATCGCCACCCTGGGGATTACGAGTCCCCATCCGCCAGCCTTTCCATGGTGGTGGCTAGTGGAATAGGGGTGTTGGGGGCCCCCATGCACAGCCCCGTCATGCACTCCACTGCCCAAATTACGAGCAGTGGAATGCGCAACGGATACTTCTGCACCCGCCACACCGCCACATTGGCCAGCAATGTTAAGGCCCTGTTCACCAAAGGGCCGGCGTGCAGAAACACTGTTTGGGCCGACCCTGCGGTGAAGTTCTATTAGGGTCGGTGGGGTTCAGGCCGCACAGGCAGTCTGAAGGCGGGAAGAGTTTGGCAAGAGGCATCCGCTGCCCAACCATCTCTTAATGAGGGCCTCAGTGTGTAGAGTAGTTGTCTAGGAAGGTGGTACCTTGGATAAGAGACTTTGATTTGATATTACTCGCCCCACCTAAGACATGCGTAAGCAATGGTCTCGGAGTCAGGACAGCCATAAGCTGACATTAATATACTGAACAATATCCGGTGGTATTACTGTGCTCAGCATTAGGATATCAGATGTCACCATCTTTCCTCTATTATTCTTTTCTCTGCCTTTCTGGGTCTTACGCAGCCACACTGGAGATTGCAGCAACACACCGGTGGCCCCTGTTGAGTGGGTGGTGTTAATTAGATAGTTATCCACATTCTCATGGGTCCAATAGCAGGGCCAGGATCATATGTTTGAGTCAGGTCCTATGTAATGGCTATATGGCTGCACAATAGATATGCTCAATCAATCAATCAATCAAGAAATTTGTATAGTGCGCTACTCACCCGAAGGGTCTCAAGGCGCTGGGGGAGGGGGGACCGCTACAGCTCGAACAGCCAGGTCTTGAGTTGCTTCCTGAAGGAGAGGTGGTCTTGGGTCAGGCGGAGGTGGATGGGGAGGGAGTTCCAAGTCTAATATGTTGGATACGTTCAGATAATTTCTTGCATTGTTCACCGAACTCCTGGATTAATATAACAACCTGAATCCTGTCTTGCACTCTTCTGTGATGACACATTTAAAACTGAGTTTGGAGAGCTATTACAAGACTGACAATTTTCTTACTTTTCTCACTTTGTAGTAAAAATATATTTAATGTTACTTATTAATGTGAATTAATTTTATATATTTACTTTAAATGCATAAAAAAATAAAACTTCTACAGAAATATTAACTTACTTTTGAATTAAATCTTCGTTTCACTTAAATATATTAAATTAAATAAAAGTAGTTTTAGAAGTTTAAATTAAAAATTAAATTACCACCTTCAGTAAAGACATACACCTTATTATTGATTACGAGGTATAGAAATGATAAAAAAGTAATTTAATTATATTTTAATAAATGTTAATGTTACATTCATTGGTCGTTGAAATATTGTGTAAATAAATAATAAATGTTTTATTTTTTATTTTTACATTAACTTATGTTCATTTATATTTTCTCCTATTTTAAATCATTTAATTTCATGTAATATTATTTACAATTGGGTTTTATGTTAAGTCCCTAACGCCTTATTTTCTATGCGAGGTTGCTGCAGGGCCTATAGTTGGATAAGTATGGAGCTGGGCTTACTAAAGCTCTGATGAAGTAATTTACTTCTGTTTTGGGTCTCTTTTGGCTGTAATACATTTTGAAGTGTAGTTTGTATTTGTGTGGGTGGGTGCATGTCTCTCCATAACCATCTCTAAACACCTGCTTACTCCTCCCTGAACCCCTCACAGTAAGTAGGGAGTGTACCCCTTTTTCCAGCCACTCACTCGGGTCCCTCCCACATTTGCTACCAAGTAACTTAAATTTGTGAGGATCTTCCCATAGAAATGTTAGGAGAGGTAGAGATGGATATTTACACTGTAGGTTTGTGAATAGCATTTTGTAGTGCCGTAATGGTACAATTGTAGTGTTACTAAACACACCACAAAATGCAGTTTGTGAATACGCTCCTGTGTGTCTGTTTCACCCAAGGCCATAAGGACAGCCCTCTTTCTACTCCCTAAAATGCGAAGAAAGCACCCTATCTCATGCCGTTTACCTCCCAGGATCTGCAGAAGGAAACGCTGCGGCCATCTGGACGCTGGAGCCAGAAGATTTCAGTACAATGGACCCCAATGTCCAGTCTGTGGCCCAGGTGCCTAGCCACATGCCGGGTCTTTGATCGCTGACACTCGCAGCATCATTTAGGATACTGCAACCCAGGGAGGTCCCAGTCCTGCACAAGGTGCCAAACAGCGCCCGAAATTTCTAGACCTTTACATTATTACAAAGAGCACTACTCCACAGTCCGAAAATGCAGCTGCAAAGCTTTACATTGTCCTGCCACTACTCATTAACCTCCTAAGCCCGCATAAAATGCCAGTCAGAATCCAGTCCAGCACTCTGCCACTGGTGACCCCACACCAAGGGCACTGAAAGACGCCAACCTCACCAATACATCCCATACTTTTTATTTTGTCGAGTAAACTGTTGAGAGAGTTTGTTCCGTGCTTCGGGTAATCTGAAATAATTGTTCCCCAACTCCTGTTCATAGCTACCAAGTGGTGTCATGTCATGTTGGATATCTTCAGTCAGCCAAGTATTTTTAGGCAGCAAAACTTTTCGAGACGGATTTAATCCTATCCTGGAAATGTTAAAAGCAGAAACTGCATTCAGACTGAAAAGCGCAGGGCCTTAGCGTGGTCAGTAACATTGGGCAGCAGGGGTCGGATATATATTTTTTTATGTTTTTATTGAAAATTGAGGGATGATACAGAATACATTATAGGGCATCGCCCGTATGTTTTTTGACAAAGGCTAATTTCTCGGTTAGCGTACGCATAAGTTTAACAGAAAGATAATATGAACATTGGGATGTGAGGTCAGGAATAGAGAAGGGATCGGTAGGAAGGGAGGGGTGGAAGGAGGTATTGGGGAGGGGGATGGGTGGGGGAAGAAAAGGGGAGAAGAGGGAGAAGAACAGAAAGGGGGGAGGGAGAGGGAGCAGGGGTTAGGTCAGCGTACCAGCATGGCTCGAAGAGTATATTGATGATTTCCTTTATTGTATGATCTATCATGTGGGGTTTTGTATGGGTATGTATGTATTTACTTATGATGTGAGGTACAAGATCCAGGATGTAAAGGGTGGGGGAGGGGGGTTCGGGGAAGCCTGCATAGGTGTCCTTTAACAGTTTGAAACTCTTGGGGACGGGTCTTATAGTTCTGCACTGGCTGATCTAATATAAGTTGGATAGAGAGAGAGGAGGGTTGGAGGGGAGAGGGGGAAGGCATTGCAACCTGGGGGAGGGAGATAGGGAGGACGGGGTTGTTGATTAAAGTTTTAAGCATTGGGGGGTTGGGCAGTTCCGTCCGGGGTGGGTGATCTAGGAGTCGGGGAGAGAGGGAGAAGAAGAAGTTGACATGGGAAATAAGAGTGGAGATGAGTTAAAGCGAAAAAAGCAGAGCATACAATATGAGATATAAGAAGAAGGGGAGAAAAGGAAGAAAAGAAGAGAGGGGGAGGGAGAACCTAGTTGACATCTGTCGACTGTCCACCAGCAGGTAAGAGGCGGGGTAGTGTGAGTGGAGAAGGTGCTAAGTATGGAGTGTAGGAGGGGGTTGTCAATTACGGTCCTGTCAGAAACTTCTGTGAACAGGGCCGCCTGGTTTTGTAAATTGTAGATTACCCGTTCGTGAGTGGCGGCTTGTATCATAGCAGTCATCCATTCTGTCGGTGTAGGGGCGGCGCTGGATCTCCAGTGCCAGAGTATGCAAATTTTGGCTGTGGCGATTGCCGTGTGTAGCAATCTCTGCTGTGATCGTGGCAGGGGGTACGGGCGCATATCGTGGAGAAGGATAAGTGACGGCGGGATTGGGTGTGGTATCTGAAGGGAGTCCGCCAGGGTGTGGCGCACAGCGTCCCATAAAGGTTGTATCGGTGGGCAGCGGCACAGGATGTGTAGTAGGTCGCAGTGAGAATCTGCGCATCACCAGCAATTCGCATGTGGTATCAGACCCGCCCTGAAGAACCTCATAGGGGTCCAATACCAGTCCTGGAGGACGGAGGACTTTAAATAGGCAGAACTTCAGTTGGGCCTCGCTGGTGCCTCTGTCGAGTGCCTCCAGGATGTCCGACCAGTCCTCCTCTGTATATGTCGTCCCGAGTCGGTCTTGCCACTTGAGGCGTAAACTTTCAAGAAGTGGTTGTGAATAAAGGTGATTAACTAGCACTCCGTATAAACCTGCCATCACACCTTTGTGCGAACCCCATGTCTGTAGATAGGCGATAATTGGCGAGGCCTTGACTTCCCAGGAAAGGGTTCCCAGTACTTTATGTAGACAATGCTTAAGGTGTAGGTATCGCCATTCTTGGCTATTATGTATATCGAACACTTCCCTTAAGTTGGCGAAGGGTCTGAGCCGATCGCCATCTACGATTTGGACTATGCAGCTGATGCCGGAATTATTCCATTGGGGCCATTTTAGGGTCCTTCCCCCATTTTAATGCTTTTGTTACCCTCTATAGGAGCTTGGGTGTGTAAAAAGGGGTGTACTCCTAGGAGACGATGAGCCCTGCCCCACGCCGCATTTGTTGCCGTGAGGACAGGATTAGGCAGTTGGGGTGGTCAGTGTATATCCCTCCTAGCCCTTCGCGCTGGTCCCATAGGAGTTTCTCTGTGGCTACCCACTGTGGGGGGTCTGGGGTTCCAGGAAGTAAATATGCCAGTTGCGACAGCTGTAGGACTAGCGAGTACTGTTCCACTGAGGGGAGACCTAAACGTCTGCAGGATCGTCGTGCCAATATTTTTGCTGGCGTCAGCCTCAGGCGTATAGAGCCCCAAACAAAAGTTCTTATTGAAGCATCTATCATCCGGAGCAGGGTAAGGGGTACATGCAGGGGAAGCATGCCTAGTATATACGTAAAGCGCGGGAGGGTGACCATCCTGACCACCTGCGTCCTGCCCCACATAGAAAGGCCCAATAACGACCATTTAGCGAAGTCCTGTTTCATCCGGGATACGAGAGGGTCTAGGTCAGAGGTCTTCAAACTTTTTGATGGTGGGACCTCCTCTTGAAAAATTTTAGGTGTAAGGACCCCCTTCTGATAAAGATTTCTAGAACCTGGTACTCCTCATCATCAACAACAATAATAAACATCCCCATTTCCCACACCAAATCATTTTTACTGTGAGGAAATAATATTAAACAGTGTTTAGCAAACCAAATGTCAGTGAGTGTGGGGGCGTTGTCAAGGGTGTGACTAAAAACAAAGGTACTCATTTATGAGGATTTGGCATAGGACAGTGCCACGAGTCTTCTTGCTACACTGCCCCACGCAGATACAAAAGGGCAGGAATGCACCGTATTTATGAAATACAGTGCATTCCTGTCCTTTCCCCCGCGCTGGAGCACAATTGTTGCCTAGCGCCAATATAGGCAGGATTGTATTTGTGCAGGAAGGGGCACCTTCCGGCACAAAAACAATCCAGAGAGGCATTGTACCTCTTTCTATATGTGCGGCAGATAGCAACACACATGGAAAGAGGAAAAAACAAGGAGAAATGAAAACATTTCTCCTCATTATGACTGCTCTGGGAGGCGCAATGTTTTGGCACTGCTCCAGTTTATGTGATTTTGTAAATCTGGGGCAGCGTCAAAATCCATGCGTGTTGCATGGGAACACCCACCACTACTCCCATGGAACGCCTCTTCGACGCAAAGTTAGGCAATGCAGCTGTTTTGCCTTTCTCCATATCTACAACGCCATTCAAAGCCACTCAGGAAGGCTTTGCGTCACCTCATAGGTATGACTGAGAGGCTTGTGCCGCTGGAGCATCAAAAAAAGTGATGCTCCAGCAGCGCAAGCCTCTCATAAATAAACTCAAAATATTCTCTACGTGTTTTTTAGGTCTTTCACCGTCAGGTAGCTACATATAAAATAACAGCCAGCTGAAATGAAAAATAAATTTAAAAAAGTTGTTACTCATTGGTAAATGCACTATAGTGCATTATGAAACCTCTATTAGTTAATGCACTGCAGAGGTCTGCGTGTAACCAGAGAGCGACAGAACAAAATCTTGGTTAGTGCAGTTGAGAATAGTGACTTGTGTATTTTTAGTGCCAAGAGGTCACAGCCTGTGACAGAAAGCACTGTGAATATGTGAGGCATTATTTTATATTTGCATTACACACAGTATAAGATAGGCCACTACAAAAAGGATAAAGATAAAACTGTGGTTCCAAAATGTAGATTTAAGTAATACCAGAGCATATGCAATACCTTTTTTATTTTAATAGCTATCCCTTCAACACCTCCAGGTGAAGTAAGCACTGTGGAAATACAATTACAATCAAGAGCACCCACTTCACAGCACAGTTGTTAACTCTTTGCACTACCCTCAAAAAGAATAAATATTTGTCGTCCCAAAGCTTTGAGTGATTCGATCATTTAAAGCTGCTCCCAAGCACCCTTTACATTTGCAGATGAGCTCTAGAGCACATTTGCATTTCATTCAGGAATCAGACGCCCTGGGAAGGCCTCCTTAGCTGTCTGTGCGGCTTTCACAGCACTGGAGACTCAAAGTTCAGCTGAGGCATTTTGAGGATTGCTGGGGGAATGCGGGACCCCCTTACCAGGACTCCAGGGCCCCCCTGGGGGTCGCGACCCCCAGATTGAAGACCTCTGGTCTAGGTTATCCCTAACCATGTGCTCCAGGCCCTGGTTGATAAGTGTTCCCAGATATTTGAGGTGTGTCAGGGTCCATTTGAATGGGAGACCGTGGATTGCGGCCCTCGTCGTTACTCGTTAGAGGGGTAGTGATACGCTCTTGTCCCAATTTACCCGGTATCCAGATAGGGATGCGAAGTCCTCTATGATTGAGAGCAACGATGGCAGGGACCTTTCTAGATCAGACAGGGTGAGCAAGATGTCATAGCATAGAGGTAGATTTTGGAGGTGCCGCCTGTTAAAAGGATACCTTGTATCTGCTGGGAGTTTCGTATGGTAGCTGCCAGAGGTTCCATTGCTAGCAGGAACAGGAGCAATGACAAGGGGCAACCCTGTCTCGTGCATCTTCCAATGGGGAACGGATCCAATATGAAGCCCCCGCAGTTAACTTGCGCCATAGGGTGGTCATACAGTAAGCAAACTTTGAAGATAAATTGTTCCCCAAGACCAAAGTGCTTCATAGTAACGAATAGGTAGGGCCATTCGATGACGTTAAACGCCTTCTCCGCGTCGAGGGACAGGGCCAGGGCTTCCTCCGGCATATTTAGAGATTCATGTAGGGTGTGACAGAGAGTGCGCATATGGTTTCTGGAGGTGTGGCCCGGTACGAACCCTACTTGGGTGTTATGGATCAAGGACAGGGGGATTTAAAAACATTATATGACAAGCAGGGTGCATGAGAGGGGCCTATGGAGGAGCGGAAAGGAAGAGGAATGTGGACTGGTAGGAGTACTAAGAGAGAAAATACAATATTTTGTAACATAACTAATATTTTTTAGATCTTCCAAAACAGTGTGTGTATGGGTTTTTGTCTGCATGTATGTAAAAAAGTTTTGGTGAATTCCAACTGACATCTCACAATATCCGACTGAAAGCACCTGCACCCAACTATTTATCAGAAAATACATTTATTAGGGGGTGCAAGTACCTAAATACCCTCCTGAAGCTACACCCTTGGCAAAGTGTTGCTGACGAGAAGGCCTGACCTAGTTGACAGTGATGTGCCTGTTGATGGATATGCCTGTTCTGTGCTAGGAAGTCTTCCAAACCTGCTGACCATGCTGTTCCTGTTCTGTGCAACGAAAGCTTCCACATCCACTGGAATCACTGCAGTTCTTTCACATGGCACTTTCCAAGACAAAGTTGTCAATCATTCCCCAGCTCTGGTCAACAAAATTCCCAATCGCCAGACTCTCAAGCCACAGCATGCATGGACACTCAAGGAGGCCTGTAGATGGGAGCTGGGTGAGAACAAATGCACCCACAAATGCCTCCCCAAGCACCCAGTGCACTTGTGCAGCACAGTCTCCTTCGCACGACTGGCTGAGTTTACACGCATGTCAGCATCATGATGAAACTGTTGCTCTGGGTGGACAAATGAGACTAGGAAACAAAGCCAAGTGAAGTATGTGAGTAAAATATACAGTTAAACAGGGTGAGGATGTGGCATTATGGCCAGACCTGCTGACTTTGGCAATGGAGAACCAGGTTTGAGTCTCGGCGTCGGCTTAACATCCTGCGATTCTGGACAAAACACTTAGGCCCTCATTACGACCCTGGCGGTCTTAAGACCGCCACGGTAGCACCGCGGTCGGACCACCAGCACTGCCAGTTTTCCTCCACAGGAGGGTCTGGCGTTCCTAATCCCCAGGGATTACGACCCCCCTCTCCACCAGCGTTTACATGGTGGTAACCCCGCCATGTAAAGGCAGGCAGAGACGGGGTGCAGAGTGCCCCAGGGGGGCCCCTGCACAGCCCATGCACTTGGCATGGGCACTGCAGGGCCCCGCGGCCAGCCCTGTCACAAAGTTCACTGTGAATTAGAGTTCAGTGAACTCTGCGACGGGTGCTGGTGCACCCTACACACTACAGCATTGCTCCCTGCTCCAGTACGAGCTGCAACAATGCTGTAGGCCATTTCCCACTGGGTCAGCGGGCTGAAAAACCCAGCCAGAAACTCATAATGGGGCCGACAAGGAGGCAGGCTCACTGGCCGCAACCTACACATCGGGACTTTGGCAGAATGGCTTTTCCATATGCCAAAGTCATAATGACCCCCTTGATGTCCAGGTGCCTCTAATTCAGCGCCTTGAGACCCTCACAGGTGATCTGAGCATTTTACAAATCCTGGATTACTTACCATCTGCAGCTCAATGATATTCACAGCAGCAGAAAAATATTGCTGCCAGGCTCCCTGTAAAGGAGATGCATTCAAGAGCACAGAGAACACAGGAGATACAGTAAAAAGAAAATCCACAAGTACCAAAATGCAATAAGTGAAAAAGCAAAGACAGACTGTCATGAATGACACTGGGCAACTTTCACAGCTATGTCTATACATATGAGACAAATTTAAAAAAAACAAAGTGAATAGGAGGAGTGATAGCACAATGAAAGATCAAGTTTCATTGCAAAAAACAGATGGAGCAGAAGTGCATGAATTAAAATGAAATGCAATTATAATTTTTTTTTTTTTTACTTCTGGTGCTAGACAAGACTTTTTGATTTTACTAAAATTATATATATATATATATATATATATATATATATATATATATATATATATATATATATATCATAGTGGCGGTCGCCACTAGGTAGCTATAGTTAGGACCTAGTTTCTATACAAAAAACATTTTTTTTTCACCTGCCTACATCTTTGGTGCTGCTTGACGAAGCTTCACAAAACTTTCCCAAAACATTTCCCAGTCCCGTCAGCTGCTGCATGGAAAGTTTTGGGGTGATCCTGGAAAAAAAAGGGGGAAGGTCCCAAAACACGTTTTCCCTATTCAATTTTCCATAGGGATTTTGAACAGCAATAGCGCTAAAACTACTGGACAGAATTACACCAAATTTGGCAGGAAGGTAGGTCCTGGTCCAGAAAGAGTGTTTTTTTATTAGTTTTTTTGTGTAATTCCATTCAATAGTTTTTGAGAAATGAAGGGGAAAGCAAATTTATATATCTAGGGATGCAAAGGATTCGCGCCTAACGATCTTGTGCTGAGATGTGATTGGCTGATAACACTTCAACAACAGAAGCTGCTGAAGTGTTGTCAGCCATCTTGGAACTCGGCTTCAGCCGAGTCCCAAAAAAAAGTGAAAAAAGGGGCCAGAGTACAAACACCCTGACCTCTTAGCTCTGGTGGTGGGGTCCCAAAGAGACAACCCCCCCCCCCCTCCTCCCCAGGGCTAAAAAGCATTTATTTTATTTCACAAGCAGAGACGCGGTGATCAGCGAATCTGATCGTAAAATCAAAAACCAAAAAAAGTAGCACATTCTCCCGCGCTTCGTTAGCCTAATGCCCCATGAGGGGCCAAGTCCCAGGGGTTTAAAAAAAAAAAAAAAAAAAAGCGGGGGCCTCCTAGCCTCCTCCCGATGCCCCTGGGACCACCACCTCCCCAAGCCCTGGGGACCACTACCCCCTGGGGCTTCTATATGGATACATGCCCATGGTCCCCCAACACTCTGGGGACCACCACCTCCTGGGGCAAACAGTAAAAAAAAGAGAGGGTTCAGTTTCGGACCCCCCCCGCGCCCAGAGACCACCACCCCCAGGGCTATTCTTGTTGGAGAAAGCCGTGCGGCCCCCCTCGTGGAGCCACAGATGGCCATGAGGACCGCCACCCCCCCCAGGGCCGGCTCCTGCTACTTGTACCCTAAGGTAACTATAATTCGCGCCCTCGCCATGCCCTGCCAATTACCCTACAAATTACGGCAATCATGCCATCTTTCATAACATCATTGATACTATCAATGTAATATTTGCTGTAACATTTTTTGACAAAAAAACTGTGCATGACTGGGGCATGAGTTATAGTTACCTTAGGGCATGAGTTATAGTTACTTGAGGTAACTCAAACTAAAACTGGTGAATTTCTATGGTTTGGTAAGGTTAAAATCTGAGCCCAACTATAACGTCCCTGTAACCTTTGTTATTTTAAGTGAATTTCTATGTTTTAAAAAAATCTATTTCCTAACTATAACGTCCCTGTAACCTTTGTTTTTTTCAGTCAATATATAGATATTAAACTTACAAGGGCTTTCAAACAGCCCTCTTGATCGACTGGTCGGTTGTTCTATCATTCATATTTTTCTTCCACCCACTACATCTTAATGGGTCAGCCCACTTCAGCCATTGGTTAACTGGACTGTGTTAAAAGCTGTTCTTTCATCAGGGACACACCTACACAAAGTACTTCTTTGTATTTACCAGGAGGGCTCATAAACTATGTGACACAGGTGTTGGGGGTGGGGGTGGGGGCTTACAATGAGTCTCAGTTGTCTGGAGTAATGTTGCAGGAGTGGCTGGTCCTGGGGCTGGCTGTGGCGCCCTGTGCTGAGATACGTTTACTTGTAAAGAGCCATGTAATTAGCATGTATCTTACTAAACGGGTTACAGCTAATAGCCTCGAGTAAGGAAATTTAAGATGTACTCTCTAAATTACGCTATATTTAGGACTTTTTCAAATAGAACATTGTCCACCTAGGTTAGGCCACGTCCTGATTGCATATGCCAAACCCCTTCCTAAGGTTTGAAAATAAAGTATGCATGCCTGAGGGGGCACACTAAACAGTTCTAAGGCCTCACCCCGAGATAAGTTTTAGCTACGCTGCCCTCTCTAAAAACTGCACTCAAAGGAGCCCGTATAACGTTTAACAGATCCACAAACAGTACAAGGTAAACCTTTCTTTGGCCCGTTCAGTGTAAGAGAGACTCAAAGAGCTCCCACATAATTCATTCAACTGCTTTTTGACAACGAAAGGCCACCGTAGACCCTGGAGGCCAAGCTGAAGCCCCCAACTCCTATCACATTGCATCACCCAAGGGCACAGCCCGCGGATTGACAGCCTTACTACCAGGTCATATGTCCGTCCCTTGGAAGGTACATCTGACGCCCCAGTGCCCTTCCACACACAACCCAGAGAAGTATGTACCCCCAGTGCAGCAGGTGCAGTGACACAGGGGCCGATGGTTGTGAGGGGCTCGCTTCACACCAATGATAATACTTTTCAGGAGCAAACCGGCCCTCTGTACTATTTCAATTTAAAGGATTGGCTGATGTTGATAATGTTTGCTCTTTCCCAAGTCAATCAAATGTGTCCAATTGAATTGAGATAATTATATCTATTATTCAAGTCTCAAGTTACAACAGTGGCATACACTATTTAAATGGCCATCACCTTCAGTGAGTACTTCATCGACCTTAACTGCTCACTCAGCCTCAAGGGGGCGCTAGATGCCGGCCTACGAGGGCTTAGCTTGTACCAACAGCTGTAACTGCAGCGCTGCAGAGGCAGCGGGCGGCACCGTAGACTGCCAGAGCCTCCCCTGGCGGAAGCCTCCAAGAGAAGCGTCAATAACGCGCCCCCGTCCACCACCCACGAGGATAATTGCACCCTGGGCTGACGTGACGCCGCCCCCACGCCGTAAGGAAACGCAGGCTCCATGCAACCTCCAGGCTACCCGGCACGTGGGTGGAGAGGTTTCCCCGCTCGTCCATCATGCGCCCCTTTTACGCACGGCGCTCCCTTCAAGAGAGCTGAGGCATTTACTGGAATTAAAGCTCGTGGGGTCGTGAATGCCGAGTGTGGGCTGTGGTATCCCGCTGGTGATTACAAGGTCACCAAGGCGAGTGAAACCTTTAGACGGGCCTGACTTTTAGCAAGACCCAATGAGCATTCTGGGACTTGTAGTTTCACATGCAACCTTCCTAAATAACTGTTTAAGTCGGTGTTTGCTTCAGCTGCTCCTGGATACAATGTGTGGAATTGCGGAATACTTCACGAGAGTTAGTGTCTGGCTCCAAAAACATTTGACCAAGAACACATGAAGGTCAAGCTAGGCAGTCAGGATGCCTGCACAAAATTTAGAGTTCCTTAATGAGATCCCTTCGTGAAACGATTTTCCCTTTTTAGGTCGAGCGCGCAAGTACTCTGATGTGTTGTAATCTAGCTGTTGGCCTTTAACCACACCCACCGCACGCCCATCACTATCACTCGTTCATGGGCCTGCCTTTTCAAAAATCCTTTTTTATCATTGGCATATACTTTATGTTTGTCCCTCCTTGGGGCGGTTTTGTTACTGACTTGCAGACTGCCCCTGTTACATGGATAATTGCACTTTTGGCGATACGTTTCACGGAGAGCAAACTTCTTTTTCCTTTTGTGTCTCTCCTTCATGCTCACAGCGACTGTGGTGCTTTGAATCGTCTCGCTTATGTCAGGAATTTACAAAGCTAAAAGCTTTAACTCATGCAAACTCGAGACCCACCGCATTGCAAATACTTGTTTATCAATTCCGTCTCATACTTTTTAATATCTTAATCCTTCCGAATTTCAATTTCAGTTTCCCTTCTTTAATACTCATTAAATATTTTGTCTTCTCGTCATTCCCTTTCTCTTGCCTTCTCTTGCTAATTAATTTCCATCTCCTATTCTTTCTTTCCTTTCTTTCATTTTTTCTATTTCTTTCTTCTCTTTCTTTCTTTCTTTCTTTCCTTTCTTTCTTTTTTGCTTCTTACTTCTTTCCCTTTTCTCTTTCTTTCCTTTTCCTTTCTTTTCCTCTCTTCCTTCCTTCTTTCTTTTTTCCTTCTTTCCTTTTCCTTTCTTTTCCTCTCTTCCTTCCTTCTTTCTTTTTTCTTTCTTTCTTTTTCCTTTCTCTTTCTTTCTTTCCTTTCTTTTTTCTTCTCTTTTTTCTTTCTTGCTTTCTTTTTTCTCTTTCTTTCCTTTCTTTCTTCTTACTTATTTCTTTCTTTCTTCTTTTTTCTTTCTTTCTTTCCTTTCTTTTTCTTGTCTTTCTTTCTTCTCTTTTCTTCTCTTTTCTTTCCTTTCTTGTTTCTATTTCTTTCTTTCCATTCTTTCTTTCTTTTTTCTATTTCTCTTTTCTTCTTTCTTTTCTTTTTTCTATTTCTTTCTTTCCTTTTTCTTTCTTTCTTTCTTTCCTTTTTCTTTCTTTCTTTCTTTCTTTCTTTCTTTCTTTCTTCTGTCCCTTTATTGACTTCCTCACACTTCTCTCTGGCTTCTACTTCTTTTCCTGTTTCCAGAAGGTGCCCACAGGTCAGGGGATAGCTTAAATCCACAGCTGAATGTTAGGGCCCTGTTTCTTTAAGAGCATGTTGTGCTGCTCTGCCATTATCAATTCTAACGTTGCAGGAACACCTACACATTTCTACTGAGTTGGCGCTGTACCCGCAGGGATAGCAATCCACAATCATAATGGAGGACGTTGGCCTGATTTCATATTTGACTGATGGAGGACTGTCCATGGGATTGTGGACGCACATCACCTCTGCCATCCTGACGGTACTGCTTCTGTCAGATTTAGAGATGGCCGCCAGCCCAGGTGTCATCTCAGTACCTTGAAAAGCAGCTCCCTTCAAGGCACAAAAATGTACAAAAAATTGGGTGTACAACTGCGATTGGTTTTGACGGCCTCCCACCAAACCTTTAAACTGTTATGTTTTTCACAAACAAATTTCCAAAGAGTGAGTTTGTTTGTGACATACGGAAAAAAAAGAATTTGACTGTCGCTTTGGAGTTTTCTCGCAGAGTTGAGGGAGTGGAAGTAGAGAGGGAGGGAGGGACAGATGGGGGGGGGGGGGGAAGGTAGGAAAGGGATGTAAAAATGTAAATGTAAATTAGCACTTGTATAGCGCACTACTCACCCGTTAGGGTCTCAAGGCGCTGTACTCATACCGCTATGGAACCCCTCCTGGCTTTTCCCTGTGAGGCACCCACTCCTGAGCACCTCCAGGGTGAAGCCAGGCATCCAAGCGCTGTTGGGGCCGTTGTGGAGATTAAGCAAGCTATTGCCCAGAGTTGCAGAGTGGGACCCATGAATTAGATTAGGCACCGAGACGAGAATTATCTGGTCAAGGGGAATTGAGCCCAAGACCTGCTGAAGCGGGACTTGAACCCTGGTCTTGAGCAAGATCTCTGCTTCAGGGTCTGCCGCTCTAACCATTGAGCCACACTTCTCTACGATGTGTGAGTGTGCTTGTGTGTGTTTGGGTTGGGGGGGCATTATTTGTTTTTTTCTGTCCAGCGTTGCCAGCACTTGCCTGGTGGTGATGGAAGGAAGAAAAAGGACATCATCCTGTCCACCTTAAATAAGGAGGGTGGTATAATGCTCTTTGTTCGATTTCCTGTACTCAATCGGGCCCTCGGAGGAAACAGGACAGACACAACCATTAGGTTGCCTGATGCATTCCCTTCTAGTCTGTGGGGCGCAGGCTCCGACTGGGATAGAAAATAGGCCCGGGCACCAAAATAAAAGTGTCCCTCACTGGTGAAGTAAATGTGTCCCATGTTTTCAAATGGGGGCGTTTTTAAACGTGTGATGACACACTGCATATGTGTTTTGTAGGGTATGTAAATCTGCATGGGTTTGAGCTTTCTGTAGGCAACGTTTTCTTTACTATCAGGAAAGTCAACAGTAAAAACCAAAACTATCCCAGCAGACCACAAAACAGACCAACTCAGAGCAAAAAAAAAAACAAGCATTTGCAATTTAATGGGTCTCGTATTTGCTCGAGTTAGAGCTATTAGCATTGTAAATTCCTAACTGGACTTTTCTTGCCACATAAATTGCAAATGAAAAGTAAGACATCAGTTGAAAGAAGCAAGCCGATTCAAAGCGCCATGAGCGCAAAGGAGAGAAAGCAAAGTAAAAGAAGTTTGCTCGCAGTCAAATATATCGGCAATCGTGCAGTACTCTACGTAATAGGGTCAGTGTCCAAAGCGGTTAAAAAACCTCCCGAAGGCGGGAAAAACGTAAAGCATTTATCAATGATAACAAAGGATTTTCAAAAGGCAAGACCATGAGCTAGTGAAAGTGATGGGCGTGCTTAAAAGCCCACAAGACTTAGAACAGGTCGAAATAGCTGAGCTCTCGACCTAAAAACGGCCCACACACTGACATTTCAGACCTGCCCACCAGGCACTGCCCGACTGCACTAAGGCCAGTCTGGCCTGGTGGGGAGAAGGCAGTCACTAGGAGCAGATGGTGACTGATCAGTGCCAGTAGCTCTGAAAAGTTTTGATTATTTGGGCTGAGTGCCAATCTCCTGTGGGTAGGATCTTCAGTACTGCCTCCCTGTATTCGAATAATCGGGCACATGGTCAGAGTGGACTACGGAGAAATGAACCAAACAAAGTGGTTTGGGAATAAAATCTCCAAGGTGAGAACCTTGCTGGATCAATCATGACCGTTGGTTGGTGGCTAAGGACTAAGAACAAAAAATGTACACCGCCGGCGCCATATAAATACCCAAAAATATAACATATACCACAACTCTAGTCTAGCTGAGTTGTGCATTTCAGCCATTTCTGTGTCAGACTGGTGTAATCAGATACAGACTTTTGTAACATTTGTAATTCTAACCCATTGCACTTGTCCAGCAAAAAAAAGTTTGCCATTGAGCCTCTTTAGGTTGTCCACAATGATGCAGGATCACAAGCAGGTCTCAAAAAGTATAGACTTCCAGGGACATTTAGCAGGGCCACTGGAATTGTGTGATGCTGTGTCTGCCCTATTTGCCGCATAATTATGGGTTTAAAACTTTGCTAAAAAAAACTGTTTCTAGCTCAAACGAATGAAACATTACTAGACAAAGACACATAACAGGTTCTACTCATTGAATTACTATTTGCTGAGGTTAACTGGTCAACTTTCAGTTGCTAGTTGCTGTATTTAGGTACTACACCGGTACATATTTGTTGCATCTTGGGCCGGGTGATGCTAATAATTACCAAAATGACAAACTAATGAAGTAATACTGCGACAGACTAGATTCCCCACTATGCCACAACATTTTAAAATGTGTTTTTCATTGCTGCATAGTTTTGTCAAACATGCCGCATAATTTAGTCCTCCACTGGCGCATTATTTCAGTGGCGCTGACAATACGCCAACAAATTAGTTAATATATTCATGCATCGTGGTATACTGTTTTTGTTTGATGTAATTGTGACATTTGATGAGTGTTTTTTCTCCCTCTGTGCGTGCAGCACCTACCACTTGTTAAAAATCCAACACCGTATGCATCAAAAATGTGTACAACAGAAGATGTTCTAGTTTAGTCCACTGGGATTCAGAACATTCCCCGAGATCTAGAACAGGATTATAAATATGTATTTATCCGACTAATGATCAGACTTAAAGGCTTTGCTTTTTCTAATACACTGTGCTGACCTTAAATACAGGGCACCCTTATTTATTGTACTTGGGCTCTACACAATCTTGAATTATAATGAGCGTTTCAAATTACCCTTTTAAACACCGTTTTCTGCTGCCATTGAACACAATATCTGGGATCTCCTGTGGTGCATGAAAGCTAAATCTGTCTCCCATAAATAATACAGAGCCACTGAACCTTTTATCACTGAGAGCAGGCCTGCTGCTGTGTGTCAATCACGATTCAGAACTGCAAGGGTTTCAAAAGGAAACCAGGCATGCCCTGGCCTTGGAGATGTGTGGGTTCTAGGTCCCTGGTAGACTTGTCCACGTATGTCCCATCCCCACTCAAATCTAGTACCCTCTTGGAGGAGATGCCCGAGGGCTCAAGGCATCCAAGACCCAACTGTTACAGTTCTGATCTTTCCTTTCACAAATCACTGCTGTCAGATATTGGCAAACGGTTCATTTAAATTAACCTAACCAAGACTACAACTCCCATAATGCACTTCTCGGTAAGTGGAGGCACGGGCCTGGAGACAACTACAGTCACCTAGGAACCTAATTTTTGTAGCGAAATTACGTGGAAATTATCTGGTCGCATTTCCCGTTATCACAATTAAAATAAAACAAGAACAGACAGCCAAATCACTTTGGACAGTGATTAACAGGTGACAATTTCTGCCTAAACTCGGTCTTGGAGAAGCCCTTTGATGGCACTCACTCTTCTTTCCGATGTATAGGTAAGAGGACCCGCTCCTCGGCAGAGGCATTCCCAATACAGATGAAAAGCACACCTCAGACAGAGCCTTTAATATTCAACAGGGAATCCTCGCCTCTGCTGCAGGCTCTTACATCTACATAGGTTGCAAAAGTTCGATGGGCTCTAGAAATTATTTCCAGGTAAAGGCTAAGCATGGATCTGCATAGGTTTCAGATGTCTATTCACGAGGAAGCCTTACTCTTACTCTGATTGTAAACATAAACATGAATGGTACTGGTGGGGTGTTATCGCACGGTACCTGTAATAATGTGTGCAAAGTTTGCATGGAACCAGTACCGTGCAACTCATAATGAAGACCTAAGAGTCTTAAAGTAATCAAACTTAAATGATATTTCCTTGTTAACCTGTGGGAGGAGTGCTTATACTGAACAATGGTGCAGGAAGGGTCTGGGGAGTTTCCATTAGTTTTAAAAGGACTATCTATCCTCTCCCCCACACCATAGACTATGACCTAATTCAAATGATCTCTGGAATGCCCAGGTGGTGTCTGGCAATTAGCATTGCTCTGAGGCTCTTTCCACCCTCCATCTTAGGTACCACTTGGCCACAACCACGCATAGTAGACACGGTCTATGCTCAATTTACAAACAGCAGTAGCACAAACGCATGTATCATCCAAGGATGGCTCATAAATCCAGATGCACTGATATGGAAGACCAATATAGAAAATGCAGGGAAGGCCAGCAGGAGACTGCATCTGGCAGAACACAGATAAAAAAGGCAGGTTACCTCGCAATACCCTTGTCACATCTGCCACAGTAGGTCAAAAGTAGCCTGGTGAGTTGACGACAGTCAGGCTAATTTAAAAGGAGGGTTAACACTGTGTGCCCTTCCAGGGATAAGTATTTTGTTAAATGGGCAGGATATGAGCACTTCAGGACTTTAGAGCCAGGAGTCTCAGTGAATTATATGACTCTGGTCAGTCTTTACAGGTATATGTGAATAAGAAAGAAGTTACTGAAAACATTAGGGCAAATGGATTATCCTAGGTTTTCCTCAGGTCCAGTATGCTTCCATACAAATATGATTTATTTGGTTTGTTTTGGGAACCAGCCTGAAAAGATTTGTTTTCCTATAATGTATCTCAATTTAAAGTAATTCTTGGTACAATGAGGTTGGCACTGCTTATGCTCAGCACTGACTGGGTAGCAAGAACTCTACAACTGAACTGTGATTATTGTACGAGCAATAGTTTGTGATTTTATGAATCATCAAAGAGTCACCATTCTAAAGTATTATCAGGAATTCCTTAGTTATTGGTTATGTAACTACTTTACCACTCTGTTACAAAGCATTCCATGATGTATTTAATAGGAAAAAAGCAATTATATTACCTCCTCATAGAAGTTATGATTGTTAGATCCATTTAAAATCCGTAGCACCAGTACCTTGTAAAACATCTTAGACAAGACATAGATGAAAATATGGCTAATGAGTCTATCAAACCGTCATAATTGCCCTTTTCCTCTCCATTATTTTTTGTTACAGAGAAAGAAGGTGAGTTGAAAATGTGCATCGACTATGAAGTAATTAACAGAATAGCAGCTAAAAATCAATACCTACTGCCTTTGATACTTGTTCAGTCAGATTAGATTGGCAATGAACACATTTTCAGCAAACAAGACCTCAAGGTAAATCATTAATCAGAGTCAATCAATCAATCACGATACTTATAAAGAGCGCTACGTACACGTTAGGGTTTCAAGGCGCTGAGGGGAGGGGGGGGCTGCTATTGGTCGAAGAGCCAGGTCTTGAGGAGTCTCCTGAAGGTGAGAAGGTCCTGGGTCAGGCGCAGGGTGGTCGGGATGGAGTTCCAGGTTTTGGCTGCGAGGTAGGAGAAGGCTCTGCCGCCGGAAGTCTTGCGTTGGAAGCGGGGAACGATGGCGAGGGAGAGGTTGGCAGAGCGGAGTTGGCGGGAGGGGACATAGAAGTTGAGTCTGTTGTTCAGGTAGGCGGGTCTGGCGTTGTGGAGTGCCTTGTGCGCGTGGGTGAGGAGCTTAAAGGTGATCCTCTTGTCCATGGGGAGCCAGTGGAGGTCCTTCAGATGGTGGGAGATGTGGCATCGGCGGAGTACGTGGAGGACCAAGCGGGCGAAGGAGTTCTGGATGCGTTGGAGTCGTTGGATGTCTTTTGCTGGGATGCCTGTGTAGAGTGCGTTGCCGTAGTCAAGTCTGCTACTGACGAGGGCCTGGGTTACTGTTTTTCTGGTTTCCGTCGGGATCCATTTGTAGATTCTACGGAGCATGCGGAGGGTGTTGTAGCAGGAGGATGAAACTGCGTTGACCTGTTTGGACATGGTGAGGGCGGAGTCGAGGATGAAGCCGAGGTTGCGTGCGTGGTTGGCTGGTGTTGGGGGGGGGTCCCAGCGCGGTGGGCCACCAGGAGTCGTCCCAGGCCGAGGGGGTGCGTCCGAGGATGAGGACCTCCGTCTTGTCGGAGTTCAATTTCAGGCGGCTGATTCTCATCCACTCGGCGATGGATTTCAATCCCTCATGGAGGTTGGCTTTGGCGGGTGTGGGTCTTTAGTGAGGGAGAGGATGAGCTGGGTGTCGTCGGCGTAGGAGAGGATGCTGAGATTGTGCTGACGGGCCAGTTGTGCGAGGGGGGCCATGTAGATGTTGAACAGCGTCGGGTTTAGCGAGGAGCCTTGGGGGACGCCGCAGATGATGTTGGTGGCTTCGGAGCGGAAGGGTGAGAGTCGGACTCTCTGTGTTCTGCCGGAGAGGAATGAGGAGATCCAGTTGAGGGCTTTGTCTTGTATTCCGGCTTCATGGAGGCGTGTTAGTAGGGTGCGGTGGCAGACTGTGTCGAAGGCAGCGGAAAGGTCCAGGAGGATGAGGGCTGAAGTTTCGCCGTTGTCCATTTGCTGTCTGATGTCATCTGTGGCGGCGAGGAGCGCTGTCTCAGTGCTGTGGTTGCGTCTGAAGCCGGATTGGGAGGGGTCCAGGATGGAGTTGTCCTCGAGGTAGAGGGTGAGCTGGGTGTTGACGATCTTCTCGATGACCTTCGCTGGGAAGGGGAGGAGGGATATCGGTCGGAAGTTTTTTAGGTCGTTGGGGTCGGCCTTGGGTTTCTTGAGGAGGGCTTGGATATCGGCGTGCTTCCAGCTGTCCGGGAAAGTTGCGGTTTAGAAGGATAGGTTGATGATCTTTCGAAGTTGGGGGGCGATGGTAGAGTCGGCTTTGTTGTAGACGTGGTGTGGGCAAGGGTCTGAAGGGAATCCTGAGTGGATGGAGTTCATGATCTTGCGAGTTTCGGCGTCGTTTACGTGGGTCCAGGTGGTGAGGCCGTTTGCGTAGGCGGAGTTGTCGGGGGTGGGGTCTGGCGGCGGTGTGGTGTTGAGGCTGTCGTGGATGACGGCGATCTTCTGATAGAAGAAGGTGGAGAGTGGGTCGCAGAGTTTTTGGGATGGTGGAACGTCGTTGACGTTGGCGCTGGGGTTGGAGAGCTCTTTCACGATGCAGAAGAGCTCCTTGCTGTCGTGTGCGTTGTTGTTTAGGCGTTCTGTGAAGTGGGATCGTTTGGTGAGTCGGATTAGATGGTGGTGCTTGCGGGTGGCTTCCTTGTGGGTTTCCAGGCTGTCGGTGTGCGTTTGAGAAGCCATTTCTTCTTAAGTTTCTGGCAGGTGCGTTTGGAGGTGATGAGTTCGTCTGTGAACCAGGGTGCTTTTTTCTTTTCTTGGTTGACGGCGGGCCTCTTGAGTGGTGCGAGGGTGTTTACGCAGTTGAGGATCCACTGATGGAGGTTGACGGCGGCGGTGTCTGGGTCGGTAGGGTCGGTAGGCGGGTTCTGGGCGAGGGTGCTGGTTAGTTGGTCTTCGGAGACTTTGCTCCAGCGGCGGTGAGGAGATAGTGGGGTGCAGTGGTGCTCGGTGTGTTTCTTGAATGTGAAGTGGACGCAGTGGTGGTCGGTCCAGTGGAGTTCGGAGGTGTGGCTGAAGGTGACGTGGTTGCTTGCAGAGAAGACCGGATCGAGCGTGTGGCCGGCGATGTGGGTGGGTGTGTTGACCAGTTGTCTGAGTCCGAGGTTGGAGAGGTTGAGGGTCAGTGATGCGGTGTTGGCATCGTCGTTGTTCTCCAGGTGAAAGTTGAGGTCCCCAAGGAGGATGTAGTCTGTGGAGGCGAGGGCTTGGGTGCTCGCGAGGTCGGCAATGGTGTCACTGAAGGGGGCTCTTGGTCCTGGTGGTCGGTAGATGAGTGTACCTCTGAGGGTGGTGTTGGGGTCCGTGTGGATCCGGAAGTGAAGGTGTTCAGCTGTCTTGAGGGTGTCGTCCGTGTGAGTAAGCCTAAGAGGGTGATGAGTCAAAAACTGTGTTTCACACAAAGGGCCTAATTTAGGATTTGGTGAATGGAAGTCAAGGCGGGCTGTGTGGCGGAGGACTTTACATCCGCCACCCTGCCTTTACTGTACTTGCCAAAATTAGAGCGGTCCGCCAGGCTCGCAGACACCTCTATACATTGGCGAGAACTTCCACCAAAGCAATCCAATGTAAGAAATGTTTGACAGATGGCTCCATCAAACATGACAGCCAGCCTTCAGCATCTCACTTTTCCTTTCATTTTTCAAAAACACATCCTGAAAGCGATGGTTTGTTTTGGAAAAAAAAACAAAAAAAAATACTAATGACCCAACACCATGGGAGTTTTCTCCCATAGTGTGAGGCCATTTTTCTTTTTTACTGTTGTGCACTGCAAGGATATATTTGGCAGCGACAGACATTAAATCAAAAAGGCATGGGACTGTCCACTATAAATATGGTGGACAGCTGGATGGCTTACCTCCAATAGCCATAGTCCCTTGGGATGGCAGAGAAAGTTTACACAACAGAGTAAATTATACTCCATCAGCATAAACCTGGAGGTCCGCCCGCCTCTAAATCATAAGAGTGGACCAAGAGTTTGGAGGGCAGACTACTCCGTTGTGGCTGCGACAGAGTACCCTCTCCATCAAATTCTATATCAGCCTTAAGGTATGGATTGTTTGAATCTGTCCAGACTCTGTAATGCTCCTACTGTATTTCAATGCTTATCCAATGAAGTTTTGAGAGGATATCGGAATCTATCCTTCATAATTTATTTGGATGATATCCAAATGTATTCAGATTCTTTGGAGACTCACAAGTCGCAAGGCAAAGTAGGCATACGTCACTTTTTGCATGATAGCTAGTCAGGATTCTGCCCTTGAAGAGGATAACCAAACTACTCTGAGTCTGCATGGCCTGTCCACATCTACACGATGAATGATAACACCTCTGCTGGAAATGCTCACCCACTGGGCAGGCATTTCTAGGTTGTTTTGTACTGGGGTAGGTTGCCTATTTCTCACCAACCAAAGCCAAAAAGTCAGGGTTAGAACAACCAATATATTGTGGAATTTGGCCAAGGATCCTCCTTCTTCTGCCCATCTATGTACTTTTTCTGGCACAACTTGATTAAATAACAATCCACTTCCCTCCAGGAAAGTAGTCCACACAATCCAACCAACATTTCCACATGCTTGGAACACTTGTTCGATTGCACAAAGGCCAGCTTTCTCTGCATTAAATGGACCAAAACCGGTATTCTAGTACTTACAATTACTGTGTCTGATCAACTTCTATTTCTATAGCTTCCCTCCCGCCTCACCAAAAGTGAAAAACATGTGGATTTCTTCAGTGCTGATGTTATCTTTGCTGCTCAAGTCAAGGTGGTGTCAAAGTGTCTGAAGAAATATCTATTAATTTTGAATTAAATCCTTTTACACCTATAAACCGACCACAGAGATAAACAGATGAGAGGCCTCACCCTGAAATAACTGGTCTATGGTATCTCCTCTGGCCTCCTCAAAAATCTCATGGCTGGGCTGAAAAGTTTTTAAAACCCAGCAGCCAGAATGTACCTTAAGCTTTACAGATTGGGCCAAATTAAACCCACCCTACAGACTCCAGTGGCTCCCAGCAAGATACCAAGATTAAATACAAGGCCTTGCTCATAACCCACTAGGGCAACGGTACTCAAAGTACGGCCCGCGGGCCGCCAGCGGCCCCACGGACCTAGCTTGGCGGCCCGCGAGACGCACACCAAACGCCATATCATAATGGCAGCAGTATGTAAACATAGAAGAGGGCCGCGGGAGCATGCTCCCGCGGCCCTCCTCTATGTTTACATACGGCGGCCATTGTTTATGCCGTTGCCCTGACGATCCTGGAAGCCAAAGCCCCATAAAAGTCAGCGCTTGCAGCTAACTTTTATGGGGCTTTGGTCGTCTGCTTCCTGTCACCGGATCCACGTCTGCTGCCCGCCTGCCTGCCTGCCTGCTGTTCCACATTTGTGGCATCTTTACAGTGCTTTGAGTCAGGTAAGGCTCTTTGGTTATTTATTTATTTGTTTTTAATGTAGTGTGTGTTACTGGGGTAGGCGTGAGAGCAGATTGCGCTGTGTGTGTGCGCTGTGTGTGTGTGTTACTGGGGTAGGGGTGAGAGCAGATGGCGCTGTGTGTGTGCGCGCTGTGTGTGTTACTGGGGTAGGGGTGAGAGCAGATGGCGCTGTGTGTGTGCGCTGTGTGTGTGTGTTACTGGGGTGGGGTGAGAGCAGATGGCGCTGTGTGCAGATGGCGCAGTGTGTGTTACTGGGGTAGGGGTGAGAGCAGATGGCGCTGTGTGTGTTACTGGGGTAGGGGTGGGAGCAGATGGCGCTGTGTGCAGATGGCGCAGTGTGTGTTACTGGGGTAGGGGTGAGAGCAGACGGCGCTGTGTGTGTTACTGGGGTAGGGGTGAGAGCAGATGGCGCTGTATGTGTGCGCTGTGTGTGTTACTGGGGTAGGGGTGAGAGCAGATGGCGCTGTGTGTGTGCGCGCTGTGTGTGTTACTGGGGTAGGGGTGAGAGCAGATGGCGCTGTGTGCAGATGGCGCAGTGTGTGTTACTGGGGTAGGGGTGAGAGCAGATGGCGCTGTATGCAGATGGCGCTGTGTGTGTTACTGGGGTAGGGGTGAGAGCAGATGGCGCTGTATGTGTGCGCGCTGTGTGTGTTACTGGGGTAGGGGTGAGAGCAGATGGCGCTGTATGTGTGCGCGCTGTGTGTGTTACTGGGGTAGGGGCATTGTTTTGAAAAAGGGGGTGGGGTGGTTGTTTCCCCTCTAAGCCCCGCCCCTCTAAGCCCCGCCCCCCGCTGTCACTTCAGTGCGGCCCTCGGCCGCAAACCATACTGCAATTTTGGCCCCCAAGAAAAAGTTTGTGAGTACCCATGCACTAGGGCAAAAGTCCTATAGGCCTGATTAAACAGGTCCCTCACTAATCCCCGATCATAGTCCGCTGCTCAACACCCATTCACCTGATTAGCCAACAATTGTTCCTGAGGGTGAAACATCGAAGCAGATCACTCAACTTGCAAGGACCCAGAATCTGGTATGAACTGTACCTATCCTTATTATCTGAAGCCAACCAATACTCAAAGTGGACTGTATCTGAACTAAACATAGAAGAGGGTCTGCAAGCAAAGAATTTTGGACAGAGTTCACCCACCCTATCTTACCAGACTCAAACCTCACCTCCACAATTGCGGTGTACTTTCTTACCTATATAGCACTCTGAAATAACAAAAAGCCTTGGAAGGCTTTATAAAGGTGCCCAAAAACAAATAAGTAACCACAGAAAAAATGAATAACATTATTTCGGCAAGTAAGTATGTACGAGCTAAAAACACTGATCTGTAGGATCAGTTCCTAATTCAATAACAGTATTATCGCATCAGAGTATGACTTCTGAGTCTAGGGCCTGATTCACAAAGAGCATCCGCAGTCATGGTGAAATCTCTACGCGGATGGTGGAGTCTCCGCAATGAGAAACTGCAGTTTCTAAGTGTGGAGATTCCGCCATGAGTGGGAGATTCCACCACGACTACGGAGCCTCCGCCACGACTGCAGCAGCTCTTCGTGAATCAGGTCCCCAGTGCTTAAATGGGAGGAAATATGCGGTACATGGAAGGCCGAAGATTTCCTAATCCAAGAGGAACCAATCAAATAACTGACGGACTCCCTACAACCAACCTAGTAAAAACAGCAACATTAGAAGAGCAATTTAGTCGAACAAGCCTACGCAGAAGCCATAGGAGACCATGTGTAAGTTTGGATTGGTGAATGTCTAGAACCATACTGTACGGCCTACTGGCTTTAAAACCAAGAATCTTGGTAAAGAAGGTAACATGATCATCAGATGCAATTAACACACAAAGCTAGAATGCATGCAGGCAAATGTAAGGTATATACGCTGAAAAGAGCTGTGCAATGCACCCACCTCCAACAGCCACCACACAACTCTACTCCGTTTCCCTTTCCTTAACTTTCATCCCCCACAAATGATGTAGCAGAAGCGGAGGTTGTGCCATCTCCTACCCAGCAGTGAAGACATGGAGCAAGCTACCCTTCCATTTCCAGATCTCCCCATCTCTGAGTTCCGAAAGTCCCTGAAGACCCGGGTATTCAGCTAATCAACTGGACCCTTCCAGTGCCTGGTTGCCCTCACAGGTGAGAAGAAGCGCTCTGCAAGTCTACTCATTGATTAACCTACATGCAGGTAATGGGCAGAGGCGTTTCATGATATAATACAAACTTTCCAAACGTAATCAACAGTTGCCAGAACTAACAAAGAAACAGCGCACACCAATATCAGGAAAATGGAAGCTAACACCATGTGCTAAAAAGAATCTGCTGGAATACTTTTATAAAATTGTATTGTCCAAATTATTATAGAGAAAGGAACTTATGTGGATTCACAGGCTTTGTTGGTTTAACCCTTGCACCAAAAATTACAGCATCTCTTCCTAGTGCGTGGTGTGCAAATCCATCAGCCATGACTCTGTTATAGGGAATTTTTTATTGGTGTTGCCTGGGTGAAGGATATGAAAGTTAAAGATTACCACAGTTATGGTAATTGGGCACAAGGGGTGTATTTAAGTAACCAATGGCTAATTGTCAGGTAGCCAGGGTCACTAAAATTATGCGGCAAAGGAGGGCCAAAGTATGGGGCACCATTGCCTAAATTATTGACTGCATAATGCACAGGGTAACATTGGCCGGGGGATTGTTTCATCTCATTAGTATTAGTTTATTTTCAGTATTAGTATTATTTTAACACAGAAAAATAGCAATAAGTAATAGAAAAAGGACTTGTCAACATTTGGAAAATGTCCTCCACTGCTCAGAAACAATTGTTGTTCCATTTTTAGTAACTTTTTATTTCTTTGAGTTAGAAACAATTTTTTTTTTTTTTTAAATCTTCAAATTTTGCAGCATATGATGGATTATGTGGTAAATGCAGCAAACCAATAATTATGCTGAAAACCCTGCAGCTGCAAAATTATATAATTCCAGGGTCCCTGCTAATAGCTGAGGGCCAAGAATACAAAGTGGGTTCCGAGGTTTAAACACTTGCTTCCTTCAATTTCCTCAATTCTTATTTCAGTGTGCTTGTTGATACCTTGGGTGTTTTTTTTTCATACACTTTGTTACTCCAGAATCAGAGTTGTCACTGGTGCCACATTATTAGCAGTACCTTTATCCACGGTGCATGCTGGAGCTTATAGGGCCTATAAGACTCAGCATGTTATGTTATCTTATGTTGATTTGTATAGCGCACTAATCACCCAAGGGTATATCTAGGTGCTTGAGCGGGTGTGGTGGTGTGTGGTCCCCAGCTGCTTATACAAAGAGCCAGATCTTCAGTTTCTGTGTAACTCAAGGAGTGAGGAGGAGACTGATGTGTTGACGGAGGTTGTTCCATGTCTTGGGTGCGATGTAAGAGAATGAGCGAACTCCAGTCTTGCTTTTGCGGATGCTGGAGTGTGTGCGAGTCAGAGTGAGGCAGAGCATAGGTGTATACAAAGTGTGGTTGGCTAAAAAGTCAGGACTGGATAAAGGTGGCCAAAAAGACATCTGTCCGAGTGGCCACTCTGCAGATGATAAACTGAGGGCGACGTCCAGGAAAATATAACAGGCCCACATGCGACAAGGAACCATACAGACCACATCAGCACAAGCTTGATACTCTGAGCATTTGGCTAAATGGTAAAAGTATTTTTTTTAATTCTGCTTTGTATATCAACAATCAACATCCTTATTCTGGTCATTCGTTTCCGTTTTGCAAGAACATAGTTAACAACTGGTATTAAATATTACAATACAACAATATTAAATGGCCCATAAACACAAATGTTATAATAATATGTAAGGTTACTGTTGGTATATTATTATACAAGGTAATACACATTAAGAAACGACCTGTTGCAGCCTCAATCACTGCAGAAGCCAGGCCTTGTGCTCTGAAAGTTAAACTGGTCTTATGGCTGGCCATTGCACCCCACGACCCTCATATCACCCGGGATCAGAGGAGAATTGGACTTACATCAGAGGCCGGGCCTTTGTCTGCACCCGGGCACTTGAACGTGACGAACTCATGGCAGCGCTTGTGCACGACGAAACAGCAAACTGCAAAGAGAGAGAGAGAGAGACAAGGTGTCAATGAAATGTACTCAGAACGCATCACAGGCTATAAAACAAAATGGCGCCCATGACAACACATATAAAGTCACTGTTAA
This sequence comes from Pleurodeles waltl, assembly GCF_031143425.1. Classification (NCBI taxonomy): domain Eukaryota; kingdom Metazoa; phylum Chordata; class Amphibia; order Caudata; family Salamandridae; genus Pleurodeles; species Pleurodeles waltl. Next base: position 69,333,141 of record NC_090449.1, read on the forward strand.
TGCAACAAGTACGGGAGAATCGATCACAGGCTTTAAAACAAAATGGCATCTGGCACAATGTTAAAAAAGGTCAGCGGAGGGACGTTAAAGCGCAGTAACTACACAGCATCTCATGGAAGCTTGCCGGTTTCACCACAGGGGCAAACGTTCCTCTGTGGAAGCACAGCAGCTTAAAAAACTTCTGGGGTTGCTGCCTTGTCACTAAATATTTGGTTTCTGGCGGGCTGTAGCAGTTCACATCAAATCACAATTCCAGTGGCATAACAAAGACCCCCGCAGCTCCCCCAGTACGGGGGGATAGGGTGAGTTCCAGCACCCTGGGCTGAGAACTGTGTGAGTTGGAGGGCTATGGGGCTCAAGTTTCGTTATGCCACTGGCGAGTGAGTACATCACAGTCCCCCGACATGCTTACATTGTGGAAACAGCTGCTTTATTGAAACAGGTGCACATCACAAACATGTTACCCTAGACAAATCTGCCTTACAAAACTACTAACCTCAACAGTCATCTTCTCCTAACTTTTCCCACACTTAACCCAAGCAGCCCACCTGTGGCAGGATCCTCCTTTCCGAAGTAATTCCTATATTTATAAACCATGAACTTGACTTATTCTGCAATTGTCAACTTACTTCCTCTTTCCAAATCGCTTTACTCACCCAAACAGCAATAAAACCAAGTCAACCATACAAACCTGACTGAACACTGCCCGTGCACCTGCCCAAAACGACGACCCTTACAACACTCCACCTCCTTTTTGCACACATGACCCAATAAGTGCAGCCTTTCCCAAAGAAAAAAAACCAACCGTCTCACCTTATCAAGAGGTGGAGGTGGGGTGACAAACATTTCTCCCCTTCCTCCCCTGCTACCACCCACCGTGCCGCAATACAAAACATGGCTGGTAGCCCAATTCTCACTTATTTGCCCACCTAAGCCCGCCCGCTCCCTACCAACAACAGCCCAATTAGGCTACAGTCCAATGGACTGAACCACCCTACCCAAAAAGCCTGGTGGGCACAACTCTCTCTGGCCACCCGCTCCCCACCCGGGCCCTATTTATAACAATGAACGGTTTTCACAAAATGTGCATAATGTTTGTGGAAGTCAAATGTTGACAGTGAAGGCCCTATCGGGGGGGTTTGTTCTTCTGGTTGCAAGAAAGGCCAAATAAGATGCAGAAAATAAAAATGTTGGGGTTTTAGGGGCTAGGGCCAGTGAAGGCTTCACATATACAACTATTGTATGGTTGTAAGTTTCCAAACAAAGCAGATTACTATGCCAAATAATACAAGACAGTATTACAAACGTATGACCATTTTCTAAAGTGCAGGTGTCATTTCTGAGTGTCGGTGAATACTACTGGATACAATAAGTGGACAAAATCATTTAAAGTAAAAAGATTTTTTAAACATTGGGAACCCAACTGAATTCAGGAAAGGGGCAGTTTCAGGCTCCTACGCAAATCCCTTTACTGAAATTTAAAAAAGAAAGAAGAATGTAATAAATAAACTAAATTGAGTAATGAAGATGTCAGTCACCTTATCCTTAGCAGTGCCTACCTGGGGCAGAAACACAACTTTCTTTTATTGCTTAGACAGGAACCTGATTTCCATACTTTGCAAGTAAAGATTGTGCTACCTTTTTGCCGAAATCGAACTCTCACATTCCTTTCTTCTAGCAACATCTGTCATCCTTCACTTCACAAGTAAAAATACATTAGATAATCCTAAAAGCAAAATGTACCCGAAAACAAGCATTTGCAATGCAATAGATCTCACATTTGCTCGCGTTACAGTTATTGATGTTGTAAATTCATAATTGGACTTTTCTTGCCATATAAATTGGTCAACCCTGCCTCATAACTCCGTCTTTTCCTGCCATATAATTCAAGTGGCCCTGCATGTAACTAAAGCACTTTCATTTACCTTCTTCTTATATCTGCGGTCAAAAATTAAAATGTTGCCATTTAGCATCTTAATTTCCATGCTAATTCCAATAGCATACCACTTTCACCACCCTGCCATCAGAATTGCTGGCTGGCTCACACAATTCCCCAAAGAAAGACACAAGACAGCCACAACGGAGAAATAAACTAGAAGGGCCATCCAAACATATCAAGTGTTCAAACAGTCAGAGTGTAATAAGAATGTTAAGTTGGCCTGAATCATGGTCATTATTGCAATACGAGAGATCAATAAAGACATATACAATTATCATGTAAACCCAATAAATAACCTTTATCAGAAATAAACTTTTGGCATTAAACTGTAATGCTCAGAACCCTAGAGAACATCACAATGAAAATAAATTTGTAAGAAACATGGTCATGTAACCATATAGTAAGCCCCTAGAGCATCTGTTCCAAATCTGTGGTCCGCGGCGCCCCAGTGGTCTGGGATACATTCTCAGGGAGTCTGCAGGCCTGCAGGGAGGCACTTCTCCAGCTGGGGCCTCTCCACAGAAACACCTGCATGTTTTTATATTTCTTAATTCATTTGTGCAGCAGTATTAAAAGCACTGCAAAGTTCCCTGTACAACCAGAAAATTTCAGGCAAAATAAAAACATCAAGATTACTCTGGGGATTAGTGTACCTGCTGAAGAGAGATCAGAGTTTTGTCTATTGGCAGTTTTGACTCATCTAAGGTGGTACAGATGGTTAACGTGCCTGCTGCAAAGGACATGTATCATGTAAAGAAAAGTATTTTATGTGCATAGCTCAGTGGGATACTGCTTTTGTCACAGAGATTATTTGGTGACTGCAGTTCATAAATTACAATCGTAATCTAGTACAGCGAGCTATGAACTTCCATCAAAGAGGTGCATGCAAACTGCATGGCACAAATTAGAAAGTTTGTTTTTTCCCCAGTCTTTCATTATCCTTATGCTGCTAACAAAAAGTTTGCTTGCTTTGAAATAAATTCTTATTTTTAAAATCAAAGCTAGCACTCTTAGAAAATGCCTACCAGTGTGGATGACACGAATCCTACACCTTTGTAGTACCCTTTAAAGTGCTCCGACACTGGTATGAGAGGTGCTATAAAACAAATAAATTACATGTGAAAGAGAGGGTATGAAGATAAGAGAGAGGCCCTTATGGTTTTACTTCCTTCCCCCAACACATATTTATGTGAAAAAGCTTTCTCAAATTTAAATCCTACAAAGGTCCCCAGCTTCTAGTAGAGATTCAGGGGGGATCCTCAGGAGACAAAAGGTTGGGAACCACTGCCCTAGAGGGCATAACCACATGAAAAGAAAATAACAGCAAATAATGAAGTGTAACCATATATTTAGCCCCTAGAGGGCGTAGTGCATTACACATTTTCTGAGCTAACAGGCCTACTGCAATGATTTTACAGACAAGGCCCTTAAAACACAAACTACTACTAGCGGTAATACAAAAATTCCAGCCATGAAGGAGATTAAAAAGACACTGAATGGTGGGAGACATTATTATTTTAGGATCCCCAATAACTTAGTGTTGGGACCCAGAGATAACGTAGACCAAAGGAGCACATTGCAGTGAACGTTTTGGTGGTGGTCCCTTTTTCGTATGTCCACCACAGGCTAAGTTATGGGCAAAAATGTTTTGGAAAAAGAATGCCCTGCAAAGCATTATGGGGAGAGGTTCCCCAAATGCAGTGAATATTATATAATCGGCTCTCCCACTGTGTCAGGAGAGCCACTTTGAGGAGTTCTGTGTTTTTTTTAGGTAAAGCATTTATCAATTACAAGGGTCTTTATGAAAGCTATGGAGCATGAAGTAAAGAGTCACAAGAAATTACTCTGATTAGGTAACAGTGTGAACCATGTGACCAGCGCTAAATAGTGCTGGTGCAGTTTGCGCTGTTTTGCGCTGCGAGAGCCATGGAGCACGAGGTGGAGAGACAAAAGAAAAAAAATAGTTTCCCCACACTGAAGTGTATCGGCAATCGTGCAATATAATCCATGTAACAGGGTCAGACTGCAAGGTGGTAACAAAACCGTCCCAAGGCGGGACAAAAAGCATTTACCAATGGCATCAAGGGATTTTTGAAAGGTAAGCCCAGGAAAGAGTGAAAGTGATGGGCGTGAGATGGGCATGGTTAAAAGCCTACAGAATACTTACAACGGGGCAAAAAGCACTTGAGCGCTCAACCTAAACAGACAAGATTGTGAGTTCAGGGGCATAGCTGGTCTTCCACCTCAAATCTAGGAATCATATCCACGGGATTCCTGTGCATGTTTATGAAAACAAAAATTATTTCTGTTCTTATTTGCTTTTAGTAGTATCTAAATCACATCGAAACCAGGAGCAAAGAAGATTATCTTCCCCTTCTTGTGCCCTTCGTTATTTCCACTAGGGAAGAGCTCTATTTAAAAGATAGCTTGCACACTCATAAATGTAATGGAAACAAATGTGTAAATCATAAACCTGGCCGACAAGCAATAGGGGATTCTTCAATAGGCATCAACCTGTAAAAACAAGGATAGAAGATGGAGTAAGATGGTGCACAAGCTTTAAGTGGGGATGGAGTATGGGGAGGAATCCATCTGCAGGACAGTCTAGATCATTGTTTTCCAAACAGTGGACTGTGACCCACTGCACATTTTGGTGGGTGGTGAAAGTCCAAGCAATAATAAAGAAGCTTTTATGTTCTGTATTTGTCTTGTAACATTTGTGATTCTTCAAAGATAGAGGTAAAATGTGAGGCTATGACTTCTGAAAAATAGCTGCTTGTTTTTAGAGCATGGGGATTGGTGTTCACAAACGCCTGTCACTTTTCAGTCAGAGAAAGAAAAGGGAGTGAACTGTGTAACAATTTTGGCAAGGTACATATATGTGAAAGGAAAGGCTGTAGGATGTAATGTGTTGTAACATACAACAAAATGTAAATACTAATAAATGACCTCTACACATTCAGGTGTTAGAAAATCAAAACTCAAGCACTTTTTGAAAATCAGAAGTATGATGGAAAAAAACAATTTAATAGGAGCAAAAAAAGTGACACTTTACTTTGTGGTGCACAAAATATAAATTGTCACTGAAACACAATTTCCACACACTATCATGCATGTGCAATGTAGTTTTATCAGTTAAACTGTCTGGCAAATGTAGTGGTAATTTCAATGGAAATTGTTCAGTGACAGTGCACTAACACACAATGCTTTTGTTACATTTAAAAACAAAATCTGCCTGATGTCCATTAAAGCTAGTGGGTCGCAAAGGTTTGTTGTTCTAGAACTTGGGTTGTGGTTCTAAAAAGTTTGGAAAGCCCTGGTCTGGGTGGATGGATGTGGATGTGCTAAAGGGTTATTCGAGTCCTGACAAGCATGCAGGAGAGGAAAGGGCATTTATATTATTCCCCCAAAAGTTCCTGCCCATAATGCCCCACATTTATGTTTCCATCTTCTCTGAAAAACAAATAGTACCTCTCCATAGGGCCAGCGACTATTTGGGGTACAAAGAATGCCCCTTTGTTGCACTCACATAACTCACTGACGTGGGGTAGGCCATAAATGTGTCAAAATCACATCAGTGAACCAAATTCGCGATTTTTTTAAATTTCTGTTTCTTTACACTATTATGGGGGGTCAGTAAAAGCTGCGCACATTTCATTTTTTTTCACATCCTTTATTTTCTGTTTTTCAATGAGCTGTACCCGATAGATAAAACAATTCAATATTTTAAAAAAGAACATACAGTACCACCCACCAACAAAAGAAAAAGTCTGTTTAAAAGACTATAATAGCTATAAAAAGACACACTAAGGGGGAAATGGTGAAGAGAAAAAGTGTATAAGTATACAACGTACTATAGGTGAACTATAAAACAACAGGGTACGCCTCATGTCACGAGAGACATAAAGTGCATTAATGGGGAGAAAGTGTGGGTTGTGGGACAATGTTTGCAGCAAAACCAGAAAAAAGAAACAAAAACCCCGGGACTTCTACAAGACTTTCCATAAGACACAAATAGAGAACCTCCCACATCCTTCCTCCTGCCAATGACTGAGGCATAACACTTAAGGTGGAGAGTCACGAAAACTGAAAAACGTGCAATTAATATCACCATACATTCCAGAGACATGGGGGAGGAGCTGCAAAGTTGCACCACTCCACCTCCAATGTGGGACAATGTTTGCAATCTGTTTATTGTTTTTGTCTTATATAAAATACTAAATACAAAAAGAAAAGTATGCATGTACCACTTTTTTCTGAGGTGTAGTGGCAGCTTTTAATCAATCAATCAAAATCAAAAATAAAAAAACATTTATAAAGCGCGCTACTCACCCGTGAGGGTCTCAAGGCGCTAGGGGAAGGGGGTTACTGCTGCTCGAAGAGCCAGGTTTTGAGCTGCCTCCGGAATGCAAGGTGGTCCTGGGTGGTCCTGAGGTTGGCGGGGAGGGAGTTCCATGTCTTGGCTGCCAGGTAGGAGAAGGATTTCCCACCTGCCGTGGTGCGGCGGATGCGAGGGACGGCGGCGAGTGCGAGGTTGGCGGAGCGAAGTTGACGGGTGGGCGTGTAGAATCTGAGGCGACGGTTGAGGTATTCGGGTCCCTTGTTGTGGAGGGCTTTGTGTGCGTGGGTGAGGAGCCGGAAGGTGATTCTTTTGCTGACGGGAAGCCAGTGCAGGTGTCTCAGGTGGGCGGAGATGTGGCTGTTGCGGGGTATGTCGAGGACGAGGCGGGCGGAGGCGTTTTGTATTCGCTGCAGGCGTTTCTGGAGTTTAGCTGTGGTTCCTGCGTATAGGGTGTTTCCGTACTCCAGGCGGCTCGTGACGAGGGCGTGTGTCACAGTTTTTCTGGTGTCGGCGGGGATCCAGCAGAAGATCTTTCGGAGCATGCGAAGAGTGAGGAAGCAGGAGGATGATACGGAGTTGACTTGTTTGGTCATGGTGAGAAGTGGGTCCAGGATGAATCTGAGGTTGCGTGCGTGGTCTGAGGGGGTTGGTGCGGTGCCTAGGGCCGTGGGCCACCAAGAGTCGTCCCAGGCGGAAGGGGTGTTTCCGAGGATGAGGACTTCCGTTTTTTCTGAGTTCAGTTTCATACGCCTGAGTTTCATCCATTCTGCGACGTCTTTCATTCCATCTTGCAGGTTGGTCTTGGCGCCAGTGGGGTCCTTGGTGAGGGAAAGTATCAGCTGAGTGTCGTCGGCGTATGAGGTGATGTTGATGTTGTGTTTGCATACGATGCCAGCGATAATAATAATAATATGATGTAGCCTTAACAATTGAGACTTATTGCGTTATCACTTTATTACAAAAGTCGAGTAATGCAGCGTGGTGTAGATTCATGTGGTGTGGGGTACAGTGGAGTAAAGTGGTAACAAGTGGAGTCAGGTGGCATAGAGAGAGCTTGGAGTAGCATAGAGTACAGTGGCCTACAGTAGAGTGACATTGTTGGGAGTAGGGTGGGTTGAGTGGCATACAGTGGCACTGTGTGGAGTGGAGTGGCATAAAGTAGACTGGCGCAGAGTGGCACAGAGTGGAGTACAGTAGAGTGGGGTAGAAGGCAGGGGTATAGAGTGCAGTGGCACAGAGTGGTGTAGAGTGGCAGGTAATGCACTGGCACAGAATGCAAAGGAGGGGAGTGCAGTGGCGTAGAGTAGAATGGTGCAAAGTAAAGTGGCAAAGTGGAGTGCAGTGGCATAGAGTGCAGTTGCATAGAATAGAGTGGTGCACAGTAGAGTGGAGGAGAGTGCAGTGGCACAGAGTAAAGTGTCACAGAGTGCAACAGTGTGGACTGCAGTGGCATAGAGTGGAGTGGTGCAGTGGCATACAGAAGTAGCAAAGTAGAGTGCAGTGGCAGAGAGCGGAGTTGTGTAGAGTATAGTGGCATACAATGCTGTGGTGTAGCGTAGAGTGGTACAAAGCAGAGTAGAGTTGCATTGACTGCAGTGGCATAGAGTGGTGAAGAGTAGAGTGCAGTGGCATACAGTGCAGATGCACAGAGCCAAGTGGTGCAGAGTAGAGTGGCACAGAGTGCAGTGTCAGAGTGGTGCAGAGTAGAACAGAGTGGCATAGAGTGCAGTGGTGGAGAGTAGAGTGGTGTAAATGCAGTGGTGCAGACTGCAGTGGCAGAGTAAAGTGATGTAGAGTGCAGTGGTATAGAATAGAGGGGTGCAGCATAGAGTGCAGTGGCACAGAGTGCAGTGGCAGAGTAGAATACAGTGGCATAGAGTGCAGTGGTGTAGAGTGCAGTGGTACAGGGCAGAGTGGGATAGACTACAGTGGCTCAGTGTAGAGTGGCATAGAATGCAGTGATGCAGAGTAGAGTGGTGTGGAGTAGAGTGCAGTAGCAGAGTGCAGTGGCATAGAGTACAGTGATGCAGCTTCGGGTGGAGTGGCGCAGAGAGCAGTGGCATACAGTAGAGTGGTGCAAAGTAGAGCAGCTTATACTGCAGTGGCGTAGAATGCAGTGCCGCAGAGTTGAGTGGTGTAGAGTAGATTAGAGTTTGTAGAGTGTAGTGGTGGAGAGTGCAGTGGCACAGAGTGCAGTACTGAGTGCCATTAAGTGCAATGGCGTAGAATGAAGTGGCATATAGTGGTGCAGAATACAGCAGATTAGTGTAGAGTGCAGTGCGTAGCATGCTGTAGAGTAGTGTTGCACAAAGTGCATTGGTACAGAGTACAGTGATGCAGAGTAGAGTGGTGTAGACAGCAGTGGTGTAGAGTGCAGTGGCATGAAGTAGGGTGGTGCAAAGTAGAGTGCAATGGAATATAGTGCAGTGACACAGAGTAAAGCGATGTAGAGTAAAGTGAAGTACAGTGAAGTGGAGGGGATGGGGCAGAGCAAAATAATGTGGCATAGAGTGCAGTGGCCTAGAGAAAAGTGGTGTGGAGTAGAGTGGTGTGGAGTGCAGTGGTGTAGAGTATCAGAGTGTGGTGGCATAAAGTGCGCTGGCATATAATGCAGTGGTATAGAGTAGAGGGTTGAATAGTGGCGAAGAGTGCAGTGGCATAGAGTGGTGTAAAGAAGAATGGAGTAGACTGTAATGGCATGGAGTGCAGTGATGTAGAGTGGTGCAAAGTAAAGCAGTGTAGAGAGCAGTGCCATAGAGTGCAATGCTGTAGTGTGCTGCAGGGTAGATCAGAGTGGCATAGAACGCAGTGGCATAAAGTGCAGTGCATATTACATTAGATTAGCATAAAGTGCAGTGGCATAGAGTGGTGCAGAATAATGCATAGTGGCATAGAGTCCAGTGGTGTAGAGTACTGTAGTGTAGAGTGGCATAGGGTGTATGGCATAGTAGAGAGATGCAGAGTAGAGTGGTGTGGTGTGGAATGCAGTGGCGCAGATAAAGTGGTGCAGAGTAGAGTAGTGCAGAGTCTAATAGTGCAGGGTAGTGTGGGGAAGAGCAGCCTACATTAGCATACAGTACAGTGGCCTAGAGCAGAATGGTGCAGTGTAGAGTGGTATAGAGTGCAGTGGTGAAGAGTGCAGAGGTGTAAAGTAGAGGGTGCAGAATAGAATGTCAGAGTGCAGTGGCATAAAGTGCAGTGGTGCAGATTGCAGTGGCGTAGAGAAGAGTGGTGTAGAGTGCAGTGGTGTGCAATATAGTGGTGCAAAGAAGAGTAAAGTGGCCTGTAGTACAGTGGCATAGAAAAAAGTGGTGCACAGTAGAGCAGTGTGGTGTATAGTGCAGTGGAGTAGAGCCGAGCAATGTAGAGTACAGTGCAGTGGCGTAGAGTGCACCGGCACAGAATAGAGTGGTGCTGAGTGAAGTGCAGTGGTGTGGAGTGCAGTGTTTCAGAATAGAGTGGTGCACAGTAGAGTGGAATAGAGTGCAGTTGCAGAGTGGTACAGATTAGAATAGTGTAAAGTGCAGTGAAGTAGAGCAAAATAGTGCAGTGGTATAGAGTGGGGTGGTGCAGAGCAAAGTGCTGTGGCATAGTCAAAGGTGTACTGTAGAGTGATGCAGAGTAGAGTGGCGTAGAGTACAGTGGTGTAAAGTAGACCACGGTTGTATAAAGTAGAGTCCGGGGGCTTACACCATAGTTGCCTAGAGGAGAGAGCAGTGGAATAAAGTGCAGTGGCATTCAGTAAAGGGTAGGTGGTGGGAGAAAAAAAAAAAGCAACATGGAAGGGGGAGAAGTGGGAGGGACTAGAAGCTAAAGGACTGGGATATGGTAGAGGAACTGAAAACACAAGTGCACATGTGGAGTGACTGAACACAAAAAAAGTATTTTAAAAAATGGGAAAAGTGGAGAGACACAAGTACTTGCTCCATGCTCCAGAGGAGGGCCAAACACAAGAAGAGGACGTGACGCTCGTATTCTGTGACAAACGGGAGCGGAGCAAATGAGAGCGACAAGCTATGGGCGTGGTCTAAGCCCACTGTATGTAAACAAAAGTCTCGCAGAGACAGTGCAAGTGCTGTCTAGGCGCAACCTAACAATGGATGCTTCTTCCCAAACTGTCAAGGAGCAGAAATTGTGGTGGGAGAGCGGTCAGGAGACTCAAGGCATTCAAAAGGAGCAGTGGTGACTATAAAAAGACTAGCCCAGGAGAGCATGACGGGGAATGCAAATGGTTTTACCCGAAACAATTGGGCTCACTGCATCATTCGATGTACACGTCACTACAATTTCACATGCACTTCCCTGAAATATATACAAAACCCTTTAGCCAACCCCCCCCCCATCACATGAACCAAATGAGTCCTAGGTTATACCCATGGAGCACATGACCCCTTTTTTTTTGGGGGGGGGGGGAATATCAGGGCCATGTTTGAGTAAAGAAAATGTTGCTAGTCATTTTAAAGCGAAGGGGAACACAATTTTCTAAACAATATAAATTTCAAACAAGTAAAACCAGAATGTATTTCAGCAAAGTTACCACAAGGGGAGCATTCAGTGAATTTTGCAGAAATCCACCCTGAACCCGGTTTTCCTAATGGTCAACACACCCAGGACGCTCGGCCGGGCAGAACTAACGCATCAGGTAAATATAAAGAGATTGCTCTTTAAGAATGAATAATGCAAGAAAAACATGCCGCTTATCTCCCGTCCAGCCGGCTTCTGTTACCAGCAATCCGAGAACATCAGGACAAGCTTCTGAGGCGAACCACAACACAGAGGATCACCAGGAGCAAAGCCAGACAGATAAAGAAGAAAGGAAGAAAGCAGATCAATTCAAAAAGAGAAAACTAGATGGCAGATGTGAAGAAAAAAATTGAAGCAAACGTATGGATACATAAAGGGGAAACAAGCAGAACAAGCACTTGCAATGCAACGGGTCTCGCATTTCTCCAAGTTAGAGCTATTAGCAGTTGTAATCTCCCAACCGGACTTTTCTTGCCTCATTAAATGGAAAAAAAACGGGTGCGATCTCGCAGCTAAACAAGCGAGATTGCGCTGCAAAAAAAGAGAAAAAGTAGTCCACAAACTATACGGAAAACAGCGAGCCTTGTATGTTTTCAGTACTTGGTCGCTGCGGTCGAGGAGGGCTAACCCCCGGAAAAGGCATGACGTATGCATGACTTCCACTAATGAAAGCAGGCAGATTTTAAAAGGCAAGCCCACGAACCAATGAAAGACACTGATGTGACATGGGCGGGGCTCCGAGCCCTTTTCTAACTACTACAGCGTCTCTCAAGCGATACGCAGGCTCGACCTCAAAAGGTACTGGGCCAAGGTCCATGGAGTCAGGAAAGGCCCTGGGGCAGAAATGCCTCCCACCCGAACTGTTCAAGCGCGTGGTCTCATTCCCTCTTCTACATCTGCTGGCTTTGTTTGAAGAAGCTGCACAGGTGGCATCCCTCCGGAAGGTCTCCCAGTTACCAACAGTTGTAGTAACTCCCAAACCGTGTAGGCCACAATTAAGATGTGAATCATTCTATCCAGTTTTGGTAATCAAGTGTTGAAGCCAAACTCCTGGCCAAAGCACACCGACAAGTCTTCACAAGTTCATCTTGCTTTTGCACAAGATCGGGATCTTCCAAGTCACACAGCCATTATCTCGATCACTTGAAAAGCATTTCATTCTCTTGACTTAAATGATCTATTCCAGTGGTTCCCAACCTAAGGTCCGGGGACCCCTGGGGGTCCGTGAAGCCTCCTCAGGGGATCCACGATTGCTTAGAAAATTAAATAATATTAACATATTAGGTCCCCAGCTTTCAGTAATGACTTAGTGGGGAGGTACCCGGATTCCAATAATGATTCGGTAGGGGTCCCTGGGTTCTAGTAATAATAAAGTGGGGGTCCACCGAGGTCAAAAGGTTGGGAACCACTGATCTATTCTATATCCTTAAGACCATGATTTTTGTGTTGCCCAATTTTTGTGTATGTGAAACTGCTATGGGCAGAGCTAATTGTGAAAGAAGCCCTTCCCTTCCTCTTCCATATAGAGCACAGCACCAGGCGGGGCTGTCCCCTCTCTCGGTCTCTATTTACCTTGGCCATTCAAGTTTTCGCAGCTTTCACTGGATGCAATGATTTGTCCAGGGTTTGGATTGAAGAGATACTGTGGATGACCATGTCTCCTGCTCTGTGGTGACATGCTGCAGCTCTTCAAGTATCCAAGACGGTCTGGCCAAACTCTTCCAGAAATTATAGATAAGTTTGGAAGTCCGTCAAGTCTCATAATTAATAGGGACAATATACTATTTTTATTCCAAGGTGGAGGAGAGGCATTTATTAAGTAGCAAGCTAATTCATTAGTAGCTTCCACTAGCTTTAGAAATTTAGATATGCACATTGCGAGAGAAACCTGCCCTCTGTTGGAGAACATGTGTAGGGATCTATCACAGAGTGGAATGCCGTACAGTAGAGTGGTGTAGAGTGCAGTGGGGTACTGTAGACTGCAGTGGTATAGAGTAGAGTGCAGTGGCCTAGAGCACAGTGGTGTGGAGTACAAGCTACGGGGTGAGATCCCTGATCTCCTATTTGAGAGGATTTGGACATATGATATTTCTGACAAAGGGTGCACGCAGCATCTTTTGAGAAAAATACTCAATCTGTGTAAAAAGCGGATAATGATATGGCAGACATCAGGCTGTACTAGTGGCCATCTCAACTCATTATAACTAAAGGGCGGATCCTTGGACATCCTGCTGTCTAGCCAGAACGGGGAGAACTTTTGAGATTCACCCAGTGGTCGCTGCTGTGTGGGGATTAACTACTGCCCGGTTTGACTAGTGTTACTGCGAGTATGCTAAGTTGCTGTAAAGATGGTCTGAGATCGTCGGGCTGGAGTCGAACGTTAACTGAGCAGACACTTGGCTAAAACATCCAGTGAACCTTAAAGGCTTCACACAAAGGAACTACATCGGCATCTGTAAACTGGGGGACATGTGGTCGAGAGGAACAGGAGAGGGCAAAAGCTCTAGTGGTTGGGAAAAGGGTCTAGGAGGAGAAGAGGTCTAGCGGAAGAAAAGAGATCTAGTGGACAAGAGGTTTAAAGGAGTAAAAAAAAGGTCTAGGGAAGGAGAATAAGAAACGGGGAGAGGTCTAGATAGGATGAAAAGGAGAACAGGGCACAAGGTTGAGTGCACGCGATGATATTTAGCAGAGAAGAAGGGCTCTAGAGATGGGGGAAGGGCCCAAAAGCAGAAGAGATCAAACACAAGAAAAGTCTAACAGAGGCAAATAGTTTAGAGAGAAGATGCCCAGTGTAAGAGAAGTAGTGGAGAAAAACTCAAGAGGAAGAGAAGGGGTTTCATGGAGGAGAAAGCAACCGGGTGTGAGGAGTTCTAGAGCAGTAGAGTTCTAGAGCAGTAGAGTTCTACAGGAGAATGGCTCTCACAGATCAGAATAGGTTTAGTAGAGTATTTTGTGCTTTGGTGGAAAGACTGGATCCAGTGGAGATCTGGTAGAGTGCTTCAGATGTGGTCTAGTGGCCAACAATGATTGGGTGTTGGAGGTTTAGTCCAGTGGGTGAAATGTGGTTTACAGGTTGGTCATTTGCCTATGAATCTAGGAGATTTCTGTTCTAATCCTGTCTTTCCTACTTGATCCAAATGTATGATCCTGGGAATATCACAACATCTTGCAGTGCATTAAGTACTTTTCCGACAAAATGGTGAATATTGATTTACAAGTCAACCACCTTTAATATGTACTATTTAAAACCTCTGCTCTTTAAAAAAATAATTCTTCTACGTCCCTATTTCTCAGCAGCTAATCCCGTTTATACCTAAATGGCACAAACTTGTTTATAATTTTTATATTCTGCGTCAACAGTGGGAAACAGGCAGCCCTTGACCGAAACGGAGGCATGCAGGCTCCCTGTGAAGTCCCATCCACCCCCTCTAGTTTTGTCTTACAACCTCTCAACGCCCTCGTTTGAGGTTTTATTTCAGTCTCAATTATTAAAGAAGTCATTAAAAATATATGGAGCTCACACCTCCTGGCCTTTCAGCCGCCTTCTCCAGGCCCATTAGGAAAGCGTGGCTCACCTGCACACCAAGGAGAAATTAATTATCCTTTCTGTCAAATGTTGTACATCTTAATTGATCCCCCGCTGACCAGCGGGTGGGGCTACTCCGGCCAGCAAAGGGCCCTGAAGAGAAGCCCTCTTGTCAGGAGTACAGAGACACACCGGGGAGGACATACACTCTGCTATCTTGTCAACAACCTAAAACAGAGGAGTTACTACCACATAAGACTTCCTACTTATACTGGTAATCTACTTTTCTTCTCTCTAGTGCACTCTTTGGTGAGTGACAGGTACCACAATTGTGAGGGGCTTTAGCTTTCAGCATGGTGGAAGCCCCACCTCAAGTGGGGATTTTCAAATATCAGAAAGCAAGATGAGGTGTTCCGTCTTTCCCTCCAAAAGATGAGAACTGATGTCTTCCTATTAGTCATAGTTTTAGAATGTAAACTCTAACTATTGCCGCTTGATATTTCCCATCTCTAAGTTTGCACCTACTTCATGAACCTGTCCGCCAGATATATTTTTCTTGTGTTTCTGAGACCAAAGCATAAATCCCCTGAGGAGAACCCTTCATGCCATCAGCCTTTGGAAGACTTACGATGAGGCTTACCAGGCGGGTGCAGTAGTTGCACCAGAAACAGCACAAAAAATGATGGCTCGACTCTCAAAAATCTAGAATAGGTGATGGAGACCAGAGATAAAAGAGATAGAAACATCAACTGTAGAAATACATGGTTGGGGGGGGGGGGGGGTTTGTTCACCTAGAGGTGTGGCACTAGAGCTAGGTGACAGGATAAAAGACTAATCTAGGAAAGGCCTTTGAGCTTCATTAATATGCGCTGTTTCCACAAATGAATGATACACACATGGAACTGTTCTCTGGCACGGGTTGTGAAAAATCAGACTGAAAATTTACATTGTTCAGCCAGAAAGGGATGACCATAGTGCAATATCATAGGGAGAGCTGGAGACGAAGTATAGCTCAGAGTGCCTCCTCTAGCCGTCTAAGAGGCACAGGTTAGATGGAGCGGAGTGTCCACATCCGATATCAAAACACCTTTACCTATGTGTTGGTGTCCCTGCTCATACATGCTAGGTCACCCACATGGGCACCACTGTAGTGTTTGCAAGGGCACCCTGGAGGCTCTCAGGTTTGAAAAGAGGTAACCCCAAGGCCCGAAGACACAAAGGGAGATGAGAGTGGAAAACTGGCCTTCTCCATCTACGCTCCCAGGCTCTGAAATAGCACCCTTGTATCTATCATGACCATCCCACAATAAAGTGAAGATGCACCTCTTTAAAAAAGACACGATATCATGGCTTACTCGAACATCCCTCTCGGGACCCATCACCCCCAACTAGATTCACTCTCTCATTGTATTTACGCCTTCAGCCCAGTACAGCCCCGCTTGTTTTCAGCTAGGTTTGTGCTATGTAGTAACAACACACAGTCCCTTACCCTCTTACAACCTTCTATGACTCCCTTTATCAGATGGGCACAATTGCCGAGTGTCAAAGATTTTCGTGTCCTGTTACTACCCAGAGTTTCTATCAGGCACATACTTTTCGGATGTTTCTTCTGACGAATAATGCTTTGGGGACATTGGTTAACTCCAAAAGTAATCCTACAGCATATT
This sequence comes from Pleurodeles waltl, assembly GCF_031143425.1. NCBI lineage: Eukaryota > Metazoa > Chordata > Amphibia > Caudata > Salamandridae > Pleurodeles > Pleurodeles waltl. The sequence continues at coordinate 69,349,139 of NC_090449.1, forward strand.
CTCGTTATTCGGTTACTAGTAAGGTGATAGATAAGAAAAATACTTTTAAATGAACCCCAAGCCTTCAAGGCCTCACTCAGATAGGGTTGCTACCCAGCCAATATAACTGGTAAAGTCATGATATTTTCCCAGCTGATGTAAAAATTTGGGAAAATTGGGAAAAGCAGGTATTTCTTCCCCCTTAAAAGGTAAACGTCAAATGGCAGACCTAAGAACAAATAAGTACAAAAGTATTTAAAACTGTCCGAAGTGTTCCTAAGTTATTGTTAAGGCAAACACAGGAAGAATGAACACGTTAAAAAGAGTACATAAAATGTTATAAAAATCTAATTTAGGTACCTATTCCCAGCCCTTCAGGAATGTAAAAAAAAATGCCTGGTATTATTCTCTGACAAAGATAGCAACCTTACCTCCAGAAGGGCGGCTAAGCACGTGCACAGGAGCTGCGGCAAACCTTATGATTATGTGAAATGACGCTCGCATAGCTGAGACATTATAACTAGCCTTCATCGGAGATTTCTGCGAGTCTAATGTTATGGAAATAAATAGACGCAATTGAGGCAGATCGAGGGAAAAGGGAGATTTTATTGCCACCAAAGATGCAGTTTGCGGCATATGACAAGTATGTATTATGTTGCATTATTTGTATTGCAGTGGGTACCTGTGTTATTGTACATGGGCATGCTGCTCAGTTGCTCTGTGTCACGCCTGGCACCTTCACCCAATCCTAGCTTTTCATCCAGCAGTACTTTGCACTTTACGGTTTCCTGCTGCAGGTTAGAAGCGCGTGCTCCCAAGCTAGGTAAGTGCAGTAGGCTAGAAGGCCAGGAATGACCAAGAGCATCTCACATACAAAAAGATCCGGACCAGGTGGGAGACTCCCGATTTTTCGCGCAAAAATGGCCTTCATTTACCTTTTTCTCGCCCGAAAGCGGCCCACTTCACTGCAAGTCAATATGGAAAATTGTAATTGTAATTTTAAATTGTATTTATATAGTGCTCACTACCCCTGGAAATGGCATTGAAGTAGTTTGAGGTGACAAGCACGCTAGTACCGAACCTAAGATTAGAGGTAACAAGCTAGTAAATTAGTAAAAGTGTTTTTTTTCCTTTCCTTGTGAATTAGTCTCACACATGCCAAACCTCCTGATCCAGGAGGGAGACTACCAATTTCAAGGCTAGTTCCGGATTCCCGCATGCACAAACCCTATTCAGAGTTAGTAAAAGTACCCCAAAAAAATGTTGGTGCCTGTCACATATGCTTCAATCCCCCCCTCCAAGAAATACTTTGACATCAAAGGCTAACACTTTGTCTTAAGTCTTGGAGTGGGAGGTTAGAGCATGTGACAGGCCTCAACATTTTATTTTTGGTAGTTTTACATACCACAATCAAATACAGAGTTTAGAACTCTGTTTTTGTTTGGGCTGGGTTATTAAACTGCCAAAAACGAAATGAAGATTGTTTGTCACCACACACACTGGTAGGCCTGATTCAGGCAGAGAGCCGCTGCTTCAAAATATCAGTGGGGAAAATAAATTCTCCCAACTCCATTTTTTAAATTCTCCCACTTTGCTGCTCTAAAATATTGGCATGTATGCAGTTGTGGTAAATGTGCTAAGTACATCCCTCCATTATTATTTTTTAATCTCCTTCTCTCTGCTCTCCCATTGTTGGCATGTATACACATGTGTCACCTACCAAATGAATTCATTATTTTTTGTGTCTATGGTAGAAAGTAGGGGACCATGAGGGGGAAAAAAAAACCCACCCAGTAATTCTTCTGAAACCACTGAGAATGCTCTTGTATATCATTGTGCAGTCGACATTTTGTATCGCGCAACTTCCTACTTCTACAGCTTCAGAATGTTTGGAGCGGAAGAGCAGAGGATTATGGGAGAAACACCATGCTACGGGCGTCCTTGGAAGTGGAGAAAGCCTTCTCGGGCCACAGCTTTGGAATCGCAACATCATGAGCTGGGCCCCCGCTTTAGTGAAACCCGTCTGGAAGCCGTGCAGAGGGGTCACATTTAGGTCAAGAGATAGCGTGTTGCATTAATTTAGCGATGGAGATCAAAGCAGCGCGAGAAAAAGTAATCCAGCCGCAGCATCTGCCATTAAACCAGCCATATGTATAATTACAGGATTTTCCCCTCTGGGGTGAGCGGTGGAGCTGGTGGCGGGCAGCCCGCGGCGCATGCCAATGTGAGCCTGTAACACAGTGGGAAATATTGTCCAGCCTTTGGCGCTAATCTGTTAACCACTTGGCTAGTGGCAATGCCGACCAGGCCATACTATAATATGATTCGGGGGTATTTTGCAAAATGTCTTCTTTCTTGCACTCTGGCTTACATTTTGGATCCAAAAATGCAGAGAAATCCAGTTGGTGATGATAAATGCTCTACTATTTTCTATTCCCACACATTTCCTGATACAAACGGTTCCACATGTGTGACTGGGCCTAGACGATGCACCTTAAAAGTCCCAAAACGTGACCAGAGACATCACATTTCACCCAGCAAAAACCAACCTTTTGTTTTTTTAACAATACAGGTGGCTGGGGAATTTGGGCCTTAGCCCAGTTGACAACCAGGAAAACCTATCATTTCTAAACATTTCTTTCTGAAACTAGACTGCCAGAGCCAGGGAACTCCAGGGAGGTGTCACTTGTGTGGATCCCACAATGATTTTTTTACCCAGAAGGTCTTGATTATCTGAAACGTGAGCGTAAAACATACAATTTCCTCACAAAGAAATGTAAGAAAAATGCATGAATTTAGGGAAAACAACTGAGGTTTGCAGGTCATTGTAGGCAAGAAAATGTCATTGGGTCCATGCAAAGCACACCACCCGACTCCCCTGGGTGTCTAGTTTCCAAAAATTGGCAGTGTAAATCCCACCAATCTACCCAGGGGGGCAGAAATACTGCTGATCCTGTTCTAGTGTAGAGGCACAGCTCAATACATGGGTGGGCCAATCTCCCCTCTTCTGTATATGTGGTCTATTCACTCCTTGTGTCCCGCAAGCTTCTGCCACCCCAGGGGGCAAATTAGGTGTAAACCTCCGGCCCCCCAAGTCTGCCCTAGGTGAAGAGGTGCCAAAAGACTCTTGCACCTGTTCTAGGGTGGGGGCACAGCATGATGCCTAGGTGAGTCATCCCAACCCTTTTTTGCATCTATTTTGTCCTGCTGCCTAGTGAGATTTCTACCACCTCCCCTGTAGCAGACTGGATGTAAACATCCCCCAATCCACACCCAGGAGCAAAGAAAGACTGTTGTCTGGTCTGGGGTGGTGGCATGGCCCAATGCCTGGGTGGGCTGACCCCACATTTTTTGGGGGGAGGGGGGGGGTATTTTTTGTGGTGTCTCATAGGTTTTCTACTCTGCCCCCACCTCCCTCCTCCTGATTCATAGTTTGGGTGTAATGCTCCCCAAATCTGGCTCCCAGGGGCAGAAAGACTATTGTCCCTGCTCAGGGGAAGGCCACGGTTCGATGCCTGGGTGAGCTGGCACAGCCACTTCTGTTTTTTAAGTATGTTTTATGTTCCTGGTGTCTAGTGGGATATCTGCCCCACAGGAGGCAGATAGGATGTAAGTCCCCACCAGTCCACCGCCAGGGGGTCAGGAAGGCTGTTATGCCTGTTCCGCTGTCAGGCTCTGCCGGGTCCGCCTTGGCGGACCGATGACATTCCTTCTTTTTTTTATTTTTTATCTGGTGTCTAATGGGCTTTCTACTCACCCTCAGGGAGGTAAATTATGTACAAACCCACATATTTTGCCTTTGGGGGGAGCAGAAAAACTATTGTACCCATTCTTGCGTGAGGGCACAGGCTGTTGCCTGTAATGTTGCTCCATAATGTTGCTCCACCCCTTCTTTTTTTGGACCTGCTTTGATGTTTAGTGGGATGTCTGCCCTCCCCAGAAGGGCAGATTTCAGTGATCACCCCTATCCCTGCATTTCTCGTTTTGCTTCTAACAGAGTGGGGAGCACAAGTCCATTGCAGAGCGGCCTCTCCCACCCCTCAAAATGAATTCCTGGTGTCTATGGTGTGGATTTCTGCTCGGACATTGCCCTCCTGCAGCGATCCCCAAGCAGGGATCCACTAGGGAAAGATGCCATTGGACAGGGGAGGTTATCCACTTTCCTATGATACTTCTCCTGTTGACATTGGTGCTCAGGGCTGAATTTTACCGCGATCATTGATACTCGACCGATCGCTCATTTTACTTTCACTTGCGCGCTGATCGTCAGTGGGAAAAAAAAAAACGTCTTCTGGCTCAGCCTGACCACACATGAATAAAAGGGAATCCCTCTGGTGCCTGCCCCAGAGGAACTTCCTACTTTCGCGACCTCCACCACAACAGCATCCGGCTGTGAGCGCTCTTGCCAGGGAGGCCACGTCAATAGGGCCCAAGAGGTTATGCACTGCCTATGTAAAATACATTTTGAAAAATTGAGCTGATTAACAATAGCCATTGATGAATCCCAAGGGGACTAGTAATTGCAGTCGTGGAATTATAAATTCCTTTAATAAAAATGTTTTTCATTCATTTTTAATGCTGCTAAAATTCAACCCCTTGTAAATGGAGCAGTCTCGAATAACAGAGAACACAAAAAGTGATGGATGGAACGCTTGAATTAATCCTACCATCTGGTAAATACTCCGGGCTGCAATCCAGTTAGCTTTCCCCTCGTTGCATCACTCCAATCAGGGAACAAGCATATGCAAATCAGTACTAGTTGTGCTCCAATAGGAACAGTCCAGCCCGAGCTGCCAAGTCACGTCCTGTCTCAGCGGAAGCACAAGCAACCTTGGACTGGTTTCAGCCTCGATGGACCTCGTCACTAAGAACCTGCTTGAGTCTTTGGGCAAAGTCGGAGACAAGAATATTGTCCATCCATCCCCACGCCTCTTTGTTATTGTTGCTACCCATCATGCCTGGCGATGCTCAACATGTAATGCACGGCCCTCAGATGATGAAAAGGCGCGGTGACGCAGCAATCGGTGTTATATCTAAGGTCAGCAGGATCTGCGCGCCCAGACCCTTCTGCACTTTTAATTACTGCCCTCTTCATTAGGACAATTGCTGATTTTCCAAAACTACTCCCCAGGCAGCAGAGCGAGTGTGGGTTTTCTGCGAGGATGAAATAAGCTTTTCCCAGTAATTGATTATGGATTTTCCATACCTGAGCCGGTCCCGGTGGCCACGCTGCTGTACTGTAGCAATGACATTAATGCCCTTTCCCTCCTTCAAATATAAGCTCTGTGAGGGTTCCTTATCTTGGAGATGAGACATTTCTTGAAAACTGATGCCAGGAAGTCCTCTATGCCAGCTATTTTATAGTTTATTTATGCGTTACAATAGACTACCTATAAACTTTATATATCAATATTTATATGTCTAAATATATATATATATATATATATATATATATATATATATATATATATATATATATCAAATACTACTGAATATGCAATATCAATATTTCAGCAAATAAAATAAAACCAATTAATTTCAATATAAATTTAAACCGTAAAAGTATACCAAGCAGTTGTGGTGATCAGCACACTTGATTAAAACATTAACGTAATTGATTTAAAAAAATTCAATTCATACCTAGCCAGGCCATGCATTACTTTATGAAGTGCTTTTAGTAGAGTGACTGTAGTGCTAGATGTCAAGTAAAACACAATGCAAAATAGTAGTAACTTTTGAAAGAATGTGCAATAAAGTAACCTAGAATCAAGTGGTTCAGTGCAGTCACTGACAATCTAAGGCGCCCATCATTTGACTGAACGCATAACATACTCCATCTATCACCAAAGCTTTTGGTGCTCACTTGACATCTCAGTTTGTAAATTAACTTCCCCACGGTCTGCGCCTGAGATGATGCTGAATGCTACCCCCGAAACCACTGACTAAGTGAATTGAGGTTTAATTAATGCTACGAGTACCATCACCCCAATATCCTCCTCAGTTCAGGTTCCATTCATACGTACCAGTCTATCTCACCCCATATGGGCCAACAGGTTGCATACAGAATATTGCGAAGGATGCTTCTGGTGACCCACAATTATCTGTGATGCAGTAAGTTAGATTTTCCATGCGTGATCCAAGCCCATCCCCATTAGTGTCCCCGTTGCTCTGCAGCTAGCTTGCGTTAGGTAAGATACCTACAAACTTTAACATTTGCAACACAACTTTCAAAACCTAAAACTACTTCTTCCCTGTTGCCCACCCCCATTGAAAAGATCATACATAGACCACTCCTATTGCGAAGGTAAATCACAGCCCACCCGCACTGAGCAGGCCAGGGATAGAACACTCCCATTGGGAAGGGCGGCTATTGCACAACTCATTGAGAAAGTGAAGCACAGTCCACCTCCTTGGAGAAGATAAGGCATAGCTCACTCCAATTAAGTAGGTCAGACACAAACCACCCCACTGAGAATGTCAAAGCTAGCCCACCCTACAAAAGTAAAACAAAGGATGCCGTATTGAGGTTAGACCTAGCTGCATTATTGCAATCTATTCCTACAAGGATAGCAAGGTGACAGTTCTTCTCACAGGTGTGCTTTTTTCTCCGTGGTGCTGTGTATTTTGCGCTGTTGGCTGGTTCTTACAGCTGCTGCTGAAACAGAGCCTTATGCAGGGCCAACCTTTCCTCTCAAACTATATTTTGAATCTTCTGTGTGGCATTAGCCATGCAGTACGTCACAAGTACTCAAGGAGTCAAAGATACTTGGGGCCATATGTACGAACACATTTTCTCATAGACACAGAATGGGCAAAACTGCTTGCTACATCTGGCCCTTGATCTCATAGTTGGGGCTGTGCATTTTTTTTTTAAGTTGCCTTTGTGATGTTTTCTAACTTTGTCCAAGGCAAAGTTTTGGCACCCTACCCTGGCATCAGTGGCTACTTCTGCTTCTGGATGTGCCAAGGGCCGTACATCTTACAACAGAAAATGAGCCCCTCCTGCAAGGTATGAGGTACCAGGGCCGAGGGCGAGATGGTCCTAGGTGGGAACGGTCCTGAGGGTGGCTAAGGAGACTCCCGAAAGGAAGCACTGCAAGGGATAGTTCAGAAGGGCAGCATGGGATGCAGGGGCAGGGGGTTTGCAACGGGGTTCGCAAAGGGGGTTCTGGGTTTTCCTTTGAGGGATCAGAATAGGGGATGGCTGACAAGCGGCAACAGTCCAGCTGTGACCCTACATGGAGCTGGAGGGTTCCACTCGTACCAACAGAACATTGAAAGCTTTGTTCATCATGAATTTCATAAATGAGCAGGGTGGTCAATCATCTTGTATTTTTCAGGTTTGTCCCGCAATCGTGGCTTCCATCCCACTGCAAGCACAGAGACATTGTAGGGCGCCCATTGTCCCGCGTTTTGGATCCACGCTACTTTTAACTCTCTCAAAGGATAAACAGCTCTCACTCTTTCAGCCCTTTACGAGCTATGAAAGATGAACCTTTTGGGGTCTGGGACAGAGAAACTTCAGGAGAGGAGAGATGCTACACAATCCAGCTTCAGCATCAACTTCAGCCATCACAATGCAAATCCATCTACTTGTGACAAACAGCCTTGAATGTGTTAATGAGTTCCATATTGGGGCCCTGTCCTGGCGGTAAGCCCTTGGTTGATACCTGCTTCTGTTAAGCTAGTTTCAGAGTGCTACATATTGTCAGCTCTGTGGGCAGAAGCAGCACAGGGAGAGTATAATTTGCCCAGGACCAAATAGTTTGTTAAAATACTAGACCCAAGACTGCAGCACGCTGCTACTTGCTGAAAAGACTCTACTTTCACCACCTTATTGCATTTTGTTGAACATTCCAGGAGATTGGGCATTCTGTATCCCCAGTTCTATCTAGTCTATTTTTTAAACCACAAACTTACTAGCAGCTTTTACACTGATTCTCAATACGCCCAGGCTTGCCAAAGAGGGAACAGTGGAATAAGTTCAAAAGTGATTGCCAAAGAGCAAGCAATTGAGAGGCTGGGATTAAAAACAATGCCATCTCGTTCCATGTGTCTGTCTGGTCTAGCCAGTGCTTAATTTGTGCTTGTTGTTTCCGGTACTGAGCACCGGGACTTATTTTTGAGGGCCGGGACTTATTCTTCGGACTCAAGCATTTGCTGCGAGCAAAAGACACATATGGGAAAGACGGATGAAGGGGGAAACGAAAAACGTCACAATGGGAGAAAGCTGCAAGAGTGAGCTGAAGGGGCAGGGAGTGGCTTTATAGGGATTAAAGAGGCCCGAGATGGCTTCAGGATTACGCCGCCTTAGTATTCCATGTTCACACATTTAATTGCAGCAGCGTGTTTAAGAGAGGGCTTTGGGCACTGGCACCTTCTTATTTACAAATTAAGCACTGGGTCTAGCAGACCACAACTAGAGTGGAAATTATGCTGATGGCAAGGTCTAGATACTACCCTTCCCAGGGAAGTGTCACGTGTTGTGGCCCTGGCTAGCTTCAGAACAGTGTTTATTTTCAGCATACTTAGGAGAAGTGGTAAAACAGACATGAGATGTCAAGTATCCTTGTTCCCTGGCTAAGGTGTACTCACTGGACAGATGTTGTGACAGTAGGTGGTTACTGGGAAAGATGCCTGGTATATACTGGCATTGAGCACTGTTGTGTCAAAGATTAAGTTTATTTCATTCCATTTACATATCACAGGTGTTCATTTTCTAAACTTGTCTCTCAAAAGTTGTAAAAGTGAGTGTCAAGGCCCTACTCCGGGAGATGGTAAAGGGATTAGAGCTCTGTTACTTGGTGAACAGCAACCCAAATGACAAGCTCAACATCCGGGTGAGTTATAGCTCTTAAGATGGCCTGGCTTCGAGTAGTGGGATTTAGAATGAAACTCCAAAAATGTAGTATGAGGCTCGTAGTAACCCCACTATCCAACAAACTTCTTCAAAGTGCCCTGTGAAGTGATAACGGAACAATGGACTCTGCATGAGAGTCAAGAGACTTTGCATCTTCGCACGCCCCTTATTCATAGTGAAGGGATCCAACCTCAAGAACAGGTTTTATTTACACACGTTGATAATTTCATTTCCAACTCTCCTTTCCGTGTCATGCAGTTACTGATGTAGGTCGTCATTACTAAGGCTGTGCGTGGTTAAGTGTTCTCTGTGCAGTGTTCTCCTCACTGGCTTTAACGCGGCCTGTCCACATCAGAGTGCAGCCAGCGTGTCCTGCGTCTCTGGTGGACAGCTTGTGTCCACGTATTTACAGTGCACTGAACCCGGAAGTCCCTTTCTAGTTAGCACCGGAGGAGATGGCATTAGTCCCGCCAGCCCTTCTTTCCTCGGGGATGCTGGAGCCTAGAAGCCCCGCTCGCCCGAGGTCTGCGTCTCGCGCTCCGTGGCGCGCGCGCGGCGCTGCTGTGGGAGACGGAGCCGAGGTTTTCCAGCCACGCGCTCCCCGGGGACGGCGCTCGCGCCGCCAAGTGCCCGCTCTTCACGCCTCCTAAATCTGGGCCCGGCGGGCGGCGATTCGCCCACGGGGGCAGAGTCCAGGGATTATCCATCCCACTACGCCAGACTGGGGCAACCCTCATCCCTCGCGTGATCTGACTTTTGGGTCACAGTAGCAGCCAGGAGGCGCAAGTGACCCTTGGCGACGAGGAAGATAAAATGGTAGAAATCAGAGAAAAGGTGGGTGGCTCATTGAAGTAAACGCTCGCGGCTGAGACAGGCGGTGCCGCGAAGAGCTTTCATTTTAAACCCGGCAACGTGACCTTTAACCTTCCGAAGTTAAAAACAGAGTAGCATTAACGCGGCTGAAAGGAAGAACTGGTAAAAACACAGCCTCCAGGTGAACGACACAAACATGTTAACGATCCTTTTTGGGTCATGAAACATACCAAGGAGCCACTAACACTGAGAAGCACTAAACAAACATCTTCACGCAAAAGGCAAACCCAGTGTGGTTCCCAGTGGCGGTTCCTCCGCTATGGTGACGAAGTGTCGCCCTCCAACCCCCCCTCACTCCACCCCTCCCCGACCGCCAGCAGCTCCAATAAACTATGCTTATTATTGTTTTATTGTAAAAGGGGCGGGGCCACAGGGGCGCAACAGGGACGGAGGGGGAGTGCACAGCTCTCTCCTCAGTGCATATGTACGTTTGGCCGGCGGTCTCGGGCCAGCCAAACACACATGCGCACTGGGCTCTCTCGAACCCGGCACTGTGTTGCTGGGTAGTAGACAGCTGGCAGATGCTCCCACTCTGCCTCTAAGCGCCAAGCCAGGGCGCCCTGGCCAATCCCAGCGCTGCTTTCATGTTGCCAGAAGCATGAAAGGAGCATTAGGAGTGGCCTCAGGACAGGCTGGGAGCCTATGCCTGCAAGTGGAGCCAGAGGAGTGGTGCAGTAACTTTTTTTTTTTAAATTAAAAAATTTAATATTGTGCTTTGTGCTCACCGCCACGCACCACCCCGCCACTTTACCGCAGGGCGAGCCGCAACTGTTCAGAGCACGCTACAAACTGGTGTTGTCAGTAGTGGACTGAAGAACAATCGATATATATCAATCAGTCAATCAATTAAAATTTATAAAGTGCAGCTTATCACCCGATAGGGTATCCAGGCGCTAGCAGGTCCTGGAGGCTTATTAGAGATAGAGTCCCTGTCCCCAACTGGTTAACCCACAGACAGATCTACTTTAGAACACCCTACCCGTCCCACCACATTAAGCATTACAGTTCACATGGCTGCCTTAAAATGATAATCCCTCAGCAACCACTTATAGCCCTCAGGAGCATGAAGGTTCTCTCCATCCTCCTCCAGACAAAGGTCGAAGTGGGGGGTTCTGAGGGCCACCACGTGGCCTTACTTTTTTTTTTTAATTTACAAAAAAAAAAACAGTTCCCCTAATTTTTTGATCAAAGATGACTGGGACAGATAATTCCGAGAGCTAGGATGTCTCCGCTGAATTAAAAGCGAGGGAGTGTGAAGCCGATTGAGGGACTGACGGCTAAACAACAAGCACGCCTGCTGCCTGTAACTACCTAAACCTGGTTAATCTGCACACGTGGAGGTTGCTTGGAAGCCAGTATGAATTTAACTGGTGGAGCCACTAGAATTCTCGAGGTGACAAAGATGAAGAGAAGTTTTGAGACGTGTTGTCAGGGTGTCAGCAGCTGAGCTCTGGAACGTGTGCTTTTAATGGGGTTATAAAAATGCAGTAAGTAGGTACAGCCTGCCCAATAATATAGTCTAGATCTTACCAGCAGTGGCGTGGGGAACCCCTGCACTAGCTACTTAGGCGGTGGAAGCCTCGTGGCTGGATGGGGTGGTGAAGTGCATCCCACAGAATATTAATTCGTTTTTTGTGGGCCTCTTCTGTGTCCAGGCATAATTTTCGTGAATATCAGGAAAAAACACGACAAAGGGTGGTAGAGGAAAATAAAGGAAATGTATAAAAAGGAATAATGAAAATAGGGGAAAACAGTAGGGGGCAAATAGAAAAAGCATGAGAGTCAAAGGTGAGATTAGAAAAGTATGCATGAGAAAAATGATGGGTACGGTAAAAAAAAATGGGAAGAGTTTAGAAGGCTGGAAAGAAGAAAACTTGAAAGGAAAGAAGAAAAAAAGCAGAAAGTTATATCTGAAGGATGTAAGGATGGATAAGTGCAATGGTGAAAAAACGAAAGGGTGAATGGATGGGTATAAGAGTGAAATGATTAGTAGGCGAAAGGCTGAATGAATAGGACTAGAAAATTAGTGAAATGATGGAGAAGGGACAATGAAAGGATGGATAGAGAAAGGACGAATGGAAGGATTAATAACAAATATACTGATGGGTGGATCGTTCAAATGAAGGATGTATATGTGGAAGGGTGAAAGGAAGGTTGGATGGAAGAAACTGGTTGACATGTGGATGAAAATGTGAAGGGATGGACAGATGTATGAATGAATGAATAGATGGAAATTAGATGGGTGGGAGAAAGGATGGATGAATAGAAGGGAACACTTCTAAGGAGAGTTGGGATTGCTCGTTCACGTTCTGTGTGATTAGAGTTATAGTTCATGTTTGAAGTTGGGGGTATTTTAATTTTCTGGATACTCCCTGGCTTGCAAGCACCTATTTAAATCTTAAATCTAAATCGTTTAGCTTAGATTGTAGCAGCCTACCTTATACAGTGTAATGTAATGTTTTAAAATAATGACTTACCTAGTAACACTGCTTTCTGACAAACCAGGGGCCTCGTACCACTGTAAACTATTCTCAGCTGCAATGAACCGGATTCAATTCTGTGGTCGTATGGCTACATCCATCTGCAGCAATCCCAATAACCAATAGAGGTTTCATAACATAAAATAGTGAATTTCCCTTTGACTAGTTTAACTTACATTTATTTTTCATTTAAGACGTGCATTATTTTATATGCAGTTAAATGGAAAGTAAAACACCAAGAAAGTAGTTCCAAAATATTTTTTTTCTGCCATGGCTTTAAACAGAAGCAACACCAACAAAGTTGTTCAAAAATATATATATTTTTTTGCCATGCCTTTGACCCCGCCTCCACACTCACTGACCCCGCCCCCACTGCACTCAGGATCACTGTTCCCATACTTTTTCTTGATGCACACAGAGCACTGCACTAGCCGTCCCAGAAGTTTACCCTCGAGGTTAGCCCCATAGGTTGTATTATATATTCTGCTACCCTGCATCTGGTCCTCCTTCAGACGCTGACTGCCATCACAACTGATAACAATATACCCAACTAAGGGCCAGCCAATCATCTACATCAGAGGTTCTTAACCTGTGGTCCCGGGACCCTCTGGGGTTTGCAACGCCTACCCAGGCGGCCCACCACTGATCTGAAAATTAAATCATTTTAACAGATTAACAAAGTGTATATAAATAAAGAAGTGAAATGTAAAACCGCAAATAAAATAAAAAAATATGTATACATGAAGGGATTTGAAATTAAGAGGCTAAAAATCAAGTTTGTATCCATACACTGATTTGTGGGAACAGTGTAAATGCATCAAACAGCATACAAAATGGACAATGGGTGACCTCAATGAAATTAAAAAAACCTCCAAACTTCCTGTTCAAATTTTGACTTTTTTAAAATTTGATTTTAAATAAAATATTTTGTCATTTGTTTCCATATTTTTGTGTATTGTTTTGCTACTCAAAAAAATCTAAATTGCTTAGAATGGGGTTACTAGATTCAAATAATGACCCAGTGGGGGTCCCCAGATTCCAATGATGATTCAGTGAGGGTCCCCAGAGTCCCGTACTGATTAAACAGGGGTCCACAGAAGTCAAAAGTTTAAGAACCATTGATCTAAATAGCAGGAAGAGAGCAATCTATTGCAGATGGGCATGCCTCATATGTGCTAACATCCCATTAGTTCTCCTTAATGCACACTCACAATGCATGGCCTCTTGAAGGAATGGGAGATTAAATGTGTAATAAACAAAACTGCGGTGTGGCACCATTGCTTAAGGATTTTTTGGTACTTCACTGCCCATGAAGGTATTCAAGGTAGTCACTACAGAGTGGTAAACTTCCAGGTAGGTAGTGGTTATGATTCCACACCTGACACTGGGCGTGCATCCTTTATAAGCAGGGAGGGAACCAGAGAAGGGTCAAAGTTGAGAAGATGAGATGGCAAAGTCTTGATATCCGATGAGTGGCTGAAGAGGGAGCGGTAAGGCTATCCACCTGGAGAAAAGGAGACCGAAGGGGTGACACGATCAGTTCTGAAATATTAAACAAGGGAGAAAGAGGGCCTTTTCACTTGATAGGTTTCACTATATGGGTGAATGAGGTCACCACGAAAGAAGAGGGGATGTTCTGGGAATGGTGTTTGTGGGAGTGGCAAATGAAGGGTCATGGTTGAAATCCAAGATGGCTGATAGAATGTTTAAATAAACAAACACTGAAGATTATTTCTTTGTTCTAATGTGAGTGTTAGGGTAACCTACCAGTGCAGCTTATTTTTAAGTGCTTAGGTATAATTCTTTGTAACTGTAGCGTTATTTATCACACTTGATAAGTAAATATAAGACAGCACCATCATTTATCGAATGCAAGAAACCTTGGTAATTCAAACAACCGTGCAGTGATTTGCACAAGTGTCAGAACTATATGAATCACCCTAGTGTAATATAAAATTCCAGCAATTATTATTAATAAAAAACAACTATATTCAAAGAATCCGCAAAATTTCTCCATTTTGCATTGCTATTTATGTCACATGAAACTTGTTGCCTATGACATTTTAAGAAAGTTCAACATTGAGCCAGAGCACCGAATTTACACCGCAGGCCCATCAGCAGCCACTGTGCATCCATGCAGTTGCAAATAAACATTTTGTTACTGAGAGATTCATAGTTTTAAAGTGCTGTTTGCATTACTTAAGCCCCAAACTGCACCATGTCATGCATCATTCACAGTAGCTGGTTGTATTGCATTTAATAAAGCTTTGCACACTTTTAATCCACTAACTCAACAGTAAATTTCAGTGTCATCGACAGGTAGGCCATTAGCAAAGGCAAAAGAAGTGTACATCATAAATTGATATTGTCTGGTATAGTTCTGAAACCGGTTCACAAAAATAGACATAGGCCTGCTACAGCCATGGGTACTGGGAGGGAAAGGAGGATATTTCAGTGGAGAGGCCCAGAGGGTAAACTCTTCCTGTTGTATAAACACATCACTTAGAGTATCCCTAGACAACCTAAAGTTACTCCTATTCAGTATAGTTACCCGGTCTAATTTAAAAAAGAAAATGACTTATTTTTATCTATGACCCTCACCCACTCTAGTAGTGGCATACGTCATCATCCAGGTCCACCCAGGCCCCTACAAGCCAGGATAGGCTCAATCGTATTCCAGGGAGAACGTTTCATATTATTACTACCTGGGAGGCTATAAGAATCACACAGGCCAAGGTATCCCTTTATTAGAGGTGAGCCTGGGCATGGGTTAAAATCACCTTAGTGGGGGTTTCTGGAATATAATGGTCTATGACCCTCAACTATGCCGTCAACCTATGTCTTGTGGCCTATACGATCCAGGGCTTTCGTCAGGGGGTTATGAAATCTGAGGCCCCGGTGTCAACGTGCATTCACTCACAGTCACACAAAAAGCATGCAATGATAATACTTGCATGCAAGGAGAGTCAATTAACTCGCCTTTTATTTATATTTAGGTTGGTTGTTCCTGCAGAAAAAGAAGCATTGTCTTCCTTGTTTGTTTTCTTTCGCAGGAACAACAATCCTACATTTAAATAAATGGCGAGTTTATTGACTCTCCTTGCTTGCAAGTATTATTGCATTTTTTTTGTGTTACTAGCAGTGAATGCACATTGACACCGGGACAACAGATTTCATAACGTCCTGACGAAAGCCCTGAATCATATAAGCCACAAGATGGGGACTGTAACAGGTTGAAGGAATAGTTGAGGGTCACAGGACCATTATCTTTCGAAAACCCCTACTAAGGTGATTTCAACCCATAACCATGCTGACCTCTAATCAAGGCATACCTTGCTGTGCATGAGGTATTTTTAGGGTCGAGCCTGCGTTTGCAGCGAGACGCTTTAGGGTTTAGAAAGGGGCTCAGAGTCCTGTCGACGTCACGTCAGTATTTTTCATTGGTTAGTGGGCTTGCCTATTAAAATCTGCTTGCTTTCATTAGTGGAAGGCACGCATACGTCATGCCTTTTCCGGTGGCTAGCCCTCCTCGAGCGCATCGACCAAGTGCAGAAAACATGCGAGGCTCGCTGTTTTCTGTCCGGCTCCTGGACTACTTTTTCTCTAATTTACTAGCGCGATTTCGCTTGGCAGAAGTCGAGCGCTTTACATAGTTAAATGCACTTTTTCGGCTTACGTACATAAATGCACTTTTGCTGTTAGGTGAAAAGTCGGGTTAGAAGTTTACAACGCTATCAGCTCTAACATGAGCAAACGTGAGACCCGTTGCATTGCAAATGCCTGTTATTCTTATAGTTTCCCCAATAGTAATAATATCAAAAGTGCTCCCTGGAGTATGGTTGAGCCCACCCTGGCTTTTAGGGGCCGAGGTAGACCAGATGATGAAGCATGCCACTACTAGAGTGGGTGAGGGTCATAGATAAAACCAACTAACTTTCTTTTTCTGAAATTAGACCGGGTACCTGTACGGGATAGAAATTACTCTAGGTTGGCTACGGATACACTATGCAATATGTTATAGTTCTGAAATCCCCAAGTGACACCACATGTTTTGCTTTCTTCTCAAGAAACAGCTGTTGCTAAGAGCACATGCCTCACTACCAATATCATTAGAACATGTTTACCAACTGAGAGTATATCAGGAACAAATAGGAGACAAAATGACATTAAAACAAAGCTCTTCTGTGGTTACCAAAAGAGAAACCAAGAAGCTGACAGGAATATGGTCAAGTTACTGGAACAAACAATTCACGAATAACAAATGTGCAGTACAGCCCTGTGCGTGTTCAGTGCAAAAAGACAATTAAAATCAAAGCGGGGCAACTATAGTGAGTCACTAATTAAAAGGAAATCTGCACCCCTTGAAAGTGAAGAAATATAAACAGCCAGTGAGCTGCACCTGCAGGGACAACTGTGTAGCCATGGGCAACTGCTGATACAACAAGGAATGCAAAGAAATGCTGTATGGGATACTGTGCTGCAGAGCAGGAAACAGCCGGTGGTGCTGCGTGGGATATGGTCATGATACAGACCGACCAACAGGCGATTCTGCATTGGACGTGGTCATGATATGTATGGACCAGCCAGTGATGCTGTATGAGACACGGTCATGATATGGCCAGACCAACAGGTGATGCTGCATGTGACACAGTCATGATATGGCCAGACCAGCAGGCAGTGCTGTGTGGGCACAGTCAAGATATGGACGGACCAGCAGGTGATGATGCGTGGGACACAGTCACGATATGAATGGACCAAGCAGTGATGCTGTATGGTATACGGTCATGATATGAACAGACCAGCAGTTGAAGCTGTATAGCATAGGGTATGATATGGACAGATCCTCAGCTGATGCTGTGAGTCCCAGTCATGATATGAATGGACCAGCCTGTGATGTTGCATGGGACACGGTCACGATATGGACGCACCAGCAGGTGATGCTGTACGGTATAGGGTCATGATTTGGACAAACCACAAAGTGATATTGCATGAGACATGACTTGGGCGTACCAGCAGGTGAAGCTGCATGGTATAGGGCCATGATATGGACAGATCAGCATGTGGTGCTGCATGTGACACGGTCATGAGATGGACAGGATAGCAGGTGATGCTGTAATGGCTACAGTGCCACACTGGATGGTCCAGCAGGTGAAGCCTTGAATCTTAAAGTGCTTTCTAATGATCCACTTGCATAATAAATATATAAAGCAACATAGTAACAATAAGTAAAGTCAGACCGCAAAAAAAAGATTGCTGAATGTACACAATTCATATGTGAGATAAAGTATTTCATATGCGGGATGGGGTATGCAGCTGAGACCACACTGTTTCACCAGCTCCCTCGTACACGCAGCATCGATTAATGTTCTTTATATGTCACCACTTTTCCTAGCAGATAATGGTTTTCTTCTCTGAAATAAGCTTAGGGAAAAATTACGAGTCTCGGCCTTTGTTAGGCTTCCTAGAACCGACCCATCTCCCCTTTCTTTTTCCAACATGCGCAAGTGCCTGCGTTTTTCCTGCCTGCTTTTCTATGCCTGCTTTTCTCCTTCTCTGTGACAAAGCTTCTCCCACCCCTTCTTGGAATGAAACAGTAGCACACGAAGCGATACTGGTGATTGGAGCAGACAGGGGAATTAAATACCACTTACTGGGCCAGTGGTAATGTCTTCACACCCCTGTGCATCCATTATTTAAAGGCCCTTTTCACCAGGCCTTGCCTGCCTCCATCCCACTGTTCTCCTGTCGGCATAGTCTTGTGCTCTGCATGTGACAGTCTCACTCCTGCCTGGAGCCAGGCGAGGAAAAAAGTTGGACTTTAGTCAGAACCTTGGAGATACAGAAGTAAGATCCAATCTCCCCCTATCTTCCTGCCCAAAGAGAGGTGGAGGGCATTAATCCATTATTAGTATACACTCAGAGGAAGAGACAACTTCTCACGGTTAATGTCTGCAGACGGAAGTGCAGTGTTTCCACAGTAGTGCCGTACAGGAGTAAGCCATCACCTCTTCGTCCATCTTCCACGATCCAGTCCTTATATGTGAGATCCCACCTCCTCCTAGCCGATATTATTCCCTAGCCAACATGAAATACTTCCCCCAACATGGCCGCCATTACCCAGGTGCCATTACAAAGGGGAATTAGACACACCAAACATCCTGTAGTGTAGTACCAAGCAAACCACAGAAAAAATAACCACATATCCTGAGGGTGGGAATCTTAGGACTGTACCAGGGAAGACTTGGACTCGGAGTAATGAAAATTACTGGTAAGTAACCGGAGCTTACTCCTGCATCGGTGATCTTCGGGAGGCACTTCTGCAGCAATGGCTGGGGGTGGCCAATGATGGCATTCCGGGCTGCAGTAAAGGCATCCCTGCTTCAATAATGCAGCGCATCTCCCACGTGCCCATCAGTGCATAATTCAGGAGGCAGCCCGGCGGCCTCAAGTGATGTCAGAGCTGACCCTCGGCTCATCAATAAGTGAGCGCCTCCCTCTCTGAGAATCTGTGGCATGGGTAAGTAGTTATGCATCACCCTGCTCAGTGAGTCCAAAGAGCCGCTGTGGGCCTGTGGGCCCTCATTTAGGCAGCCTACACCTAGAGCTGACCACTGCCACGGCCCCAAGCTTCTTCCAGTGTTTCGGGGAGTCCCTCAAGTAACTTTGTTTTATTTGCGTGTTTCCATAGTGTGAACTCGACCCCAAGGCACTGGAGCGCTTCACATAAGCATCAGTTACATCATGAAAGGTCTTTTTTTTTTTTTTTTTTTTTTTTTTTTTTACGCACAGTGAGATTTAAATGAATTGCCCGGAATCATAGGATGTTGAACCGACACCAGGAGTCCAACCTGCCTCCTCAATTGTAAAATCGGCAGCTCTGTCTGTATTGCCATGTCCTCTCGTTCTGCCTCCGCGTGCAGGAGGCCCTGAAGAGCACGAGCCCTGTGGCGCCCTCTTCCTGGTCCTAGAAAGGACTGTTTCATAGACAAGCATCCGCCAAAGCCTTACAAGGGGTTATCTGGATGGCACCCAATGGATGCAATAGGCCACATTATGAATATGTACACCTTTCCCTATGCAGTAAGGTCGCTCAAATGGTTGAGCAGTAGCTGAGGATATCCAGGTGTCACCTTAAATGTAAGCATCAGAAATGTCATTTGTACATGCACTTCATGTGAAAAAAATAAGGAACTTTTGACTCCTAAATGGGTTTCCAACCCTACAACTTTACATAAGTTAACTCTTGTATGATTCAGGTGCCCGCCCTCTGGATTCAGGTATTCCTGGTTATTTTCCATCAGTTGTGCCATGAGGCCTTAAGGGACTGTCATTATGCTTGGAGTCTCTAGTTTGTAGGTTCCATGCATGCAAGGCAGTGGGCTTTTCTTTGCATTCTTGCAGTCCTGATTTTACAATGGAGTAAAAATAAAAAAAAATAAAAAAAGGACAACAAATCCCAGAATGCAAAGAAATGACCTGGACTTGATGGACACATTAACCAGGGTAACTCGAAAGCTCTGATTAAGGTGCAGTAAAAATTGAGAAGACCCACAGCATTCCGAAGCCATTAGTTCTACCTATTCAGTAGATACTGCAGAATAGTGGTGGAACTGTTTAAGGTCCAAAGACTGGTCCTGGAATCTTTTACTGTCATTTGCAAGGGTTGGGAGGTACATAAACCCAGTGTTTCTCGTAAATCTGGACCAGTATGAGATAGCAGAACAGTGGATGAATTTCCAGAGATCTGGGATAAATATATTTTCCCTACTGTACAGCTCCCCTCGACCTTAGAAATGGCAAATATTCTGCCTTTTTGTTTTAGTGTGACATCACCACATGATGTGTTTTAGGGTCTCCAATCAGGAGTATTCCTAGGCAGCAAGTTACAGATATCACCACAGCCAGATCTTCAGCGTCGGTACCATCATAAGAAAGACAAATTGCCATAATACTAAAGGTCCTCGCCAGCCGAGTTGGCACCTTTTCAAATGGTGTCCCTAACGTATACCCTTCAAATCGTGGCACTTAGGTGAGGAACACAAAGCCAATCAAATTGAAAGTGGTGTTCAGAATTTTGGCACCAACGAAACATACTGGCTGGATCTTTGTAGCCTTTCACCATTACGGGGTCTACAAAGTTTTACAAGTGTGAGTTGATATATCTCCTCCTTAGGGTAGATTAATGATGTACCCCCAAAATACTTGGATCACGGCTCCGAGCCAGAAAACTGCAGCAATAGGTTGAGTAGCTGTTACAGAAAATAACTATGAACTATGGAACCCTCTTGGGGTCAGTTTAGCACCAACCGCAGCCAGGGTTTCTTTTGGGAAACATAGGAGCCAATATTTAGATCAATACTTAGACTGGAGCTATTACTCGGACACCCAAAAACAAAAAATACAGCAGAACTTCAGGGTCAATGGAGGAATTAAAAAAGGTCCATGTATGGGCCAGCTGGTACAACTAACTGTAGATGCCCTTTCGCCCATCATGTCTGTCGTACTTCGAGGGAGGATGCACTCCCTTTTTACACAAATATGGGCTTACTCCTCTCTTGCCTGAATGTACACTACTGAAGGGTGATGTTTGCCACAGTGCAGCACGTGCCCACCCCTCATGTTTACAAGGGAGGTACAGAAAGGAAAGCCATATGTGTCCATTGGTGCTCTCATTTATTTAGGTGTGTGTGTGTGTGTGTGTGTGTATATATATATATATACACACACACACACACACACACACACATACACACACTGAAAAAATAAAGGTTAAAGTGACATTATAATAAGGCCTGAGCTAATGCTAAAATATTCAAGAAGCACTGAAATATACCAGTTAAAGTTTAGTCGAACAACTATAACTTCTGCCCCATTATGTACTGGCCTTCAGGAGGCCCTGCACCCATACCTGTGCAAATGCCCACATCATATTCTTGTTTATTTTTAAATTTTCACATGTCACATGTAGTGTAAAAACCATGAATGATGTTTTATTGCCAAACTGAATGAATTCATACCAAATCATTGAGTAAAGTTCTAACTTTTTGGAAATTCTGGTGTACTTTTCTGTATTGAAAAGTAAAATTGCAAATATGAATAACAATGTGAAATTGATGTTTTGGGACAACCTCTTTTAGGCCCTCGCTTGACAGATCAGTCCGAAAGTTGAAGAAACCAAGGTGGATGAACTTTCATTTTGGAAAGTTGCATGCAGATCTGTCAAATGACCCCACAGCTATTAGCAAAACAAACAACACTCCTCCTATGAAAACTATAGGTAGATATTTAGATATATAGCTTTTGACTGCCTGCTATCTTTATCCATTGATCTAACAGTGTGCGATTCACATTTCTGCTTTGCCACAGGGTTGGAGCACAGGGTCACCCCATTTTAGTGGACTGTTTACCTGTCTCTGAGTGATGGAATGACTTTTGTATAATTTTACAAAAATCATTTGCAAACATCAGCAAAGCCAAAAGTTGGCAGCTAACACCAGACCAACTGGCTTTGTCAATGCTTGCTTTTACATGTGTTTGCAAAGGGTTAAGTTGCCCTCTGCTTGCCCATCTCGTGTTCCTACAATTCTAGTGGCTGGGGTGCCCTCCGTGTGCCAGGCCCATTTCCTCCCCCACCCCTTTGTCTATATGTGCTGCTGGAATGGTACAGCCCCGCATGGCTGGATTGTTAACCAAAACCAAAAAATTTCAATCCAGCCCCACTCTATAGGACGCCATGACTCAAATGTGACACACGAGCATGGTTCCCTCGTGGCACCCCATCCTGCTCTGAAATCAGCCCCATACCTTGCAGCGTACCAGTAGAATTCTCACCTGTGGGCCTGTCTTTTGCCATCCACTTACCTGGCACGTCTCACCTCTTGCGTATGCGCATGCCTGGAGTGCGCCAGTCAGAAGCCAAGAGCGGAAGAGTCGGCGTATACAGGGAAACAAACACGCTTCTTGGTGTTCCCTTAGGTTTTCATGTGTCACACACTAATGACCTCCCTTGTC
Source organism: Pleurodeles waltl (assembly GCF_031143425.1). NCBI lineage: Eukaryota > Metazoa > Chordata > Amphibia > Caudata > Salamandridae > Pleurodeles > Pleurodeles waltl. Next base: position 69,371,342 of record NC_090449.1, read on the forward strand.
AGTGCAGCTCTCCGTACTCAGATATCTCACATATATGATGCCACCAGAATGTTCTGATCTATGGAACTGGTGCTAGTGTTATCTTCACAAATGGGAAATATTACAGAACTCACATGCTTGTCCTGGTGGCTCGGTGGGCTACTTCGTTCACACCAGGGATCTGTGTTTAATCATTTGGTCACAGGTTCAATTACTAACGTATACCATAAATGTATATATGTTATGTTACATACTCACGAACCATGATCACTCAGGCAGATGGGAGGCCTGAAGTCCCTATATGTCTTCAGTTTTACCAGCAAGCCGTGTATGAACGAGAGGTCACACATGCTATATGCGACAGTCAGAGTCCAACATAGGCTCCACTTGATCACGAGAGATCCAGTAAGCCAGAGCCCTGGGAGGACCCGTCTGTGTGACCATGAGAGACCAAGAAAATCATTTATGACAAGTTTTGCAAAAGCCATACATGACCATGAGAAAACAAGTCATGTTTAGCAACAAAGAGAAGTCAAGCCGTACAGGTCTATCGAAGGCCAAGAAAGGCTTTAAGCATTCAGGGTAAATTGTATATGAACTTGTCAAGCAAATACAGGCTAAACATGAACACAAGTGGCGCAGACAAGCTATATTGACCATGAGAGGTGAACACAAGTTACACATGACCTTGAGAGACCAAGATCAACTGTGTCTTATTGAAACAAGCATCCTCCAACTCTGCCTACCCCTCCAATTTACATTTCTTAAAAACATCCTCAATTTTGCTGCGTGAATCCGGTTTAACCTTCCAATATGTACCTCCAACTCTCCATGTAAAAATATCACAAACTGGCTCACTATATCCCAAAGGTCCATACAGAAAATCCTCATTCTTGTGTTCTAAGTTGCAAATGGCCTCCTCCCCTGATAGACAAACACAGAGACCCTCCAATCATCAGCCTGGACACCTACTGCGATTGCAAAAACGGCAAAGTACCCCCCACTCCAAGACGTTACGGCCCCTCCTCAAACTGCAGCTCTTAGTACCGCCTGCCACTTCTTCCATGCAGCATCTCATGCTCCAAGACCCACCACTAGATTTATCATCGCACAGTTGACCTTCAGACATCCTTTAGGTATCCCTAATGAACCTGTGCCTACTGCCCAGAACGGTGAACCTCATATTCACCGAGGACATCATGTCAGGGACTCTGACACGCAGTACTGATGAATCGGATGGAATCATCTAGTAATGCACCAGACACCACCCTCTATTCAGAAAACTATTTTTGTTAACCTACACTAGGTAGTTCTTAAGTTCTGATTGATGTAACCTCTGGAGAACTCTCAGAACACTGGGCCAATGTTAAGGCGAGTTAAAAAGTTCAGCAGGAGTCTTGAAGGCCAGGGGACACAGTAAGGGGACGTGACAATCTGAGACACAAAAACAAATCATGAACACCGACAACACTCTCTAGGGAACCATCGCACTCCGTGAACGTGTGAGACGTCTGGTTCTAGCAGCTGGAGAGAAGGATCCACTCTCAGGAGTGGATCCGGTGAGCCACCTCACTTTCCGCCTTAGGGGACTACTGCTCAGCAAATATATCAGACTAGGGAGCATGGGCCACGCCAACAAAGGTAGGGAAATGGTCAGTAGTGATGCCAAGGAAGCTGAAACGAGGCAAAGGCAATAACTATTTACCTTTTCCCAATGGTATCATGTGAGTTTGTATTCCAAAAAATTCAGCCTCACCCCACTACCAGTTTTCTTGTGTGTACTAGCTGATCCAGAATGCACTGCTGCTGATAATCGGAATATCCAGCAGCCATTTCAGAGAAATTGTGATAAATGCGTATCGAGGCGGACATGAAGCCGACATAGTTCCTGGTGTGGGAAGACAAGGATGAAACAAGCTCTCCTAAAGGAGGAAGGAGAGTAAGGCAAGAACTGGAACAAGGTGAGTGAAAAATCGAAATACCTAAGCTCTGAAATACCTGCGAGACAGGAAAGCAACAGCGGGTCTCGTCAGTAGGAGAGGTCCTCGCCGCAGGAACCTCATACTGCGAAGGTTGATGAGATCCTGTTCTTCTGTTCTTCTGTGGCTCTGGATTTTTTATAGGCCTTTCCCTCCCTGCTAGCTGGTGCTGAATGCATTGGCTGGGTGTGTGAGAGGTGGGGTGAGGGATCATCAGAGTGATCTGAACTCTAAAGGTAGAGCTTCCTTGCTAGTGGGTTCCACCTCCTTGCACTGATCTTTGTTTCGTGGAGCTCCTTCTCTGTTCACTGCTTCACCCCAAAATCAGTGTGCATGATTTTGTTGAACTCGATATCCCAGAGTACAATTAAAAAAATATATTACACAAAAACTGTTTACTTGGTTTGAACAAACTAAACTAAAGTTGCAGCTCGTCTGCTATGATGAAGGCCTGCTGGTTTTATATCGTCTCAGAGGAGATCAATAGATCTCAAGAGCTTCTCAGAAATGAGATCATATTCCAAGAGAATGAGGTGAGATTTGAGGTGAGATTTGAGGCCGATGGCGGCACGGACTATTCCATTCACATAGGAGGGATTCAATTATCGGCTACCATGTTCGTGGTACAAGGGCCATAGCCCAGGGCCACAGCTGTCTGTGCAGCAGGTGTAGTGGCAACGGGGCCCAGGTGTTTGAGGGGCCAACTGTATCCCCAATATTTCTGCCTTTTACCGCAAACTAGAGGACTGGAAGGTACATATCCTTTCAGTGTTTGGTTTGCTTTAGCCGTCTGCATACTTGCTAACACTGGACACTCCTGTGCAGATGTAGTAAAGACCACTGGAAATAGGCAATTCAGTATCTCCAGTGTTTTTTTCACAATTATGGTTTTGCCTCATTTGCCACATAATCCATCATCTGCTGCATAATTTGCAGATTTAAACAAAAATATTTCTAGCTCAAAAAGATAAAAAGTTACTATATAATGAGCAACACGTTGCTGCGCAGTGGAATGCCCTTTACAAAGGATAACTGGTCATATTTCAGTAGTTTATTGCTGTATTTTGGTAATAAAGTGGCACTAATGAGGCGAAACCTTTGCTAAGGCAGTGTCAACTTAGGTAAAAATAAAAAATGAGGTAGTACTGTCACAAAATATGCTGCATTATGCAGCATAATTTGCAGGAGTGGCTCGCACGCGGAAAAGGGGCAGGCGGCACGTGGGTTTGGGAAAAGTGAAAAAAAAAAACACCTGATTCCCCGCCGCACCACGCTTCAGCCTCCACTGCAGGCACAGGCTCCCAGTATGCTCAGCGGTCACTCCAAGCGCTGCTCTCATGCTACTGGCAGCATGAAAACAGCGATCGGATTGGCCGGAGCACCCTGGCTTGGTACTCCGAGGCAAACTGGGACCCTCTGCCTGCTATCGCCAATCCGGCAACACAGTGCCGGGTTGGACAGAGCCCAGTGTGCAGGTGTGTTTGGCCTGCATGAGACGGCCGGACAAACACACATGCGCACTGAGAGGACTGCTGTGCACTCCCCCTCCGTCCCTGTCACGCCCATGGCCCCGCCCCTTTAACAATAAAACGATAATAAAGTTTATTATCGTTTTATTCCTAAAGGTTTGCAGCTGCAGCTGCTGCTGCTGATGAGGCGGGCGCGACGCTCTATGCTTTTCCTTGCCGCATAATTTAGTCAACCCTGCAGCTTAATTTGGTCCTCCTCTGCTGCGCAGTGGCTCTGTCCATGATGAGCCTGGGCTCGAGCTTGCATGGTTATGCATGCTAACACATGGATTCCAAGACCTATTGATATGTTAACCTTACATTAATGTCTTTATTGATTTACCCACTGTCTCTACCTACACTCACAGGTCTAATTTTCTGCACATAAAAAGTTAGCCCGTCCCACCGAGCCTAAGTGCATTTACAGGATTTGTTTTGGCACTCTGCAAACCTACACCTCCCCTTTTGTTCCAAAACTCACCCCTACACCCCCGCCCTCTGAATAGAAGAAGCAATTTGCTGAGACAGCTCTTGAATTAACTGTTTTTTCTCCCCTTTGAAGCGCGGAAGAATATTTCTGTCACAATAGCTTTTCTGTGACAAGATCCTTCTCCCTGGCGTAAGTGACAGCAGCACACCCTCTCCTACAGGAGAGGCGGATTTAATCAGGGTTTAAAACCGGCGAATGCATGTCACGCGCAATCAGGCAGCGCGCGGAGAATATTTTTAGCATCCCTTGGTCTAAGGAGGATGCTGTTTGCTGCCCTCGTGCACATTACGAAGCTTAACCAGCAGAGACAGCCTCTGGGCCCCACCTGGTATATCTTGCCCCCGATTCCCCCCTTAGCAGGGTTTTTAAGAGAGACCTTGGGGCTTTGGCGATTGAGCGATCCTTGTGATTTCAGACAGAGCCACTTCCGGTGAGCGCACAGCACACTTGTTTTTTTAGGAACGTAATGTAGACGTGGAATTTAAAGCTCCAGATCTAGGCAGCTAAGGTGGTACCACAGCTGATCAGTTTTGCTGCCATGTGGTACAGCAGTTATCCTGGCACAAACCCAGTGCTAGTGAACTAGAGGGTATACACTTGAAATAAGTTTCATGCTGCACACGCAGTGTACCCTTCCGTATGACGTCACTGCTTGGATTTATACAGAGATCAGTTTCAGAAAGGCAAGCAGCCTGGCTGTAACTTAAACCCATCATTGGTTGGATGAAATGCAGGGCTTATTTGACAACAAAGTCTGCCGCGTCCAGCGAGCATGGGAGTCAGTTTACCAAAAAAAACAATGGACCTAAAAGTGGCATCACTTAACCTTTGACCTTTGGTGATGTAAGTGATATGTGTATAGCAAAAACGTACCCAAAAGGCAGCAGAGTACTGCACACAGTCAAAGACAAGCCTAAAGTCAACGTGTAGGGGGAGATGGAAATGGATTGAGGATGGTTAATGCAGGTGATGTAGTTTCGTAAAGAGTCTTCAACTCTTATGAAGTGGAGAATCATCGGGGCACTCTTGATGAATACTGTGAGGTTGTTCCTTAGCCACACATGGAAAATGCCTGCTGGTTTTCTTTCGTTTTAAAACTTATCAGTCTGAAGTCTGGTGGTGTCCTAGCTGTGATATGCTGAGATCAACCTAAGACAGTGAACTTTTCTGCAAGATAAGCAGGGGTGCTGGTCATGATGGCTTAACAAATGATGCAGTTGGTTTTGAAGATGGTGCAGGTTGGCAAGAGCATCCAACGGAGTTCCATCAGGATGTGGATGCGGTGATCATACTGCTTTAGGCACTGGATGAAATATGCTGCAGCATGGACAATATCCTAAAGGGTGTCAGTGTGGTGTCTGGAAGTCCATGGGTAGGGTTTTACCTGCATCCAAATGCAAGAACATGAGGGCTTAAACAGCAGTTGTGAAATTGCTTCCTGAAAGAAATGGTTTGACCTTCTTTACAAGAGAGAGCTGATACCATGCCGTCTGTGTTTTTTGGTAATGTGTTCATTGAGGATGAGCTTAGCATCCAGGGTGAATCTAACTGGCTTGGCCTTCGGTGAAAACTGGGGTTCAAAGCTGTCAAGATTCAAGTCATTGAGCCAGGTGTGTGCCGTATTTTGTTTATTGTTCCTGGCAAAAAAAAACAGGAATTTTGTCTTGGTTGGGTTGAGCTTCAGGTAGACGCTGGATATCTAGGTCTTGGTGATCTGTAAGCAGAGCTTGAGGTGTTGCATGTTTGGATCTGAGGTGTCTTTCAAGCAGAGTTGTGTCTCATTGGCGTATTGGTGAATCCTGATTTATATTTAAGTAATCCACCAATCGGCCCTTGTAAAGGTTGAAGATGACAGGTCAAAGTATGGGGCTCTGGTGACTCCGCAGGTGATAGGGATCTTTTGTCACCTGGACATGCCTATGTGAACAAGCTGGTGTTGGTTTAAAGTTAGGGGAAGAATCGGTGAAGGACAATACCAGTGAATCCCATTCAAGACTCCAGTGTACGTATGAGGGTGCAGAGGGAAGCTGAAGGGCCCAGCAATAAGAGAGGCAGGAGTCATCATATTACAAGGTTCAACCCCATGTCCCACCTTAGCCCCTCAGCAGCCCCCTATTTGTTGCTGAGGTGCTACGGGAAGAGAGAGGTTTGTGGAAACTGCAGGAAATAGACAGGGTCCTTAGGTTCATACTTCTGTTCCTGCCATTACCCTTGGGGCCCTAGATCCAGGGGTGTAGCTTCAAAAAGGGGTGTGTGTGGGGTGTTACACCCATCCTAATGTATTTTTGGGTAAATAGTTGGGTACAGAGGCCTTACGTCGGGTATTGTGAGGTGTCTGTGAGATTTCACCATTATTGTTTTCATACTCACACACATAAAAAGCACATACCCTCCAGATTTTGATAGTCTTAGAAAATGTTGGTAATTTAAAAAAAATACTGTTTTATCTCTCAATTAGTACCCCTACCAATCTGCATTCCTCTCCCTTTCCACTGCCCTTTATGCCCCTATCATGCTCCCTGCTGGTTTTATAATGTGTTTTAACATTATATGCCAGCGTGATTGTTGGCAAATGTGACAACCCCCCCCCCCATTCAACTGACGAGGCTACGCCCCTGGCAAGACCATGCATAGCAAGGGCAGACCCAGTGGTGACAAAGGACAAGCGAGGGGTAGCAGCTACTACACGCAGAAACCACACAGATGAATTGAGTAACACGTGCTTAATAGAATTAAAATAACCCTAAAATACTTGGTGGAGGAAAATAGACTATTTCTGCAAGTATTATTTTAAATTGTCTATTTGTTTTCTGACTGGGCAGGGTAAAATATTGTATAATATTTATTCAATCCAAATCAGCTAAGGGTAGTGAATGCCTCAGGGTGCAAAGATGCGACTGGAAAAGTGACCCTGGGAAGAAGAAAGGACGAACAATATTTTTTTCAAAACAATGAAAAAGTGTGCTTTTTTTCAAATGTGTATTTTTAAAGAAGTGGCTTGATTAAATGGCACTTAGAGGTCCTTTTTCTAGCCGTTAACACAATTCTGCTGCAATGCAGATGCAACATTCATTTCCCCTTTTACAGTCCACTGTATTACTTTCTAGCTACCCCTAGTTATACTAGGTATGAGGGAATGAGAACCACCGAGGTTGGACGTAGGCTGTCAATTACCATACAATCAATGAGGTGAGGAAATCAGTGGGCACTGAAGATAAAAGAAATACTGGCTGGAGAAACAACTTCCTGACTCCTTGTGAGAATGTTAGATGAAACCTCCAGGGCATCCCACTTGCTGGAGGAAAGAAGTTGTCTACACAGGGGAACCACTGAGCACTCTCCAGGGAATTCAGCTGCGTCCCCAAAGGAAACTTAGTGGGAGGCCAGAACCAGAGGAGCGCCCTCTACAGGAAAGCTTGTGATCTCTTGGGACAACAGCATATCCACCTTTTCAAGATGGCTTCTGGCACCAAGTGAACAATCTCGTTTTATTGTGTTAGGAGGCAGAAATTGGCATCACTCTTTCATCCCTAGCTGTGCTGTCCAGCAAGAGAACACTTTCACAGTTAGTGGGAAGTCCTGGGACACCAAGTAGGCAAACCCTCCCTGAGAAACAGAGAATCCTTTTCAGGTTGTCTAGTTAGTCAGCAGGACATATAGCACCCCATCTCGCAAGCTACCCAAGTCCAGCTGGTGATCAGATCAAGAGAGCGCATAATGGGATTAAAAAAAACCTATACTGTTGGCTTCCTAAGAGCAGATCTATGCATCTATCCATTCATCCATCCATCCATCCATCCTCATACCAGATGTGCTATAGGACACTGTGGGAAATAACAGCCTCTTCTAAGTGCCACAGAGCAGGACCAATCATTGGAAAAATGTACAACAGCGTTGACATATTAAAGGTACCGCAGGGAAAAACTCCATTATGCAGGCAACGTTTCCTACCCAAATATACCTTCTTCATCAATGGTCCCTGAAGAGTGATGGTACATAAACAGAACACCACAGGGATGTACTCCGTGACATGGGGAGGAGGGGGCGCATCTCACCTGATGGCAGCGTTAATGTGCATGTGGACCTGGACAAGCAAACTAACCGACCCAGCATGTGAATGGACACCCTGCACGGATGGACACTGGTCATTGAGGTGGTCAACCTTCCTTTAACATTAAGGGTCATTTGAAAGTTGATCCTTGTGCTCCGAGGGATACTCTGAAGTGGGATAATAGTCTGAGTTCTGTGCGGTCAGAGAATATCAATTCCTGAGCAGGGCATTCACATTTTCAAGTGTTTCATCCCATTATACTCTGCCTCTGAGGCATGCCTGCTCAGGGCTGCTCCAGTCAGGATGGAGGGCCCCACAGTAGCTGCTTGGTTTCATTCAATGGCACGCTGCCCCAGAGGCATGCCTACTCAGGGCTGCTCCAGGCAGGCTAAAGGCCTCCACAGGAGCCGCTTGGTTTCATTCCATGGCACGCTGCCCCAGAGGCATGCCTGCTCAGGGCTGCTCCATGTGGGTGAGAAGGGCTCCTCAGGAACAGTTGTGTTTCATTTCATTATACTCCGCCTCAGAGGCATGCCTGCTCAGGGCTGCTCCAGGGATGATGGAGGACTCCGCAGGAGCCGCTTGGTTTCATTCCATGGCACGCTGCCCTAGAGGCATGCCTACTCAGGGCTGCTCCATGTTGGTAAGGAGAGCTCCACAGGAGCGATTGAGTTTCATTCTTTGATACGCAGCCTCTGAGGCATACCTGCTCAAGGCTGCTCCACCTAGGGCGGAGGCGTCCACAGGATACGCAATGTTCACTTCCATGGTGGGCCTCCTCAGAGGCATGCCTGCTCAGGGCTGCTCCAGGCAGGCTAAAGGCCTCCACAGGAGCCGCTTGGTTTCATTCCATGATAGCCGCATCAGAGGCATGCCTGCTCAGGACTGCTCCAGGGATGATGGAGGACTCCGCATGAGCCACTTGGTTTCATTCCATGGCACGCCGCCCCAGAGGCATGCCTACTGATGACTGCTCCATGTGGGTGAGGAGGGCTCTCAGGAACGGTTGAGTTTCATTCCATGATATGCCGTCTCTGAGCCACGGCTGCTCCATGCAAGGTGGAGACATCCACACGACGCGGGTGTTTCATTCCAGAGTCCTCCTCTGAGGGATGCCTGTTCAGGGCTGCTCCAGGCAGGGCGGAGGCCTCCACTGGAGCCGCGGTGTTTCATTCAATGATTCGCTGCCTCAGAGGCACGTCTGCTCGGGGCTGTTTCGAGTAGTGTCGAGGCCTCCATAGCAGCCGCAGTGTTACTGCATCGCAGCTTGTGTTGCCAGCAGTCCGGGCTGACGCACAGCACGAGGCGGCATCGGTTGACAGATGATGACCCGCACAAGGCCTGAAACGGAATATCTCCCTTAATCACAACAAAGCATAAGTCACAGCAACGGCTAAGGGAACTTATCAGGGAAACATCCATTATCGCTGCCGGGAGATACTGTGAGAGCCAACAGCACAGCGCACACCCTGGCGTCAGTGACGTGGGTACCACGGAGCATTAGAGATGCTGCGCATCCCTCGCACGCTGGCCCTCAGGAGTACAGAACAGCCCCGTCACACTGGTATTCATGCCACTGGTACTACAGTGAGTGTACCCCTCCCACACTGACAACAGTGTACCCCTCACACTAGTATTCATGCCACTGGTACTACAGTGAGTGTACCCCTCCCACACTGGCATCAGTACCACCAGTACCACAGTATACCTCCCTAACACTACTATTCATGCCACGAGTACCACAGTGAGTGTACCCCTCCCACACTGACAACAGTACAACAGTGTAGTATTCATGCCACTAGTACCTACAGTGAGTGTACCCCTCCCACACTGACAACAGTACAACAGTGTACCTCTCACACTAGTATTCATGCCACTAGTACCTACAGTGAGTGTACCCCTCCCACACTGACAACAGTACAACAGTGTACCCCTCACACTAGTATTCATGCCACTAGTACCTACAGTGAGTGTACCCCTCCCACACTGGCAACAGTACCACCAGTACCACAGTGTACCCACTCACACTAGTATTCATGTCACTAGTACTACAGTGAGTGTACCCCTCCCACACTGGCACCAGTACCACAGTGTACCCCTCACACTGGTATTCATGCCACTAGTCCTACAGTGAGTGTACCCCTCCCACACTGGCATCAGTACAACCAGTACCACAGTGTACCCACTCACACTGGTATTCATGCCACTAGTCCTACAGTGAGTGTACCCCTCCCACACTGGTATCAGTACCGTCAGTACCACAGTGTACCGCTTCACACTGTTATTCATGTCACTCGTACTACAGAGAGTGTACCCCTCCCACACTGGCATCAGTACCACAGTGTACCCCTTCACACTGGTATTCATGCCACATGTACTACAGTGAGTGTACCTGTCCCACACTGGTACCAGTACCACCTGTATCACAGTGTACCCCCTCACACTGGTATTCATGCACTAGTACTATAGTGAGTGTACCTCTCTGGTACTGGTGGTACTGATGCCAGTGTTACAGTGTACCCCCTCACACTGGTATTCATGCACTAGTACTACAGTGAGTGTACCTCTCCGACACTGGCATCAGTACCATCAATACCACAGTGTACCACTTCACACTGGTATTCATGCCACTAGTACTACAGTGTTTGTACCCCTCCCACACTGACATCAGTACCTCCAGTACCACGGTGTACCCCTTCACACTGGTATTCATGCCACTAGTCCTACAGTGAGTGCACCCCTCTCACACTGGCATCAGTACCACCAGTATTCATGCCACTAGTACTACAGTGAGTGTACCATTCCGACACTGGCACCAGTACCACAGTGTACCCCTTCACACTGGTATTCATGCCACTAATACTACAGTGTGTACCCCTCCCACACTGGCATCAGTACCACAGTTTACCCCTTCACACGGGTATTCATGCCACTAGTCCTACAGTGAGTGTACCCCTCCCACACTGGCACCAGTACCACCAGTTCCAGAGTGTACGCCCCTCACACTAGTATTCATGCCACTAGTCCTACAGTGAGTGTACTCCTCCCACACTGGCATCAGTACCACCAGTACCACAGTGTACCCCCTCACACTGGTATTCATGCCACTAGTACTACAGTGAGCGTACCTCTCCAACACTGGTACCAGTACCACAGTGCACCCCTTCACACTGGTATTCATGCAACTAGTACTACAGTGGGTACCCCTCCCACAATGGCATCAGTACCACAGTTTACCCCTTCACATGGGTATTCACGCCACTAGTACTACAGTGAGTGTACCCCCCACACACTGGCATCAGTACCTCCAGTACCACAGTGTACCCTCCTCACAGTAGTATTCATGCCACTAGTCCTGCAGTGAGTGTACCCCTCCCACACTGGCACCAGTACCACCAGTATTCATGCCACTAGTACTACAGTGCATGTACCCCTCTTATACTGGCATCAGTACCACCAGTACCACAGTGTACCCCTTCACACTGGTATCTACATGCCACTAGTAATACAGTGTGTACTCCTCCCACACTGGCATCAGTACACAGTTTACCCCTTCACACGGGTATTCATGGCACTAGTCCTACAGTGAGTGTACCCCTCTCACACTGCCATCAGTACCTCCAGTACCACAGTGTACCCCCTCACACTGGTATTCAAGTCACTAGTACTATAGTGAGTATACCTCTCCAATACTGGCACTAGTATTCATGCCACTAGCACTGCAGTGAGTGCAGCCCTCCCACACTGACACCAATACCACCAGTAACACAGTGTACCCCTTCACACTGGTATTCATGCCACTAGCACTGCAGTGAGTGTAGCCCTCCCACACTGAAATCAATACCACCAGTACCACAGTGTACCCCTTCAGACTGGTATTCACGCCACTATTACTACAGTAGGTGTACTCCTCCCACACTGGCATAAGTACCACCAGTACCACAGTGTACCCCCCACACTAGTATTCATGCCACTTGTCCTACAGTGAGTGTACCCCTCCCACACTGGCATCAGTATCACAGTGTATCCCCCACACTAGTATTCATGCCACTTGTCCTACAGTGAGTGTACCCCTCCCACACTGGCATCAGTATCACAGTGTACCCCATCACACTAGTATTCATGCCACTAGTCCTACAGTGAGTGTACCCCTCCCACACTGGCATCAGTATCACAGAGTACCCCCTCACACTAGTATTCATGCCACTAGTCCTACAGTGAGTGTACCCCTCCCACACTGGCATCAGTATCACAGTGTACCCCCCACACTAGTATTCATGCCACTAGTCCTACAGTAAGTGTACCCCTCCCACACTGGCATCAGTATCAGAGTACCCCCTCACACTAGTATTCATGCCACTAGTCCTACAGTAAGTGTACCCCTCCCAAACTGGCATCACAAGTCCCTACATGCTAAATAGAACCGTTTCCTAAAATATCAGAATCGGTGTTTTTATATGTAAGTTCCACCAAATATATGTATATTCATAAGTAATGAGAAACAGAGAGGAAGTGTTTGAGTATACCCCTCACACGAGTATCAGTGCCTCTCATACTATAGGGTAACACTCTCACAATGGTACCGGCATTAACAGTACTCCGTTAGAGTCCTTCAGAATTGAGATCCATGCCACAGTACCCCAGTGCTTCCCCCTTTAACGGGACACCGCTAGGTGGTCTCTACGATCTAGGGATTGGGGAGAGAAACCTGCCACACAGTCGATTTGTTTAGTGAGCCCTGAGAGGTGTGTCCAAGGAGCGCAGGACCTGGTGTTAGCGCTACCGGGCAAAATTCAAAGCGCTACCTCTGGCTCTCCAGGTCAGGGGAGACTGGCAGGTCCTGCTGGAAGTTTGTCTTCTTCGCGCTGCCTGGTCACTGCTTGCGTGACACAGGCAGGGGGGATCGCCACGTCCAGGGAGCATTTGTGAGGTCGTCTTAAGGTTACCAGCGTGCGGCCCTGTAACGTACTGCTCCGAGTGGTACAACATTACATCTGGCTTAGGAAGATGTACAGGTGCGAGCCCACAATCAGGACACGCGCACAATACAGAATGCGGTCAACTGGTTGCTCAGGCTACGGGGGGCGAGGGGTTCTCCAGTTTCTCACTGACCAATCTGCGGGAAACAGATAGGGTGTGTATTCGAGCCCAAAGCCAGACATCTCACGACAGTGCATTGTGTCTCCAGGAGAGGGCGCTCATGTCGAGGGAGCAGACCCTCTAGAGGGGCCTCCCAATACCACACTCAGGTGTGCTGTAGTATTGATGTAGGTCATTTGTTTAACAATCACAACTTACACTCACTGTGGTCAAAGGAATACTCCTCCTCTGGACTAAAAGGGCTTTTGCCATAGGGCAAGCTAGAGGGGTGTGGCTACAAGCAGACAGGCATCCTAAAAACAGGACATATAAGCTACCTTATGTGGATGAACAAGGGTACACTTGCTGTGCTCTTGGTCAAGTCTAGAAATCTCTTCCGACCTGGAAATGTACATGTATGTGTGTGTTCATGTGTGTACAGGATTTAAAGAGCGTGAACCACTACAAGGCACAGTGGATCCTAGGAGAAGGTGACCACAGACACATCCATTCAGCTGGACGTGGTGTCTGTTCTGTTGGGGTGCTCGTCAGGGTCAGGCGCCTTCCAAACCAGGCACTGAGTGAGTGGCAATCTATTAATTGCCTTGTTATACTTTCAGATGATGGATGTTTACAAACATTTTTTATACTATATTGTTTATGGTGCATACAATTTGCATGAACTCTAATACTTTTATAGTTTTGTATTTAATATGGTGCAGTGGGTACATAAAAAGATGCTCTTATTTGTCACACTGTGTTTCCTTTTTTACTGTGAGAAGTATCTTTAAATGAAACTGTTTCTTTCAACAGGTTTACATCCACAAACTGCAGCAAACATTCGCAACCTGTTGTATCCCTTAAACTCCTGCATGAAAAACTGACCTTCCAATCACTTATGTTTTTTTTAAATCGACCTCTGCTTCTTTCTACCTTCTGTCTCCCTCATCTGTGTACAAGTTATTCTAAAAATCTCATGCCTATCTGCCTTAAAGCTCTTTTGAAACCATAACAATATTAATTCTAGCTAGTAATTGTGCCTCATGTAGCCGGTCTAATAATCACATCAAACAAAACGAGCCCCACACAGCATGCAAACTAACCCCAATAACCGATTCACTGACAACTAACTAGGTAGGCTCCGAGTAGCGTGCTACTCACCGTAAAGCACTTCGACGCCTCATCAGGGGTAGTAAGCGCTATACAAATACTATATATATATATATATATATATATATATATATATATATAACCCAGCTACAAAGCAATGGAGGGGTGGCTTAAAGTGGGGATGTGGGTTCCAAAATAGGGGTACACGAGAGAAGGACATTCTAAGGAGTGTGGGAGTGTAGATGGGTGACTTTTGGGAGATATTAGGGTGTGCTGAGAGGCTGGGCTTTGCTTCCTAGAGTCATCTCAAACAAGGGGAGTGCGGCACCCAGGGTACCTTGTGTCAGAATCCCTGCGGGCCACCGCATGCTCCTAGAAGCCCCATCAATAGTAGTTTAACTCAAATACCCTTCTCCCCAACATCCGACTAGTTCACTAGGCTCTGCCAACGCCCCTCTCTGATGGTCAGCGGGCGAGCTGCCCGGTGCACTCTATTCTGTCTCTAGCAGCGGCAGGCTTCAGCCCCTTGAAAGGATAACACATTGTTAATTATTAAAAGCAATCTGTCTGCAGATTTGAACCAAGTCTTATTTTCAGACGGTGCGAGGCACAGGGCGAGGGTTTTCTCTTCTTCCACTAGTGTACCCGCACAAAAATATGTCTTGGGGTGGCATCACTGGTATACAACGGATTTAAGCAACATTATTTAAAAAGAGAGCTGAACCAGAGCTCAGCCAGACCCAAGGCAGAACAGGGAGCCTGAAACAAGAGAATGACCACAGCCACTGCATCATAACGAGTAACAACTTAACAAGTTATGGGTCAAAATATAATGCTCAACCGGTTCACTGTTTGTGTATGTCTTTTCATGTAGGACATTAAATCACATTAGGCAGAGTCGCAATTAGTAACATTCAATAATTCCTTGTAAATATAACCTCGAAAAGATTTCATAAGGAATGCCTTGACAAAATTCAAATGAGGTAACCAAAAGACAATCTTATTAACATATATGGAGCAAGGGTCTAATCTATTATACCGTACATGATTGCTTTTTGTACGTGATTTTTTGTCTTTTTTGGCTATAGCCAGGGCCCATGGAATTATGCGGCCGCTGCATTTTCAGTATAAAATATGAATTTGCATAATTTATAGACTTTAACAAAACAATCGTATCAAGCTTAAACAGATTAAAAGTTACTAAATGAGAAGTGAGCACTGACATTAAATGGAAACCCCTTTCTAAAGGTGAAATGCTGATTGTATAGTTGCTGATAGCGCCTGTGAGGTGCCAAAATGATACTAATTATGTCCATTATGTGTAGATAAAACACAATAGTTAAGTAATACCGCCACCAATTGTGCCGCTGTTACCACATCATTTGTCTTGCATTGATGCATTATTTAGTCATAAATGCAGCACAATTTGCTCCTCGTTTGCCGTATAGATCCCGTGGTCCTGGCTTTACCGTACACTGAACTGAGTCACTTCTCAGTGATCCCCATTACGTCACATACACAAACAAGGCAACCTAATACAAAGTGGATTGCTCACGCTCACTCAGTTTAGGCAGAGAAGCTGGGATTTCTACCCATGTTTCACCATCAGAGCCCCCACTTCGCTTACACCGGGCCGTCTTCTCTACAGTCTCTCAGCGAGGGGTACTTTTCATACAGTGTCGTGTTTCTGAGGGGTTAATTGGAGCCCGTGCCCCGTAAGCCGTGTAGCTGATTACACAACTCACTTGATAAAACAATCTGCTACGACACGACATCTTTCTAAGAACACCTGGGCAAATCAAGCGTGACTCCGTGTCAGAGAAGAGACTGTAACAGCAAAGCAGTGATTAAACCGTACACCTGCCTGGGTCTCCAAATAAAAGAAATGTGCAGAAAGGACGTGGGGGCGGAGCGAAGGCATGAACGCGGCAAATCAGGGAGCACGATGCATTTAATAACAGGAAGCCCCTCCCCTCCACAGGGTGTGTGCATGCTGCTCGCTGCACGGTCAGTTGCAGCGTCGAAGTTCAGACAGGGTCACAGAGGTCAGGCTCTGGTCTGATGGGCCTCAGCTGGGAGTCAGGAAGGTAAGGCAGCAGCTGGGAGCCCTGCGGGGGTGTCACTCCACGGGAGGAGGAGCATGATGGGCTGGCTACTGCTCGCCAAAGAAAACATCAAGGTGCTGCTACTGTGGGTTTTCTTCTTACTTCAGGGGCCCGGTTACATGTGTGTATGAGTGCCTGTGTGTACATGTACAGGCTGCTGTCCAGGTGCTGAACTTCCTTCAGGGGCCTGGTTAAATTTGTCTATGAGTGCCTGTGTGTCCATGTATGGGGAGCTCTACAGGTGCTGAACATCCTTCAGGGGCCCGGTTACATGTGTGTATGAGTGCCTGTGTGTACATGTACAGGCAGCTGTCCAGGTGCTGAACTTCCTTCAGGGGCCTGGTTATATTTGTCTAGGAGTGCCTTTGTGTGCTTACAGATACAGGGAGCTCCACATATGCTGAACTTATTTCAAGGAACTGGTTACATTTGTTTATGAGTGCCTGTGTACTTCAGGTACAGGACGCTCTACAGATGTTTAACTTATTTCAGGGGCCCCGTTACATTTCTGTATCAGTGTTTGTGTGTACAGGGAGCTCTATAGGTACTGAACTTCATTCAGGGGCCTAGTTGTGAATGAATGTCTGTATGTACAGGTGTAGACAGCTGTGCCGGACTTCCTTCAGGGGCCCGGTTAAGTGTGTATGAGTGTCTGTGTGTGCTTACTGATACAGAGAGCTCTGAAGGAAGTTCAGCACCTGTAGGGGCCTGGTTACATTTGTTTATGAGTGCCTATGTATGCTTACATGTACAGGAGGCTCTATAGGTGCTGAACGTCCTTCTTGGCCCAGTTACTTGTGTACATGCGTGCATGTATGTGTTTACAGACAGATAAAGCTCTCCAGATACTGGACGTCCTCAAGGGGGGCCAGTTACAATTGTTCATGTGTGTGCATGTGTAATCCTAAAGGTATAGAAACCCTTGAAATAGGTGATCTTCCTTCTGGGGCCTCCTTACATGTCTTAATGCGTGCATGTGGGTGTGATTACAGGTAGAGGCTACTGTCCGGGGCTGAACCTCCCTTTAAGGACCTGATACTTGTATGGGCTGGATCACAGAAGGAGGGATCTGTCCATGGTGCTGAATTTTACAACAAGACCCGTTTAGATTTGTGTCTGCATGCGTTTATGTGTATGGGCAGTTGTACTGCCTGGTACAGGAAGCTGCCCACAGGTTGGACTCCTCTAGGGGACCTTTACATTTATGTTTGCACACGTGTGTGTGTGCTGACATATGTACAGAGCTGTGTAGGTCTAGGGGAACCAACTACATTTCTGTGTGTACACACGTGTGTGCCCACATTTACAAGGAGCTTTCGGAGTGGCGAGCTCCCCTCAGTGACCCAGTTAGATCAGTGTCTCTGTTAGCATAAGCACTGAGTTGTCATGGTCCTAGCCACTAGGAAGTTCAGCTACATGTGTGTAGATGCACCACGTGTGTCCACAGGTACAAGGAGATGTTCAGGGACGGGTGTTCCTTTAAGCGTCAGTTATCTCTGTTCATGTAAGCACCTATGTACTAGTCACCTGATGGACTCCATCCAATGGCCAAGCACCATTCGTCTTTGTATGATTTGTGAGTAAGTGGGCCTGGCCTAGCGCTTGGTCCCAAAAGCAGTGCCAGGGGCATGGCTTATATTTCTTGAGACACGTGTGCATGCACATGTGAACTGGGTCAGTGAATTGGGTCTAGACTGGCTTGGGGTTTACTTCGTGGCCAGTTCTGGCATGGATTCTGGCCCTTGGGCCCGACGGCTTGTGTGAGGCACATAATACTTTAAAAGGGGGCATTTGCTCCAATGGAAAGCAGTGGAGATCCTTCAATGCTGGTAGGGGGCAGCCAGAGTACCACAGGTTCAGACAGAGTCTTCCCACCTGGTTGCTGATCCTCAGGCTTCCCAAAATGTCCTCCCACAGTGCACCAGTGCAGACCGTATTATGGCGGTCACGGCGCGACAATAAGCACTCTGTTGTACACTCAGTCCAGTGGTTCATGTACAGCAATGAGGGAATCCCGAGCTGGGCGTTTGTGCTGAGCTCTGCTGGGTGGTGGCATGGACTGGGTGAAATGTGGTAGCTCTGTTATCAGTACCGCAGTCTTACAGCCATGCTGGCAGGCCTTCATCGCCCAGAGGTGGGTGTGCTTCATGCATTCAGTGATGTGGAGCAATGCTTTGGGCTAATCCCTAGGCTGATGTCGCTCTTCAATTCCAGCAGACACTGCACAATCAGGAAAAAATGATGAGCCATAAGTGGTAGTGTCCGGGATGAGTCTTGCGTGAATCCACACAAGGTGGACCTGGTGGATGAGGGGGGTGGAGAGAAGCCTATGCAGTTGACTTTGGCCCAATAGGAAGCACTAGATACACCACGGAGCTATCCCGTGTGATCCCAGGCAATTTTTCAAAGTGATCCAGGAGGCTCTTTGGCATCATAGGCAGCTGAAAAGTCGATCAGGATAAGGACCTGTAGCAGGTCAGTGCCCAGCCATGATCAGATTATTCAGAGCCAAAGAAATGTCTGGTCCCTGGCTTGCTGTTAAGACTGGTAGAGCACCCCCCCCCCCATTGGGGGGCACGGTGCTTAGAGCTCAGGGACACCATGGTCCGGGTTTTATGCACTCGTCATGCGTTGGCTGGCTGTTGCACTTCCCCCTTCTTGCCTCGCGAGGTGTGAGGGCGGAAGGGCGCGATTTTGGAGGTCGCTCAGCGGGACGCATCATTTTCAGGTACAGCCGCCCCATCGCATCCGATCGGAGTGGCCCCTACAGAAGGCCTCAGCCTTTCTTGGATGCGGCGTGGGCGGCTGAGGCCTGGAACCGCCGTGGGACCTGAAGCCAGTTGAATGTCCGTCGAGGGATACAGCGTGCTGGTGCTTGGAACCGGCGTGGGACCTGAAGCCAGTTGAACGTCCATCAAGGGATACTGCATGCTGGTGCCACCTATGCTGGGCCTACCTTTCCGGCATCCCTCTTTGCCCAGAAGCAGTTTAGACGCCTCGCAAGGGCCGCGCTTATCCACGCCGCTCCTGGGCCCCTCTCACTCATCGCCTGGACTCCCCCCAATTCTCTGAGGCATTTTGTAAGCCTCTCCTGAGCGTGGAGGCATTTTGGAAGCCTTGCCTGGGAGTCTACGCCGCATTTGTACACAACGCACCTGGACCCCTCTTGCTTGGGGGCATTTTAGAGACCTCGTCTGGGCCTTGCTCCTGGGTTCCCCCCCCCGCCCACCGTGCTCAATATTGGGTGATGCTAAGGGGTGGCGCCTACTACCCTAGCATTGGGAAAGTCTCATCGTATGCTCCTTTTCAGGCCCTTGGCTGTGGGAAAGTAGTATTTTGGGCAGCCTTTTTTAATAGATTGCTAAGCCTGGTTATTCAGTTCCAGTCCATAGAGTCCCCCATCCCCCGCCTGCCTGACTTGGCTGGGAGGTGGCTCAGGTCATTGTCATTACCGTGACCATCGTCAGCCCGGCCTAGGCCAGGAACGTGCAACAGGAACTGGGGTAAGTGTGGGCAAAACATTTAATTTGATAGGTTTTACTTGGCAGTGCATTGTGGTAGTGTTTATTTATTGGGGTCATGGCTTCAAGACACAGTAGAGCAGAAAGAGGAAAGGGAATGATCCTGAATTGTCCCAATTGTTAAAATCAGTCCTAGCTAAATTAGGTAATGGGGAGTCCGGGAGTGTGGGCTCTGAAACTGACAGGGAAGAAACTGGAGTTGTAGATGCCCATCCTAGGTGCTCTCACGTGCCCCTGTGCTGCTTTCCCTCCTGCAGAGAGCAGAGCGAGGAAGCAGGTCGCAGCTATCCCAGCAGACTGGTCCACATGTTCGGCGCAGCAAGCTACCACGGTTCCCCCTGGTGCAGCTACTCCTGCGCAGTCACCACTAGGGGGCACTATGGTGGGGCCCTGCCTCAGACCACTGCACTGGAGGTACCCCCGGTAGTTGAGAGGGTGGTACCGGTGCCTGATCAAGGGATCATGACCATTTTAACAGATATACGGCAGGGATTGTCAGCTTTGACCTTACCCTCTGCCACACCAGAGGTTAATGCTACGGTGCACCCGCCATCTAAGCACAGAGCAGTGCAGAATACTCATGCTAGTTTCTTTCCTTTCAGTATTATGCAGTGTCATGTGGTTTGGGTGCTCGGTCACTCCTTTGTCCGTCGGGCGGCCTACAGGTTGCAACTGCTCCATAAGCCTAAGCCGGCATCACTTTGTGACGTATCCTTTCGCTGGTGTGGGATTGGTGGTCTAGGAGTCACTCAGCTGCAGCAACTGGTGAAAATGACGAAAGGGTGCGAGGGACTCCAGTTTGCGGACCTCATCATCATACATACAGTAGGAAATGACATAGTTCGACTGGGCGCAAAGCGCTCAGAGAAGCAATTTTAGCAGAAATAACCTTGTTATCCAAGGAATTCCCAAACACTGCAATCACATGGTCACACATGATACCCCGTCACAACTGGGTTCTGGACGCTAAGTCTAGGACTATGAATGTGTCTGTGCGATGTCTCAATGCCAAAATTAGATGGTTGTGTCCTGCTCCAGGCTGCCTGTGGAATATCCCACACAAACTAGTAAAAGGCGCAGATATGTTTCACAAAGATGGGGTGCATTTATCTGATGCGGGTACAGACCCTTTCATTGCGGACATGTGGGCCTTTTCCCAGTTTGTTTGGGGGTGGGGAGGGCAAAGGACCTCTGTGCCCCTGGTCGCCCTTGTGGAGGGAGAGGAGCTACTAAATTCACCCTAAGCTACAGGGGGTCCCCAAGGCCGGGTCTCCTGGATAACACCAAAGGTAGGATCCTGCAGTCCTGAACCAACCGGCGGATGTACACACCAGCTTGGGGGTTAGGGAGCCCAGATCGCTGGGGTGGGCATGAGGCTTCCGCTCCTGGCTACCCCGTTACACCCCACGGCAAATTGGTGTTGTGGGGAGGGGGCGGAACCCAGAGCACAAAGACAAGTTGCGGCGAGGTGTGGGGAACAGCCCCGCATGGATACAGGTGAGGTACGGTTCACCTGTGTGGTCCAATGGAAGTTCGGGACGCTGGAGGATCCCTTAGATGTCTGGGTGTTAGCAAGATTTTATGACCTGATTGAATTTTGATTGACATTATATAATTTTTATGGTGTGATTTTTAATTAAAATTAACTGTGTGTTTTTAATGCCAGTTTTATAAATAAAATTCTCCCAATGCAAGACAGACAGTCTTTGTCGGTTTACGTGTGGCGGGTGTTGGAGCTGGGGCCAACTGGTGGCATCCGGCTTCTATGTTATTATGGCCTCCACATAGGTATGAAGTTGTTGCTTAATCCCCACTGGAGCTAGGTGTTGGACCCAGAAAGGCTGTTAGATAGATCTTTGGGGCATGCTGGTTAGAGTTAATATATTGGATAATATAATTTGTAAGCTAGTTCCATGCTGTAGGAACATATTCAACAAATCTGATTTCTGGGTCAGACTATCAAAGTATCTGTTAAATACTTCGCTGCAGAACTCGGCCAGCAGGTTGGAAACTTTGATTTTTTTTCTCCTACTGTTTGAAGGATTTGAGTGTGGCTGGCCAAATTCTATCATCTTGGATGTGAAAACAGTGAAAAGGTGTTTGCACTTTCTGAAAGAAGACTTTTATTCCATGATGATCTTACTAAAGACCTTCATTAAGATCACTTCTATGCGTTTCAGAACCTACAAGATCACGGCATAATAGATTTTTCTGGCCTTTAGAGTTTCTTATGGTGGCCCAGCCTATGAATTGTGTACATGCATGTGTTTGTGTGTGATGCACACAAGCAACCCATTCAGGATCCAGTTCTGTTCCTCAAACACTGCTTTGCTGCCCCTTTGATCTATCCATACATTTACCCAGTTGTGGTGGTTGAACACAGCTACAAGTACATACATCCTCACCCCGCATTCAGCTCCTTGCAGAACAGTATTGCAGTTACATCAGTGTATGTCACTTCCCACGATACCTCCCAATGCAAGTGTCATCTCCATGGTAACCATGCAGCAAAGTCTAAATAGAATGGGTTTACATCACTCCACAAAAGGTGGTGCAAAGCACTTGGAAGAGGTCAGGGGCGGCCATCAGCAGGAATTGAGAAATGTTTAGGAAACAAATTACCAGAAGAGAAACAAAACTCAAGCTGAGAACTTACAACATCAAACTTGTACTGAAGTTTAAACTCCCCTTCTGGAGTTGGATGAAAAAAAGATGAGAAAACAACCATTCCCACTTGTCCTATGCACAAGTTATTGCATTATTAGAATTTTAATGCCAGCTCAACCTTGGGTATCACTGGCACAGCTCTTTGTCTCTAGACAGGCCACCTGTAACATTCGGGCAGAGTACTTTGTACTGTGGAGTTGCACTTTAATTATTTCAACCTCATTCTAGGAGGAATGAGTCACTTGCACATCTGACTCCTCTCACATCTCAAGCTCCAAAGTATATCAAACCATCACCACAAGGCATGCGTATGCCTTGTAATATAATAAGTGGACTTACATCTGTGGGTGTGGCAAACACATAGAAATCCCTCATCATATGGTCAGTGAAAAGGAATTAGGGCTCCTGCCCCTCCTCTTATACAACCCGATGTGCTAGCAGTGTTTTCTTCCAGAAACGTACTAGTCAGCTGCTTGCCACTGGTCTTTCGAACCAATTGACAATGTAGTTATTTTGCCTGAGCTCAGCATGGAAGCCGGGTCCCTGCTCCCTTTATACATTGAAAACCCCTATGCGAATTGCCTGCCTCTTACATGACTGCATCTGCTCTTTTATCAAACAACAAGTTTATTTAATTGGCTATAGCATGGATGTTGGATTTTGTTTGTACAACATTTATAAACCATGCATGGTGCAAACTTTGCTGCAAGGTCACATCTGCAAACATTAGCAAACTAGTGATGTGTTATCTAACGAAATATGCTTCCCCTTCTCTCATTCCACAAAACTTTGATAAAACCTCTTGTGCTCAGGCACCCTTGTGTAGCCTAAATTGTTACATGCCAACGCCTAAATGGCTTGACATGCGCTAACTTCTGGACATCTGCTCCGGTTGGTTGACACTAACCACCGTGGCCAGGGTCGGTCCTAGGCATGGGCAGTGTGGGCAGCTGCCCAGGGTCCCGCATTCAAGTAAAAAAAGTGGGGGTTGCATCCCTGTGAAAGGTCACAGTAGCAGTTAGCCCCCCTACTCCTTCTGTTCTCCTTCTCCATATGATCACATCACAAATGTATTTTTTGAGTTAGGTGTCTTGAACTCACTGGCCCTAGGGCATGGTAGCATCACTGGGGGCGCAGGGTGGGGGGAAGGGAAACAGTAGGTGGGGAAGTGGACAGCAGCAAAGCCATTAATTGTGTTGGCTCGCAAGGTTAGGGTCGTCCCCCACCAAAAACCTGCTCTGAAGCCTTGCCTGGTCTTGTGTTGCCAGAACAGCCGGATATTATCTAGAGAGGAAAGGTGAGCTGTTGGACAACGGAGCAGCCATTATCCAGTGCTGCTAGGCCCAAGGCAAGGTCTTGGGCGTCCCAGCACTGGATAATGGCTGCAGGACCCAGGGAATGGGGCCCCCATACCTGGACCTTGCAGCCTGATCCAGTGCTTCAAGGTCCAGGGAAGTGTGTTTTGATAAACACTGTTGCTATACCAGTCTGATCTACTGCTCCATCCTCCCCCAACACACCCTCTCTCTCTCTCCTTGGCTTAGCAGCGCTACACTATTGATGTGAAGACCAGAGGATGAAACTCCTCCGCTGGGCCTCGAGGCACATGAAGTAATTTTATTGAACCAAGGAATCAAGTACAAGGCCTAGTGTTGGCTCTAAATGATGTGGTTCTGGGCAAATCACGTACATTTCCCCATGTCTATCACCTTTTGTAATGTAATTGGTAGTTAAGCAACGTGCTCCATAGACCTTGGGCCGAGTTTGCGCTATATAAAACTGTACAAGAAGGTAATAACACCATGTCACAGCCACCTCACGCCCTGGCACTGTGCATCATGCCTGACTCATGACTTTCAAGTTTTCAGATTGCCTAAGTGCAAGGGCATCCTATACCCTTCCCCTCCTCACCCCTTCCTTTAGCAACTACAGGAGGGTGGAGTTCTTGATGGGCCTCTTCTGTCTGCAACTCTGCAGACAAAGGCTCAGCTCATAAATAATGTGAAAGGGTTGGTGAGTAAATGAAGGGATGGATGAAAGGATAAATGGATGGATGAAAGGGTGGATAGATGGATGATGAGAGAAAGGATGGATGGATGAGCGAGTGGAAGGGTGGATGAGTAAAAGGGTTAGATGGATAGATGGATGGGTGGGTGGAGGGGTGCATAAATGGGTGAAAGGGTGGATGGTAGATGGGTGAAACCCAGGATAGATGGATGGGGTGAAATGGTGGATGATGTGTGAGTGAAAGGGTGGATGGACGAATAGAAGGATGGATGGAAGGGTGAATTGATAAGTGAAAGACTGAATGGATGGATGAGTGAAAGGGTGGCTGTAAGGATGGATGAGTTAAAGGATGGAAGAGTAACAGGATCAGTGAATGGATCAATGAGTGGATGAGTAGATGGATGGATGGGTGGAAGGCTGTGTGAAAGGGGATGGAGAGTTACAGGGAGGCTGGATGAATGAGTGAAAGTGTGGATGGATGAATGGATGGGTGGATAGATGAGTGAAAAGATGGATGTAAGGGTACATGAGTGAAAGAATGGATAGATGAGTGAAAGGGAGACTGGACAGATGGAAGAAAAGATGGATGGAAGAGCAAAAGGGTGAATGGATGGACGGATGACTGGATGGGTGCATAAATGAAAGGATGGCTGGGTGGGTGAAAGTGGGTGGGTGAAAGGGTAAATGGATGGATGAGTGGAAGTGTGGATGGATAAGTGAAAGGATGGATGAGTGATATGATGGATGGAAAGATGGATATGTTTGGAAATGGTTTGATAGTTTGAGATCGACGGGCACACGGATGGACTGAATGGTGAAAGACTGAACGGTGGATGAAAGAATGAATGGATGACAAAATGTAAATATGAAAAGGTGGATGTCAGTGGTTTGATGGAAGAATGAATAGCTAGATTCTTGATGGGATAGAAAAGAGAGCTATTTTAGGGAGGGTTGTGATTACTTACTTTGCTTGTTTGGTGCCATAAGAGCTTTGGTTCAAAGTCAGAGGTATTTTAATTTTCTGGCTACTCCCTTGCCTATGTTTGACATTTCTGTATTTGCTGTGTGTTTTTGTGTGGCATCAATACATAAGACATTTTGAGTAACACCCACCTGCTACTTGAATGTTAGACTTGTAATTGTAACTTTTTGCATATTTTGTTTTAGGTGTAAAGATCTAGAGTGAGCCTTATAGTGGCATAAGTTGTGCTCAAGATGTATAAATTGTGTTTGTATCAATAGGCAAGGTGTCCAAAATAAACCGTGTAATAAGAGTATCTTCAGTGCCTCCTTTAAGAAAGCTGCGTGGAAAAGCACATTTGTGACCTCTGTCAGCTCTCAGCAAAGCCCCCACAAAGAAAGTATGATTTCATATTTTAAGCCCCACTTGCTGACACACATATAATGCATTCCCTATATTGGGTTCTTCACAGCAATCCTCCCCTTAGTTCACAACCAAAGCAAGAGCTTTTTAGTAACATCCGCTAGCAATGCAATGCAAGAACCTCTTTATGACTCCTAGAGTGTTAGACCAGTTCTACGAGGATGAGTAAGGGGCTGGATTCCAGTTTCCAGCCAGGAAACTGAGCAGTTCTGCAGTACTGTCAATGCAAAGCCTAATTGCTGATATTGTTTCTCTGTCCAAACGATGCAAAGGCCTAAACTCTCCTCTCATAGTGGCAGCAGGAATAAACATTGGTGTACTGCTGCAAAGAACATGCACACTTGCGAGAACACACTCGCTCCAAAACTGTCCACTTCCTTATCCTCACAACTGGCTTCACTAAGGAGTCCAAATTAAGTGCATCACAAAACTTTCTTTTCCATCAAAGTAAAAGGGATTTTAATGAAAACGTTAACTAACACAGACTTCCTCCAGAGGAGGTCTCAAGTTGCTTGATTATATCACATGTAATTAGTTCATTCTGCTTTTATTTCCTTGCCTTCTGGAACTTGCCTTTTCATTTTTCTATCATAAATGCAGCAGTACAAGATTCAAATGAAAGGGCTAGCTCACATCAGGGAGGCCCAAAAAGATTTATAATCCTATGATGCCACTTTCGGTGATGGCACTCTGTGATGTCACTCTCTGTATTGTCACTGCTTGTGATGTCATATGCAATGAAGGGGGGCCTCACACCTACCCTTTTGCCCGGGGCCCCAAAAGTCCTAGGACCATCCCTGACCATAGCCACAGCATTAAGATTCCAGCCACAGCAAACCGACCACTGGCCTCTGGAACAAAACACCTATGGAGCGGCCTGCAACAGATGTTAACAGGACCATTTGCTACTAGCAACAGACTTCCTAAACCCAACCCAGGTATGCAAATTTTACCTTTTCCAAAAAGTGTACAACTTCCCCAAAAATTAATTTTAGGTTCAACAACCACTGGGACAATCAAGGCCACTGTATTCTAATGATATACAAAAGGGATAGTCAAAAACATACATAACCCTACATACAGTCAGACGCAAAACCGGAACGCAGACTGAAAGTGTTATATGGAGACCAAAGTTTATAATCATTGTGACTAGCACTACTGATGGCCAGTTTCCAAGTACAGTCATTAGAAACGTGAAGTAAAGGTAAACACGAGGATCTGCAGAAGATCACACATTGTGTCCACTAAGAAACTCAGAATCAGGTATCCTTGTTACAAAGTCAGTGCCTTGATCAGCTGATCAACACTTTCATAGATTTAATGTTCCTTGTACGTTTACCATAAAAATCATCAACACAGTGATGCTCAAATAGGTAAGCCACTGTAGTACTGAGCATCGACACACTCCTGTAAAGGGGACATTCTTCTGCAGCCATGTAGCAGTCCAGAACTGTTCCATTAGTCATATTTTCCTATTCAAGATAGAAAAGTCGGTTGATGTGAAGAGTGATGGACCATAACTTATTTTGACATAGGTGTCCAGATGGTTCCTGAAGATAGATAACATTTTTAGGACCAGCATCATTGAAACTGAACCATCCGAGCATCAGGTGTTAGAGTAAAGGGCTGGATATCTTTAAAGGGACAATGACGTCACATCGACATCCTCCAACAAAAAAAACATTTTTGAAATGTTTACAGTCGGCGGCTGTTAGTGCTGCATGAAGGGGTAGAGAGGACTCTTCCCTTCTCTTCACTGGACGAGTCCTTTATGAAATGTAATCATTTCAAAGTGTGGTATTAAGCAGTGACCTGAAAAAAAACCTATTGGTAATAGACTTTGACAATTTATGGTCTGTCACTTATTGCTTAACACTTACTTGGTGAATTGGCTTAGCACACACTGACTTTTTACTGTTTATCAATTATTTTCATTATGAAGGGCCCACAGAGCCTACATTGCATATTAAGTTTCTTCATTAGCTGGTGGAGGTTCAGATAGTCATTTGGATTTGAAAATGTGTGTTTTCTAAATGACTAAATGGTTAATATTTGTAGTATTTATGTTTCCTGTAACTTGTTATAATAACACTTGTCTCTTTTCCGGTTTTCATACAACTCAGGGTCCGGTATGTAATCTATGACTATAATGCATCAAGAAGACTTGATCAAAATCAAATAGGTTGTAGTTCTCAAAGCCATGTGTCCACTTTGGGGCTAAGGTGTCTATTAGTGTAATTCCATACCCTATGTTCACAGAATGTGAATTTACACTTTCAAATGAATTAGCTCAGACATACAATTAATTGAGTAATCTAATAGGGGAAGGGAGCGTGCATCCCTTGGTAAGGAGGCTTTAAAAAGTAGGTGAACACCCACAAAAGTGTGAGTGGGTTTGTATTCACAATAGTTTTCTTGCATGGCAGGGGATAACTCTGTTTATTGTGGGAAAGGGAGGCAACACTCTCAACGTGGATGGAGGAGACAATGAGATTTGTCCACAATGAAAAATATGTTTCCTGTAAAGAAAAAAAAAGTTTACATTAAAAAAATGTGCTTTCTCTAAGCAATAGCAGGTACATGAATGTAACCCTTCTATATTTATCCATGCTCACCTTTCTAAACATGTGAGTGAGTGAAAGCTGTGACTGCTGCAGCTTCTCAGAAACATTCTTGGATTTGTTTTGGGAGAATTAAAAAATACGTATATTCAAAAGGCAGCAGTGAATCTATTAGAGTAAATGTAGGATGTTTTGGTGACTATGTCCCACCGTACTAGAAGATACATGACGTTGGCTCTTTATCTTCAGAAAGTCCAACAAGAATGAGCTTGTTTCTACACTTCTGATCCTCCTGGTCCACATTTCCCTGATTTAACAGCAGTTGTAGTGGGGCTATGTTGAATGGGGCAAGTCTTATAGTAAAATTCTACGTTTTAGCAGTGTGCCAAGCATCCAAGGGCACTATGCTTGAATTTCTACTTCTAAAGAGTCTGGATTTTAACTGAGTAACAGCACAATAATGGTTATGCTTGATGTACATGACTACCTTATAAATACAATAGCTACATCAAGACATTACGGGACACTTCATCTACCTTTTAACATCATAAACTAGGTCACAGGTTGGTTTGGGGCCCATTGTGCCATTTTGTGTTTGATACAATAATTCCTATTCAATCACCATTACTGAATCTAACTAAAATATATACTTTTGGAATCGATTGATCAGAAGAATCTGAAGAGTGATCTTCACTGTCCACAAAAAGCTGTGAGATGCACAAAATGTAGAAAGTGCTTGGAAGCACTGAAACAAGCAGTAAGTGGATTCAAGTATTCTGTGGTTAGCAGGGAACAGGACTTGAAATGCAAAATGGTTCAGGTATTCGCAGCAGACTTCGAGAAATGGAACTAAGAAGACAAGGCGTGTTTATCTGTACAAGGATGGAGAGACGCCTACTGAGTAGACAATGGATAGGCCGGTCCATCTTGACATATATTAAGTAGGTGGGATGCTTTTTTTGAGGCCTCCAATCTTTCTAAGCGTGCATTATAGATGTTCTACCATAAAATATATTCTTTATTGCATACTCTAGGGGATAGATTAATTAATTATACATGCTTATTTTATGTTGGTGGGGGAAATTTAATATAAAACATTCTGATCAGAATAAATGCACATACACGTGCTCTTGCCAAGATAAAGATGTAAGACACTTCTTTCCTTGGATGTGTCCCATGAAAGTAATGTCGTAGACGAACAGTCTTATACTTTATTAACTCACCGCCACCCTGTGTCGTCATGCCTGGCCTTGCGCCTCACAGATCCAATCAGATGCTGCCATTCTCCAGACCTGTACCACCGCCACCACACAGTGCTTAATTTGAGCAGGTGGGAGCCACCAGCACCCTTTGCTGGGGACGGCCACTTATTTTTCCTCACGAGACATTTCCGGAGAGGAAAAAAGACACAAAAGGGAAAGGAGGAGGAAGAGAAAAACAGGAAACCAGTCACCAAAAGAGTAAGCAGAAACCTGCAGGAGAGAGATGAAGAGGCAGGGAGTCTCTGGCAGTGGATTAAAGAAGCCGGAGATGGATTCAGAACTACGCAGCCTTGGGATTCAGTGTGCTGACATTTAGTAGTGTCGGCCTCAGTAATCTGGGTCACACTTTGGGCATCAGCACTTTTTTTGTTTGTTTTACAAAGTAAGCATTGCCCCCACCCAACTGTATAGTCATCCTAAATTGTCCCACAGTGCAGCCCTGTGTGGCCTACACCTGCGCATCCAGTACAGCTAGCCTCAATGAATGGCGAGCCATTCATTCTCTTGGACCTTCAATCCCAAAACAAGCCCAGCCCAGCCCCTCCCTCTTAATAATGAGGTGTCAGAGATTATAAAAACCAACACCGTGTTAACTCCAGGAAGCACCAACATGAATGCATTGCCCTTTGGCACGTGTGACCAATAAACAATGCGTTCGTGTTGGTGTTTCTTAAAGTTTTAACACAATGTTGGTTTTCAAAGGCTGTGAAAGCCATCACTTTGTTAACACTCTGAAAAAACACCAGCAAGGATGCATTGTCTATTGGTCAGAAGTGGACTGTTCCTTCACAACCCACAATGCACTTGAGTTAGCGTTAAAGTTTTAGCACAATGTTGAGTTTCACAGGCTCTGGTGCATTGTAAACCGAGAAGGAACAGTGCACCTCTGACAGCATCAGGGTGGCAGGTAACCGGACACACCTTTTCACCCATGATTGAAATTAACTGCAGTTACTGGGATGGTAAAAAGCTTTGTACTTGTCAGTGGAAGGCACCGATCGTATACTCTGATTTATTTACCATATAGTGCCAGTAAATAGCGTATTTGCAGTTGTCATGTTCCCCCTGTCTGATCCGGACGCATACAAGCTGTTGTATGATGGGTTGAAAAGTTGAATCTGGTACCCAAAGCATCTCTGAGTGGAGGGAGGGTGGATGGGGGAGAAGGGGCGGGTAAGATTGGAGCCTGTGCTAAGACACAGCTACACGGGGAGTGGAGCCACACTGGGGTGGGGGGAGCTTCCGGTGGGCTCTGGAACGGCGCTTTTGTTTTCACATTGCTAAATAAGAAGTGAGAGTCCATGACAGGGGCGGAGGGAATTGGAGGGAGATTAAAGGAAGGATAGAAGAGCAGAGAGTGCTTAGCTCAGGCAGTTTTCTTCCAGCGTGACGGGCATTTTTAAATGTCCTGGCGTTTGAAAAGTAGCATCGCTAAAGCCTTTTTTTTACCCCCTTCTCAGTGCATACAACAGCATATATAATGTGCCAGAGAGCTGCTGTGAAGACCAAATGAACACAGATGTCTCTGCAGATCAGCAATATTTTTTTTGAGGATGAGAACCCCCAAATCCATTGTCAAAGCAGATGAACCGCCGTTCAGCAGTAGCGGCGAAGCTTCAGCAGCTGACAGCAGGCCCAAAACCTGCCCACGCGGAACTGCTGAACTTGAGGCAAGCAAACTACATCTGTCGGAGAAAGTTGAAACACAAATGCTAAATGAATAAATATTGATGTTGTAGATTTTACGGAGATTTCGTTTATTTGTGCATCTATTTAGTACAACGTATGCCACTTTTGTGAGTTTCAAAGGAGTATTTTCCTGGTTCCCCTGCTGATTGTTTTTTTCAGGCTCGGCTCGCAGTTGGACTCTTAGTGACCGCGAAGGACCCCTGGCTCGGCTCGTCCCATGAAGTGTCTGGCTCGCTCACATTTGTAAGGGTAACAGTGGTAACTGGGGCAAGGGAGGGACAAGTGACAATTTAAGGATTTCAGCAAGCGGCCTGAAGTCAAAGGGGCGCTAATGAGAGGCGTGCAAAAAGGCAGACTTCCTGTGTCATGGAATCTACCCCGGAAATGCATGCTCTTTAATCATGCTATGATGTCACCCGTCTTCATCCACAGCGGCTCGGCCTGCAGACATGGGCAGACTCTCGAAGCCCTCATCACTGTTATGGAAACAACAGAAAGAATGCATTTGCAATATTCTGTTGCTTGTGTGAGAGGGAAGGCGGAAAATGGCATTTGCGATGGGGAAAAACATAAAGCAAGCACATTTCACACTATGTTTACGTTGTTTATTTAGAATCGAATTTGAACATTTTAAGCAAGACCTGCTTAGTTCCACTGTTATAATAAATGATGCCTAAATAATGAGTTATCAATTTATTTTATGTTGTTTTAAACGGGTATTCATGGACTTGGATATGACTGTATTTTATCTATTGTGCAGAAATATGATATTCAATGAGAAAAGTGTGTAATATGTGGCCTAATGTGGATTCACGTGTTCATTCTTCATTTGTTGCCGTGCTGCAAAAACTGTGATTAATAAGAACTGCAAAAATATGTACTTTCTCCTTTTTTAGGTCGAGCGCACAAGCGCTCTGGCCTGTTGTAATCTCTCTGTGGGCTTTTAACCACGCCCACCGCACGCCCATCACTATCACTCATTCATGGGCCTGCCTTTCAAAAATCCTGTGCTATTATTGGTAAATGCTTTATGTTTGTCCCTCCTTGGGGAACTTTTGTTACAGCCTTGGCCATCGACCCTGTTACATGGATAATTGTACATTTGCCGATACGTTTGACTGCAAGGAACTTTTCCTTTTGTATCCCTCCTTCATGCTCACGGCGGCCATGGCGCTTTGAACTGGCTCGATTATGTCAACTGTTTTACTTTTATTTTTCAATTTATGTGGCAAGAAAAGTCCACTTAGGAACTTACAACACTAATAGCCCTAACTTGAGCAAACGCAAGACCCATTGCATTGCTTGTTGTATTATACAAGCAGTGAGATGGTGCAGAGGGGATTGGCTTGTTTCCTTCTTTTGGCAACAGTGCAGGTTTTAATAAAAACGCCCCCCTGGCCGATGTGACCTAATTCAAGAAGGTAACCAGACTGGTCACTAAGCCCTTAGAGCGAGCATGCTTTAATTACTTTGCCCCTAACCCTTTCATCGCACATCACCCAGGGCAGATCATCCTGGCACATCCTGAATAACCCTTTCACTGGCAGAATTCAGGTTTCAACAGGAGCGAGGTGGGCTGAAATCAAAAAGTACTTCCCTCTGATGCTCCTCTGGAGTTTTTGTCAATATTGAAATCAATTGCCCTCGCCCTCTCAGACAGTTTGCAAATGTATGACGTGTTCTTTGACAAATGCAAGTCCTTGCTTGGAGGGACTCAAAACTATTACTTATAATCATGGCCACTAGAATTATACAACAAGGGAAAACCAAATGATGTGGCAGGACTGACCAAATTATGCGGCATTAGAAACCAAATTATGCGGCATAATGTGCCACATTTTGTAAGCATATCACTGCATTATTTTGTCTTTTAAGCATGTTAACTCTGTCTGCGCAAAGTTTCCTCTTTATTACTAACAGCTTCACACTAGATACAGCGATAGGCAATTTTAAGATGACCAGTCAAATTTTGCGAAGGGCCTTCCACTGTAAAATTTGTCACCATGGTATTAGTAACTTCTGATTCAATTCAGCTAGAAACTGCTTTTTTGTCAAATCTGGTAATTATGCAGCAGATGATGAAATATATGGCACATGTGGCAAATCTAGAATCATACGGAATATACAGGAGATGCAGAATCTCATCATTCTATTGGCTGTGTGTACAACCCGGGTGCAACTGTTCGGGGAGAAGTTAAAATCATGAGATAAGAAGTCTCTAGGGCAGCAGGTTTCCTACCACCCTCTGAAATGTAAGCCTTTTTGTCACAAAGCGCCCAGGTGGAATCCCCCTGACCCAGGTATGATCCTGCTGTTGCTGTGTAAAGGGAGAACATTTGACTTTTGAGGGTAGCTGTGAATAACAGGGCTGCTTTCCACCAAGGGAAAGTGACACAAAAGAGCCAGGAGTGAAGCTCGAGTAGTCTATGATGTCACTGGGAACTCAACAGGTTCTGATGTCAGAGTAGTAACAGCAGAACCACACAGAGGCATTGTGTGAGGCCTCACCCTGTCCATGGTTGGAGCTCCACACAGTATGTCTGAAGTTCTCTGTGTCCAGCACTTGTCTGCCCCTCCGCTTCCAGTCAGTGGGCGTGAGGACTGTCTTCAAGTCCAACTAATCGGGCGCTGAACACTATTGGTCTAGTAGTTTTTTTTTATCTGAGTTAAGTCTGGAATAGCCGCATTAGCATTAAGGAATGGAGATAGGGTTATTTTTTTTTTTACCCAATACTCACTTATTCGATGGCCCCATGCCAATGTACACCTCCTTCAGGGCTTCTTCTGCAGAGCCTCAGCCTGTTTCTGATAAAAAAAGCACTCCAAAAGTGCCTTCTTGTCCGCCCATCATCCTAGAAAGATTATTTTCTCTCAACCAAAACCCAAGCATGGGGGATGTCTACATGGTGGAAGTTTTTTTTCTATTTGGGAACAGTACCCTTCCTATGTACCCTAGGGGTGAGGTCTCCTGACTCCCCTATGTGAAACCCGAAGAGCCTCAGTAATGCACCTTGAATGTGTGGTGGAAAATGCAGGTTGGACCAATATATTAAGGGCTGCATCTACAATGGTGTTTGGATGCCTACGCAGAAACAGTGCTCTGGAAATGACGAGCCACCTTTCGTCAAACTCTACGGCTTCATCGATTTGTTGCCCGCCTCTCTAGCTACAGATGGGAAATAGACCATTTCCAGCCTACCGGCCATATATATAGAAAGTGCAAAATAATGCCCACAAAACATCCCCAGAAAGGCCTTCGCACAAGGATTTGGTGTCTTTAAGTCTGGCTTTGAAGTGGACTAAACATCCTACTTAGCCATTCCAAGGCAATTCTTCCATCTAAGCCTAGCCACAAAGCAAAACTGGCTCATGTGTTAATGTCTGAGCACCCAACAATGTTGTCCTATTGCCTATTGCTGCTGCACCCCAACGAGGTCCACCTAGTATTGAATATATACCAGATGGCCAGAACACATTGATGATAAGAATGATCCTTCAAAGGATCTAGGTTTCAATTTGAGATGCTTGGGCAGAGGAAGGTCAGTGGAAGCACCACTCAACGAAGGATGAAAGAGCTCAGTTTCTTTCCACTGGTCAGAGAATCTTGGCTTCAACGTTAAGGCTGCATTTTCCTCATCACATTAAACTGGGACATGGCAAAGTAGGCTAACATGTTAAAAGATTTTTAAAAGGTGCATCCAATAACTTACACTGGAACTTTTGGTGAGTTAAAAATACAACCTGTTATAATTCTTTGGGACAGTTTTGAGCATATGTATTCATTTATAGATCTACACGGCAGTGGTTCCCAACATTTTTACTTCTGTGGACCGCCACTTTATCATCACTGGAACCGGAGGACCCCAATGAATCATTTTTGGAATCTGTGGACCCCCCACTGAATCATTACTGGAAGCCGGGGACCCCAGCCTAGAAATTGTTGATGATTTGAACGGCAAAACAATACACAAAAATACAGAAACAAGCATTCATCAAACACATACACATATGATAACACATTTTATTTCATTTTCAAACAAATATAATTTAAAAAAAATACAAACTTAAATTTTAATAGGAAGATAGGAGCTTTTCTAAATTCAACTGAAGCCACACATTGTCATACTATATTCTGTTTGATGCACCTCCACTGCCCCCACAAATCAATCTGAGGATATTAATTCCATTTTTAGCCTCCAATTTCAAACTTCTTGACATTTTTAGTGCTTCTTAACATTTTCAATTACACATTTAGTCACTTTAGTTATATACACTTTAATAATCTGTTAAGGGAAACATCCCGAACCATGACTCCAGAAGAACTATGTCGTGAACAATGAAAGCGGAACAAGGCTTTCATTAACCACGACTTCGTTCTTCTGTGCCTTAACCACGCATGTGCTGAACAACGCACACGCCTGGTTAAGGCACAGAAGAAGGGAGTCGGCTTCTGAGAAGTATGCGGTCAGGTAAGTGGGGCTGGGGCCTTTTTTAGGGGTGGGGACAGAGTTCGGGGGGTTGGGTATTTTTAGTTTTTAGGGGCGGGGTAGTTTAGGTTTTAGAGGGGTGGGGGGTTGTGGTAGTTTTATGGGTGGGGGTCGTGGTGTCTTTAGGGGTAGGTGGGGGGGCAGGGTAGTTTAGGTTTTAGAGGGGTTGCTATAGTTTTAGGGGCAAGGGTCAGGTATTTTTTTTTGTTTAGTGGCGGGTGGTGAGGGTCGATGTAGTTTAGGTTTTAGAGGGGTCAGGGGTCTCAGTCGTTTTTGGGACGGGTGGGTGGTTGGGGTATTTTTAGTTTTTAGGGGTAGTTGGGGTGGGGGGTCAGGGTAGTTTAGATTTTAGAGGGGTGGGGGATTGCAGTCGTTTATAGGGGCAGGGGTGGAGGGGTCGGGGTATTTTTTAGTTTTTAGGGGCGGTTTGGGGGGTCAGGGTAGTTTAGGCTTTTGGAAGGTTGAGGGATCGCAGTAGTTTTAGGGGCAGGGTGGTGGGTTGGGGTATTTTTAGTTTTTAGGGGCGAGGTGAGGGGTCGGGGTAGTTTAGGTTTTGAGGGGTCAGGTTTGTTTTAGGGGCGAGGTTGTGGGTCGGGGTATTTTTTGTTTTTAGGGGTAGTTTTAGGGGCAGGTGGGGGGTTGGGGTAGTTTAGGTTTTATGGGGGTCTCGGTAGTTCTAGGGGCAGGGGTGGGGGGTTGGGGTACTTTTTGTTTTTAGGGGGGTTGAGGATCGCAGTAGTTTAAGGGGCAGGGTAGTTTACGTTTTAGGGGTGGGGATCAGGGTAGTAGAGTGGGGGTAGCATTGTTTTTAGGTACGGGCGTAGGGAGTCAGGGTGTTTTTAGGGGGGGTGGAGGGTCGCAGTAGTTTTAGGGGCGGGGTAGTTTAAGTTTTAGGGGTGGGGGTAGTGGGGTACGGGTAGAATTATTTTTAGGGGCGGGGTGGGTCACATGCTGGAACCACGCATGCGGTTCCACACGTCTTTACCAGTAATGCCTTTACAAGGAAAAATCTTTGCTAAGGCATT
This sequence comes from Pleurodeles waltl, assembly GCF_031143425.1. NCBI lineage: Eukaryota > Metazoa > Chordata > Amphibia > Caudata > Salamandridae > Pleurodeles > Pleurodeles waltl. Next base: position 69,408,246 of record NC_090449.1, read on the forward strand.
CATGGTAAAGGCATTCGTGGTAACAATGCGATTGTTGTTCTGACCGTGTTGTTTAGGCATGCGTGGTTCCAGCTTTTGTGGTTCCGACTTGTATTCATCTGTTAATATTAGTTCATTTTCCTAGCAGTGGTGGACCCCTTGAGAAGGCTTTGCGCATCCCATGAGGTCCCCGGACCACAGGTTGGGAACCACTGCTACATAATATTTATTTCTAGAACTACACAGTATCTGAACTCTCACTGGACTTCCCAGTAAAATCTCGAGGCAAACCATGTCCATGCATGGCTGACCGTGTAGAAGTCATGGAGACATTGTAGAAGTCATGAAAATGGCAAACCAAGGAGCACCAATAAAAGTATGAACGGAAACAACCTCAAGAGGTGATCTCCAACCTGACTCTAGTTTACTGGAAGATTTTAATGAGCAGAAGGTTTTCTGGTGGCCAACCACCATATCTTATGCCTTTTATGTTCAGTTGGGAATTCGCATGCGTAGTTAACGGCATTCACTATAGTCCATGAGAGGTGCACAAGGCGCTCTGTCTGATAAGTACGTAGGCTTGGTAGAGCCACATAGGTAACTTTTCTGAACTTCGGTGAGTCAAATTAGGTTGTACTTTGACAAGTCTAGAGAACAGAGAGTGAAAAGAGAATCAACTTTTCCTCAGCCAGGTGGCAGACAGTGTCTGGGAACGATATCCGCTTAATTGCCGTGGTTGGCTTGTGTCCAAAGTAAGAGCTGGTCTGAGTAGCACAGACTTCCTCCCTCCCAGGCAGGCTCATGCACACTGGGGCATGGAAGGCACAGGGTGGAGACCAGTGCATGCTCAGACCTGCAGCTTCGTATTTATCCACTACAGGTGTAGAGGGTCAGTCCCAGAGTAGAAAGTGCCCTGGCCAAAAACTAGATTTGGATAAAGTTGTTTTCTATGACAAGGCTCTCTGCTAGTGACTTTACTGAAGTCCTCCATAACAGTTAAAGATTCTTCCTCGTTCTTCATGAGAGCCAGAGCTGTGAACTTCACGTTTCATGCCCACGCCCGGCACCTCCCACAAAAGCTCATATTGAATCTACTCTACCGTGTACCAGGTTCAATCGTTCACTCAATGGCCAGAGATGGGTCAGTAACACTAGTATGGACTTCCTGACAATTTTGTTTATATCAACACAAAAAGGGGAGACGAGGCAATGAAGAGGAGGTCCCAAATTAGAGAGCCCCACCCTACAAAGTGGACTGCCCATACCTCCTTACTTAACATTTTAACGATTTTTGTAAGGAGAACCCTCACCCACCAGGGTTACCCCTTGATGGCATGCTTGCTTGATCATTGGGTTCCTTCACGTTCTGCTACGGAACGGCGCATTCTGCTACCTATTAATGGAACGTGAGCACTGAATGGTATCAAACCAATATTGGAAGGGAATAGGAAATGGGGGGGTTTCTCTGCATGGCAAAAGAAATATATACACCTACTTGGTGTCTGTTCCTCTGTGTGTGTATAAAAACACTTAATGGTGCTCCATAGGGCAACAGATGCAAGGTGAGCCTGTAGTCATACGGTCATCAAGGTCCCCACCTGGTCCATTCACCTACATAACCACTATCCATGCCTGCATATTCAGCACTGGAAGCACTATGGAACTGGTGTATATATTTCTTTTAGCATGCAAAGTGCGTGATTGGTATCCACTTTGCTTTTATGCAAGGAGTGGTCTCAGGGAGTGCGATTTACGGTCCTGGTGATGCCACAGGGAAGGGAGGCAGAAACATATAGACCAGATACAAAGAGGAAGTTAAGGCCATTGAAACCCCTCATGAAATTCCCAATGTCTTTCCCAGATTTTAATTATACAAACTGGGGTGTATATTAAACTAATAGCCACCAGACAGGTTTTTTTACCCATAAGAAGCTCCCCACCACCTCCTATTCAGTTTAAACATTGGTCTGATACCACTCAGTGCTCCCACATAATTCAGGGGTAGCAGCAAGCCCCGGTCCGTAGCGGAACAGGATGGAACCCAATGACTGAGCATGCCACTAAAGGCTAACCCAGGTGGGTGAGGGTTCTCCCTACACAAAGTTTTTGCATTTTTAGTAAGGGATTCTGGTCTGTCCACTTGGTAGGGTAGGGCTCTATTTTGAGTATATTTTTTTCTTGTCAATATCCACTCATGTAGTATTTTTGTACCACAATTTAAGCTTCCCAACATGCACAGGTTTATTCAGTTTTGATGGAAACATAACCACAATTGCAGAGAAAACAACATGCACATCCCCAACACTGATCGCTATAGTGAAAAGATGAACCACAGTTCTTCAGTGGAATAGTGCAGCATAGTGAGTAACTCTGCGGGTTCATCAACAAATCCCTCCAATTAGGACACTAGGGGGGCACAAATCAAGGAGAAAGGTGCCTATAGCCTTACATGGATAGAAATCTGACACAACCTATGTAGCATAACCCTACCTTATAGGCAATGGAGCGTGGTGTGCTCAGAGGGGATCCTGGGATGATTCCAGACCATGTTCAACAAGCACTCGCAAAGGTAAGAAGCCTGGCCTTTCAAGCATGCGATGGGTACATTATGAGCTTTATTGCAAGCAAATGCAATAAAAAGTACAAGAACAATTATAGCACGTGTAAATGTGGTAACTAAATGCCTACAGTAAAAAAAAAAATAGAATACAGGTGCTTCCTCAAAGGCAGACTTACACGCGGTGTAGAAGCCCCTTTGAGTTCTATGCTAATCACAGGAAGTGATTATTCTTATTGTCACAAAGAAAGACACTATTGACTTTGAATTACTATAACCAGAAGTAATGCTTCAAGCACACAAGGATGACTAAAATAATAGAAACAAACAAATTGCAAAAATATATACATAAACTACATTTACAAAATTCAGTGGTATGAGAAATACAGAAAATGTTTCATGGCTGCCTGTGACATACAAATTACATCATCAAGGCAGCCCTCAAGCCATTCTGCAGGGCTTTAATATTTTCAGGACTGACTGCTAGGATTATGGTACACTGAGGACCAGGTTATGTGCAAGGTTACCTAAATTATGTGGCAATTTATGCAGTATATATTCTGTCAGTATTTTTTTTTAATCAATTTGAGATAGAAGCAACAATTTGGGAGAGATCAGCACGCTATGCAAGTTATGTGGCAAATTATGTAGCAAATGAAGTAAATCCATATCTAATTAGGAAAGAGGAGGTCGACGCAAGAAACCCTTGTGAGCTTGGGTACCCGTACAATCTGAGGTGACGACTTACTCTGTGACCCACCGTGGTAGAAATAGTTCCAGGTTGAGGTGGCATTTTGCAAATTAATTAGCAAACCCCTGACCACTTTAAGTAGTTTTGAGGTTTCTCCTTGTGCACTATTGCACAGATCTTCTACATTAACTATCTTTGCCCTAAAGATGGTCTCTAGTATTCATACAACAGGAAAACTAAATATCGACGCACATTCCAGTACTCTTCTATGTATGAACAGTCACTGGGACATACCCTATACCAGTGGTTCCCAAACTGTGGTCTAGGGACCCCTGGAGGTCCACAAAGCCTGCTCAGGGGGTCCGCGACTGCTCAGAAATTTGAATAATATTAACAGATTAGGCCTCCTAGCTTTTAGTAATGGATCAGTGGGGGGTCCTCATATTCCAATAATGACTCAGTGGGGGTTCCAGTAATGATAAAATGGGGATCCACAGAAGTCATAACGCTGGTAACTGCTGCCCTAGACTACAGGCATATGCTCCCGGGAATCTTCCTTGTATTAAGAGTGGATCACACACTTCAGTTACAGCGAATCTATGTATGAAATATGTTCAACCAACACACAGGATAGGTATGTGCTGTTTTTTGTTGTTCATAGAACCCCTTGATAGTTATTGCTATAGTACAAATCCACTGATGGTAATTGCATGGCTGGTAGGCTCTTTCTTCATTTATTACTGTTGTTTTCTCTGCAAAAATTCTCAGCATCAGACATTTTATTGATTCTTGTGAATTTCGCTCATTGTATTATAGGTCGGTAAATGTATAAAGATTTAAATGACAGCATTTTGTTGTGTAAACGACCCACTTACAGGCCACTTATCTTAGTTTTGCAAATCAATAACTACTGCATAAACGCTGCAGCCACGAAATCACCTACATTCAATGACCCTCACCTTCGCTCGTTGTTATTAAAAATATTTCAAAAACGGTAAACAAGGTGTAAACATTCTAATTCCAATCAGTGCCCATTGTTAGCTGCCCTTTGAAGAAAAGTGTTTTCAAACAATCTGCGCCAAAATAAACCAGTTGTATACAAAATTCACTATAGGTACCATATATATTATGGTTCTCTATTGCTATCTTGGGGTTCTGCTGGTACTTTAATACCACTCGGCCTTCTGCCACCAAAACTCCTCGATGGCAATACTGAACAATATTACACAGTTACTCATTATATAGACATACATGCGCCCCTGTCTTCTTATCATTGAATTATTATTACATTAGGCTGGCTTGCATTACCATTAAAGCAGTCTCTACGCCAGACCTAAAAACACAGGAACGGGGAGGGGTCCCAATGACTACGAGACAGCAAGCAACTCTGCAAACACACTACCCTCGAAGTGCTAGGAGTTGTACAGAATGTTAGAAATGATCGCTTACACATGAAAAACTCACACTTCTTGCTATTAATATGTGTTTTTAATTTTCAACAGGTTTCCAACTAAGAACTTATCTTTTATTTAACGTTTCGGACAGAACATCTGTCTCATCTATGCTTTGTAAATAGTAGGTGTCACTGTAACCCGATTCAATTTACTGGTTTTATTAGATTAGAGGGCTGAGTTACTTCATATTGAATTCATACCTATGGACAAGAGGTCACTAGATGTCAGCAGAGAGTGATCTACTCACTGACCCGTATATGCATCAAAACAACGAAGGTAAAGTCTCTAGGTTAGTATTAGTGATTCCTCGGGAAGTTGACCTTGGGTTAATTAGGAGATGTTATTTAGCAGCAACGTTGTATGCTTCAGAAGCAGGTGACCTAGGCTCCAATCCCAGCTTCCACACTTTATCCAACTGTGTGATCCTTGGCAAAACAAAAGTTGGCCCTGACCACGCAGTTGCTGCGTTGTCTGACAATATTGTGTCTGTAGACAGAGATGATTCCGTTTGTTGTTTCAATAATGTATTTATTCATCCTGACATGATGCACACCTAAAACTCCGCGGCTCAGATGGGACACTTGGCGACTTGCACTTAAACGTTATACCGGGAAGAGTCTGTAGTTTTGGCCTGTGATAGCAGCATGTGCTTATGCCACTTTGCCAACTGGATGCAAGGAAAAATAAAAGTATTTAGGGACAACAAAAGCATCACACAGGAGCACCATACACAGCAAATGTACTTTATGTCAATGAAAATTAAGTTCCACTGCACAGTACCCTCTTCACTGCACTCCGATGCACCCTCTGTCCTGCCCAGTTCGGACTCGAGCAGCTTCTCGACACTGGTTGCTCTCCCGGCAGCCACCAAGAGGAGCCATCACAAAGTTAGGGCCTAGTTCCTTTTTCAGGCATCACCGTCCACTGACTGGCACTAAACACAAACTATCAGTATCTGGCATGCTTGAGGAAGTCTGGCAGAAAGGCCTCTCTGGTCTCAAAGGATGCCTTCATGGAGCTCTGTACAACTGATTCCAAGACATCATCGAGGGGAGCAGCTCCCTTGGCACTCCTTATATGGCAGAAACATAGGTGGGAACCTAAACATGGTAAGTTACATCATAGATGTACAGAATACGGTAAGTTACACAGATCTGCAGCTCTAAGAGAACAGGCTCAAAGTATTACAACATTCCTTGCATTCTTGGACTGGTAGTTTCACTTTCAAGCATTGTAAGTATGTGCTCAAATGTCCCAGCATGCAAGTGCTCTTGGCTGAAAAGTCAGAAATGACTGAAAGTGTCAAACTTGACATGAAGCCTCTCGGCTTCTTTGATGACAGAAGAGGGTGGGGAGTCAGTCTAGCACCTACATCTAGACGCTTCTCTCTCTTCCCCTGAGGCGGGTAGGCTACACAACAGCATTGGCGTGCACCCAAGAGTGGAAGCCTTTGAAACAGCGCTGAGCCACAGAAAACAAGAGACCTCAGGGAACAATAAAAACTAGAAGGCACCTTTGGCATTCACATCAATAACAGCAGCCGTCAGCCCTTTGAAAACTCAGACTGTATTCAGGTCAAATACTTTAAAGGTTATGCGACAATCCTGCCA